>NC_041012.1:12792689-13392689 GCF_004193775.1 Glycine soja | reverse complement strand
CTCTTGATGGTTTCTAGAGGTATCATCCCCTTCGAAGAACATATTGCGGCAGTAGGGACTACCAACAGCAATATGTTATCAAAGAGAAAAACTCTAGATGAGGGTTCACTGTTATCAAGCAAGTCGGAGACCTAGCATGACCACAGATTCACCTCCACTCCTTATGTTGCCATGGACCCGGGTATATGGCCCCTTTTCAACTCACCGTGTGTGCAAATAGTGTTGGTGTTTGTGTGCATCAAATAAATATTTACCTCATGCATACATTTTAAAAACACACTAAAAGCATCAAAGAGTTATATACAAGAACGTAAGAGAAATAAAAGGAAATTGACAAAAGAGGAAGTCATAATATTGCACGAGATTAGAAGGCCTAACTCTCTAAAAACAGTCCCCAGTGGAGTCGCCAACTGTCGCAACCTACCCTTTGGCGGGAGGGCGACGCGAGGGCTCACGGGTGCGTCTTCCAAGAAAGGAAAATGCGCGGAGTCACCACCAAAGTTTATTCGAGGAAACGTCGGAAAAAACGGAAAAGACGTGGTCTACGAACTTTAAGTGTGAAAGGTTCGGGAGTTGTATTTATAAATGGGGAAGGTATTAGCACCCCACACGCCCGTCACAAGGGACGGCAGCCTTTAATCAAGTGTGCAAATATGACTTCAAATTATTTTATTTTCCCTTTCTTACGTTTTTATGTCTTTTTACGCTTTTTGTATTTTTTATCTTTTTGTGGTCGACAAGGGTGTTTCCCTTGCTCCTACGTATTCCTCAATTGTGATAAGGAAATCAGACCTACGTAGTTCTTTCAAAAGGGGCGAATCAAGTGATTCTTTTTACTTGGAAGGTGGTCATTTAAGGCGTTTGGACCTTAAAATGATCCATTTTACTTGGTGAGAAAAGCTAAGGCGTTGGACCTCTAACCATCTCACGAGGTCGACAAAAGCGGGGCTTTTGCTCCTATGTATCCTCCATCGAAGAGGAAATCAAACCTACGTAGTTCTCGCAAAAGGCAATGATGTGTTGATTTTACGCTTTCAAACGGTCCATGTTAACCGATAAAAAGCAAAGAGGACCGTTCAAGGCGTTGGACCTTAAAACGTTTTTTCAGTGATTTTTACGGACAAAGCTTGATTTTGTGAGTTGATTTTAGCCTTAGTTTCACTTTAGTTATTAGTCAATTCAATTAAGAAAGAAAAATCCCAAAGAGAAAACGTCCGATTGATTTTTTTGTTTCATTTTACTAAAAGATATTTTTTGATTATTATATTATTTATTTTACCTCTTTTTGGTTTCCAACGTGGTTACAACATGACCGAACGGTCAGATTTCATTTTAACAGAAATTAACAGATGTTACAATTCAAATGATCGGTGGAAATTTATTTTATTTTTTGATTAGGCAAGAAAATGACTTAAATAAATGACTAAAGCACGTCAAAAGGGGGTACGAAAAGTAAATGAAATGAAAACAAAAGTACGCGAAACAAGTGGGGACCACCAAAGGTACATAGAATGAATTGAAAAGTTCAATTTCGGGAACTTACCGGTTGAAGACCGAAGAACGACGAAGAACGAATGAAGGATGGCGGAAAATCTTCACGAAATCACCCACGGAAGCGCCTCGGCTTGGATTTTCTTCACGGAAACAATTTTTCTCACTAATTTCAACTGATCCTCAGATACCAGGAGGGTTGAACATTTTTTTTCTTCCCTCCTCCCCCTATTAATAAGGAAAAGAGGGAGAATCTTGCCACCCAGAAGGAGGTGCCTTCCGGCATGTTACGAAACTTCACGGATCGTGCAACAATGCTTTCTTTTGACTTCTGGCACGTTATGGAACTTCACGTATTGTGAAACAATGGGTGCCAAGTACCTCGAAGCGGTCAAGCAAAGGATGCATGCCATCAAACAATGGTCCCCAAACGAAATTAGGGTATGACATCTCCAATAAAAGATAAGTAAAGAGGGGCAACTGTCATACCCTAATTTCGTCCGGGGACCATTTGTTTGGTGGCATGCAACCTTCGCTTGACTGCTTCAGGGTACTTAACACCCATCATTAGGCAATCCATGAAGTTCCGCGACAAGTCGGAAGTCGAAAGAAAGCATTGTTGCGCAATCCGTAAAGTTCCGTAACATTCCATAAGTCAAAGAGGGGATGGTTGCGTAATCTGTTAAGTTTCGCGACATTATGGAAAGAAAACAAGTATCGTTACGTAATCCGTAAAGTTCCGTAACGTTACGGAAAAAGAATCAACAAAAAAAAGCTAAGGGGTGTATTTAGTAAAAAGGGATGTGCAAATAGAAACCAGGCCCACTTGGACCTTCCAGGGTGTTTCAACAGAAGGCGGTGCCTTCTGGTGGAAGCAACCCAGCTCTCCTGGGCAAGCTGGGCGGCAACCACCTCCCTCTTTTTCCCTATAAATAGGGAAAAGAGGGCAGAGTAAATTTTTTTAGCCCTTCTAGTATTTAGGATTCACTTGAAATTAGTGAGAAAAATTGTTTCCGTGAAGAAAATCCAAGCCGAGGCGCTTCCGTAACGCTTCTGAGACGTTCCTGTGAGTGATTTCATGAAGATTTTCCACCGTTCTTCATCGTTCTTTGTCGTTCTTCGGTCTTCAACTGGTAAGTTCCCGAAATCGAACCTTTCAATTCCTTCTATGTACCCTTAGTGGTCCCCACTTGTTTTGCGTGCTTTTATTTTTATTTCGTTTGCTTTTCGTACCCCCTTTTGACGTGTTTTAACCATTTATTTAAGTCCTTTTCTCGCCTAATCAATAATAAAATTAATTTCCATCAATCATTTGAGTTGTAATATCTTTTAATCTCTGTTTGAATAAAATCCAACCAATCTTTCACGCCGTAACCACGTTTAAAACCAAAAGAGGCAAAGTAATAATAAAATAATAAAAAATATCTTTGAATAAAATAATAATAAAAAATCAATCGGACGCTTTTCTTTGGGATTTTTCTTAATTGAATTGACTAATAACCAAAGTGAAGCTAAGGCTAAAATCAACTCACAAATCAAGCTTTGTCCATAAAAGTCACCTAAAAAACCATTTTAGGGTCCAACGCCTTAAAATGGTCCTCTTTTATTGGTTAAACGTGGACTTTCGAAAGCCTAAAGTCAACCCATAACTTTGTCACTACTTTCAAAAAACGAAGAGATCATTAATGGTCCAATGCCTTAATGTTTTCTCTCCTTTCAAAAGAATCAAAAGATCGTTTAAATGGTCCAACGCCTTAAACGACTTTTTGTTTGGTCATAATATATCTTGCAAAAAAGATAAAAACAACTTAACCAACGTTCAGTTCTGAAAGAACTACGTAGGTCTAATTTCCTTATCACAATTGAGGAATACGTAGGAGCAAGGGAAACACCCTTGTCGACCACAAAAAGATAAAAAATATAAAAAGGCATAAAAAGACATAAAAAGCGTAAAAGAGAAAATAAAACAAATCGAAGTCATGTTTGAACACTCAATAAAAGGCTACCGTCCCTTGTGACGGACGCGTGGGGTGCTAATACATTCCCCGTGCGTAAATACAACTTCCGAACCTTTTATCCTTAAAGTTCGTAGACCACACCTTTCCATTTTTTCCGACGTTTTCCTCAAATAAACGTTGGTGGCTACTCCGCGCATTTTCCTTTCTTGGAAGACGCACCCGTGAGTCTCGCGTCGCCCTCCCGCTGAAGGGTAGGTTGCGACAGGCCCTAATACCTCAATATGTGTGCAAAGGTGTAGGTGCCATGCATGCATAGAACAAACAAATATTCCTAACTACGAATGTAATAGATAGATAGACATACAAAAACATAGTAACACAGCAAGGGTTATATACAAATATTGAAAAAACAAAAGATAAAAGGGAAAAGGGAACATAAATAAAGAAGCAGTCATGATAAAACATTGCACAGTGATCGAATGGCCTAACTCTCTAACAAGTCCCTAGTGGAGTCTCCATCTGTCGCAACCTACCCTTCGACGGGAAGGCGAGGCAAAATAAAAAATGGTGTCTTCCAAAAAGGAAAACGCGTGGGAGTCGCCACCAACGCTTGTTCAAGTAAAATGTTAGAAAAACCAAAAGAAGGTCTGCGAATATTGAAAAGAAGGGCTCGAGAGTTGTTTATGCATAGGAAAGGTATTAGCACCCCACGCGCCCATCACAAGGGACTACAGCATTTAATCGAGTGTGCAAAAACATGACTTCAATATTATTTAGTTTCCCTTTTATATATATATTTTTTTTGGGTCGACAATGGTGTTGCCCTTGCTCCTGCATATCCTCAGGTGCGATGAGGAATCCAGACCTATGTAGTTCTTTAAAGTGAGAAAGTTATGTGTTGATTTGATTTTAATTAACAAAAACAAAAAAGAGGTCGTTAACGCATTGGACCTTGAACGATCTCAAGTGGCTTTAATGAAGAGAAATTCAGTTATATGTTGATTTTATCTCGGTTTTGTTTATTAACTTTCAATCTCTTTAATAGATAACTTACGACACTAATGATCAGTTAAAATTTACTTTAAAAAAGAAAAGAGATTACCGATTATAGAAGAAGGAGATGAATATGCAGAAAAACAACAAAGGGGACCCCTAAGGGTGCATAGATCATGATCAAATCCCTAAAAAACAAACACTAACGGAATGACGAACGAAGATCACGGAGCGAGAAACAGCATAGGGATTGATCACGGTCATGATTCAGCAGCACTTCGACCTTGTTTCCTCTTCTTTCTTGTTCTTCTCTCTTATTTCTATCAATTTTCTTCACTACTCAATGCTAGAACCCCTTCCTCGGCTCCCCTTCATGTCTATTTATAGGGAAAAATGGCATTTGGGACCATGGCAGCTCGCCCAGGAGAGCTCATGCTTACTCCTAAAGTAACTAGCTCGCCCAGGTGAGCTGGTTCCTTCTGCCTGAAGCAGTTTGGGGGCCCAGGAGAGCCAGAGGCTAGCCTAGGCAAGTTGGGGTCCATAAAACTCACTGAAAAGACCCTTTTGCCCCTCCCTTTTGGTATCTTTCGCATCCTTGATCAAAACATCGAATGATCTTTCATCTTGTGCGGTAACTGGTGTTGAGCAACACCGTTCGGCTAGCGAGAATCAAAGCATCAGTGAATGATAGTTCCTGGACGAAATTAGGGTCTGACAATAGGAAAAGAATAACTTTGCATTCATTGGACTCTATTGGGGAAGGATATTAATCTTGCCCACAAATGATGCAATCCTATCCCCCCAAGGGTATTGGATAGAAGATTCCAAGAGGATTGGACTAGAGTGGCTAAAGAAGGCCCTAAGATTCTAATGAACCTCAGGGAAGATTTCTAAGCCCATGGGCCAAGGTCGAGTCCACTCTTCTTTGTAAATATTAGAATAGGTTTTCCTTCTTTTTGGCCTTGTATTTTGGTCGTTCTAGTAGTATAGGGTTCTAGCCTTGTATTTCGGGACATTTGGAGTAGTCTTTGTAGTAGAGACTTTTTTGTATTTTCATGTATTTTGGCATGGGGGTGAGCTTAGCTATTAGAGGGGTGTGTGTAGCTAAGCTTTAGCTTCTCATCTCAAGGAGGTGAGCTTAACTATTAGAGGGGTGTGTGTAGCTAAGCCCTAGCTTCTCAAGGAAGCTTCTCAAGGAGGTGAGCTTAGCTATTAGAAGGGTGTGTGTAACTAAGCTCTAGCTTCTCAAGGAAGTTTCTCAAGGAAGCTTTCATTTAGTTAGTGACCTAGGCTATAAATAGAAACATGTGTAACACTTTTCATAACTTTGATGAATGAGAAACTTGTGAGAAACACTTCAAAGTTCAACTTCTCTCCCTCTTTTTCTCCTTCAATTTCGTGCCTCCCGCCCCCTCTCTCTTTCATTCTTTTCTTCCATTGAAGCTTTCTCTCTAAGTTTCTTATCCAAGGCACTCTCTTGGTGGTGAAGCTTCTCCTTCCATGGCTTATTCCCTAGTGGATGGTACCTCCTCTAACCTCTTCTCCTTTATGTTCCGCTGCATCTCCATGGTGGAAAATCACCATTGAAGGACCTCATTGAAGCTCAAAGATCCAGCCTCCATAGAAGCTTCCATCAAAAGATTAATAAATGAACTCAGTGGATAGAATTGAAACCTTGTATGGTTCATGTATGAAACAAAAATATTATCAAGCCAAATGCATAGGAAAGATAACAAGTAACATTTGTCGATAAAAAAATGTCAAATTGTCATGTGAATGTTCTCTTTGGAAGGATCAAGGCACAGAGAGAAGTTACAAGCTGAAACTCTTTGATTAAATTCACTACAAAGTCAACAATATAATAATGGAAATTTTCCACAAATAAAACATGCACCAAAGGCATAGATGATAATACAACAAATTACACTTTCCTACTATTTTTTATTTTCTTAAGATAGACTTGCCATGTTCAAATTTAGAGTAGACTTTGATAGTTTTTACACAATTATATACAAATGAAAATCATGAAATAACAATATCAATGGAGGTCAATGCAATATAAGAACCAAAGGGCGCGTTTTAGGCTTCAAAAACTTCCATGGTGTCAATGTCATAATTTGTTTAAAACAATTTCATGATTACATTTGAACCCTTAATCTCCTAAGGGTAATTGTTCCTCTCTGTTAGAAATTACAGTGGAATCCTTACTTTCCTAGGGAAATCTTTTCCCCTCTCAGTTAATTTCTACAAAATACAAATACCAGAAATTATTCCAGCATTTATCTAATAGATGACAAATATCTAGTACAATTTTCACTATATGTTCATGATACACTCATCGAAACTGGATCAGGATATAACAGTAATAGAATATCGAGAAAAGAAAAGAAAAGAAAAGAAGAATGAAATTGTGTTATTCCCCTATAATGAATTGAATCATAGAAAGAATAGCTCTAGTTCTTTGAGGGACCAGAATCCTCCCCACAATGAATTTCCAATTTTCCTGAATATCCCTTCCTATGTCTTGCTACCCTTTTGGACAAACATCTCTCAATCCTAACTACTTCTAACTAACTCTGCTGACTTATGTAACTAACTCAAGCATCTCTATTCCCTTATTTCTTCTTTCATACACCTTTTTAATAGGGGGTCACACCCTATCACACACCCTATATGTTAGTTACAAATAGCAAAGCAATCCAATTTTATTTTACTCACTAGCACAAGATAACAACAATATCAATCAGCTAGAGCTTAACAATTCATTCTAAAATTTCAAATGCATTTTCACTTTCCAAAATGTTAAAAAAAGGAATTCTATAAGGCTAAAATTCTACATATAACACATTCATGCATGGATATGACAAACAGAAAATTAAGAGAAGAATATCAAATTATAAGCATTGGAAAATCATATTTTATGACAAGAAAATCGAAAAGTCTTACTTTAGCATATTTTATGACATCATGTGAATAAGATCCATAATGAACAACATCTTGAAAAAATACACAGCACAACCAGATCCAAGGAAAGTAACAGTTACCCAGTGCATGGAGACCCTTTACTTGCTTCTGAACACTTAGTATTGTCTCTAAGTTAATAGACTCTCCTGCATGTACAAAAACTCAAGGCTTAAGTATGAAATTGATTGGGAAACCACCTGAGAAAGAACCCGAGAATTAATATATAGATAGGAAAAACAAAAAAAAATTCCTGCTTTCCAGTTTCCAGTGATTTTCATTCCCATGCCCCATGATGGAAATTTCAATTTTTCACATACCCAACTGCCCCTTGGTGTAATTACCAAAAGTCATGCAAAGCATAAGATATTACTAACATTTGAGCATCAAACTTTTCCTTTAATAGTTACAGCTTATAGGGATGTGGAATCCTACTGAAGCAGTCAAGGAACCAAGTTAAAAACGGAGTTAACTTTGAAGGGGAAAATGAGCATACCTATAATTAACTGAAAAAAAAAATTATTTCAAGAAAAAGTTCAATGTAAAATAGTACAAAGTAATGTAGTCAATCATGATTTAACAATTAACTAAACATTGAAGCAAAAATACAGAACAAGCTTACAATGTTGAAAAAATTGGGGAAGGAAAAGAATTAGTGAACAATTCATATTCAATTACCTTGTATAATGCATTGTTTCATAAGTAGTTTTTCAGTAGAGGTTGCGTCAAACGAATCCACCACCCCAAAGCCAACCTGGTTGTCAAATGCCTGAAGAACAGGACATAATTTACTCAAGTTTGCTATTTGAAAGGCCAACAAATATGTTATAAATTTTGAAAATATAATTCTTAACTTACACCAACCACAACTCACAACTCACAACTCATAGCTCAACCACTCAGTTCCATATAGCTCACAGCTCCATCAAGCTTCCTTTCAATCAATAATTCTACACCATCCTTTTCCAAATATAATTCTTAACTTACACCAACCACAACCACAACATAATCAAGTAGGAGTAGCAAAAAATGAATCTCATCATAGGCATCATTTTGATTCACTATACACATCTCACTCAGTTTAAAATGAACAGCAACAACTCATTATCAACATATAATTGCAGTCTCTATGTATCTTAACTAAAACCCATAATTGATAAAATAAACAGAGAATTTCAGAACCGCAAACATCAACCCTAACACGACATCTATTTTTTTCAGTAGCGAATCTAACAATTTTAAGTCCTTCTTATATCTTCAACCAATAAAAAATGAAGCTTAAGGACCATTTTTGTTCCCCCGAGACTAATTTTTCTTTTCTCAACAATCAAAGCCTAATTCGTTGAAGCAACATTGAAACGCCTAAACCAGCTCGAAAATGTTAAATTGAAAAGAAATTACAAAAAGAGCTCGATACTCCTCAAAACATTAGAACCTTAACATCTCTCTCTCACAGATACATACAAAAGAGAGAAAGAGAGAGAAAAGTATCCTACATGTTTTGAAACACGAATAGAGAGAGAACAAGAAAAAAATGAAGCACAAAGAAACCTGATTCTTGAATGTACAAAAAAACTAAGTAAAGCTAATAGAATACATCTTACATACACACTCACATACAAAAAAAAGAAGAAGAAAGGGAGACAAGTATATAAACATATAAATGGGTTTTGGAATGCGAAAAGAGAGGAGAAGAAGAAGAAAAGAAAAGAAAGGAAAAGCAAAGAAACCTGATTCTTGAAGGTAGCAATAAACGAGGTAATTGAGTTCAACGGAGGAGATGGAGGCCATGTTCTCTGAGAAGCGAGAATGATTATGCCACAAGAACATGAGAGAGAGAAAAGTTTGGTTGCAATCGGAGAAGAAGAAGGTGAATGGTGAAGATTATGTGAGGGACCTTAAAAAATACCAGTACACTTCAACAACAGTTTTTATTAAAACTGTAGTAGTTAGCTTAAAATCAAAGACAGTTTTTCAAAAATCACCTTCGTAACCTTCACATCAAAGACGATTTTATAAAAATCGTCGTTAATGTCTTCTATCAAAGACAAATATTATAAAACCGTCTTAAAATAGTTGGAATTAATTTCAAAAATGCCACCACATGTTTTCTGCATCGTTTTTTCTAAAATCGACCTAGATACAATGATGTTAAATCATGTTTTTTTAGTAGTGTCTGTGCTCATTCGACATTGGTCCTCTTCATATGTGCTTGAGACGTGCATCCAACTACCAAGCTTGCCTATGCAATGCCAATGTCTAGTGCAAAAAATATAAACATGTGTGTCATCAAGTGCAAATCTAAGTTGCATGATGTGTTCCAAGTTCTCATCAACTAATTACCACTAGTCCTACACAAACAATTACAAAAAATCGTTAACGGAGGATTAGTCGGTATCAAACTAGCTATATGAGGTAAAAATAAAAAATATATAGTAACCTCACATGAAAATGATCTACATCAGATACATGCTCTTCAGAGAGGGCTTGTAGTAATGGTTGTGCCTGAGGGATAATTAACTAACTAATTAAATATTAGATAATTAAAACTATAACTTCATTTAAATAACTAACTACATTAAGAATTAACTAACTAATTGACTATAACTTAATTCAAATACATACTAATTAGACTTGATTTTAAATAAATAATACTAAAATTAAAATAAATGTTATAATTAAATAATTGCATATCCAGAGTTGAGATTGAATTAAATTAACTAAATAATCAATAAATATAAAAAAATAAAAAAGTTAAACAAATAAAAAATAAAAATTTAAAATAAGCATAGAAGAAACATGTTTTTAATTATGTACCCAAATTTAGATACATAACGAATTCCTCCATGTATACAAATTTGGATACACGCATGCGAAAATGACTTTCTAATATGTATTAGAATCTTGATACATGGCAAAAATGTGTTTTCGTTATGTATCTGAATTTGGAATTTGGTACATAATGAAAATGAGTTTTTGCAATGTATCCAGATTTGGATACACAATGAAACTCATTTTTTATGTTCGTCAACCTACTATTGCATGCAAAAATGGGATTTATTTGTGTTTGTTTTTCGATATATCTAGGATTTTTGAAAAAACTACAATCACGCCTTTCTAATGGCAAAAGACCGTGATGGGGTAAGTGTGCAGAAGACTTGAACTGTAAGGTCACCGCTGTCTTGGTGTAACAATGTCATGGGGTAGGGGTGCCAAAAATGTGAAGGTCACTTGGTGGTGGCGGTAGAAACGTGATTCTAAAAGAGAAGGGAGTAGGGTGAAAATAAGAGTGTAAAGAAAGGGGAGTAAGGTTATTTTGGAGTTTCAGGTTTATTTTTTAAAATGTTTTAGGTGAATATAACAATTCCCTTTGTTTTAGTAAAGGGATTTTGAGTAGATGGGTCATTTTAACCGTTGCTACTTCTTTCAATTTTTTTTGGTGGTCATCGTTAGTATGTTCATTTTTTATTGGGGCGAATTACTAATTTGGTTTTGGAAATTGTATAGGTTTGGGAAATTAGGTCCTTGAAGAATAATTTAACTCAAGAACACTAAACAAATTACAATGAGTATCTCAAAGAAAAGAGAAAGTTCAAGTTCAAATTCCAAAACTTGTGTAATCAATTACTCATTATTAGAAAATATACTTTCAACATCGGTTATTTAGAACATTCTACATTGGTTCTTAAACTGATGTTGAAAGTGTTGATGTTGAATGTATCAATGTTAACATCGGTTTTGGAGAACCGATGTTAACATGTATATGACAACATCGGTTCTCTAAATACCCGATGTTAAACAAAATGAACAACAGCAAAAAAAGTGTACGCATGATGAACGTTGACATTGGCTTTCCAGAAAAACCGATGTTAATATATTCCATTAACATCGGTTTTGCTAGAAAACCGATGTCAACGTTGATGATGCATACACTTATTTGGTGTAGTTCTTTGTGTATAACATCGGTTATGTACATAACCGATGTTAATATTCAAATGTTCACATCGGTTATTTATAACTAACCGATGTTAATGTACAAGAGTTGACATCGGTTATCTACAGATAACCGATGTTAAAATACAAACACTGACATCGGTTATACACAAATAATCGATGCTAATATACAAACCTTAACATCGGTTTTCTATTACAACTGATGTTAAGGTTCATATCGACATCGGTTTTTGTAAATAACTGATGTTGTTAATGATATTAACATCAGTTTTTGTTAATAACCGATGTTGTTTTCAAGTATTTTTTTTATATATACTTTCTGGTTTTACAGTAAACCCAAAATTGTACCTGTCAAATGCAATTTCAAGCCCAATTCACAGCAAATAAACATTTTATTCTGCTTTCAAGCAGTTTTAATGATAACAAACATCAAATAATTGATTTATCATAAAGAACAATCATCAAATGAATTCAATGTTCATGTTACATAGAAAATGTAAAAAATGTTAAACCAAAGTAAACTAAAGCTAAAGATAATGTCCACTGGATCCACAATGCTTTTAATCTCTCTGGCTCCAATGGTCTAGGATCGTTAAAATACTGCATGATGAAATAAATCATAATAAGTTAATAATGTAATACAAATTATAATTAAATAGATTTTGTTTGAAATAAACTTACCGCTTCCCAATTATTCCTAAAAGTTCCTAAAATGATGGTGGACATCCAGTGCATCACATAGTAGCCGCACTCAGTACTTCCTTTTTGTCTATTACACTAAATACATAACGAAATTTGGATAATAATTAAACAACTAGTGTACAGACACATAAAGAAATATATATAAGTGGAAGTTTTATGTAAATGACGTACCTTGACGACAATCCATCTAGCAGAAGCCTTTGATTTAGGCTGTGGAGCATCATCAAGACCCTTGATAGCACTGTTCCATATGAGTAACAATTAAAAACTGGTGTTGTACGTTGAGGTATTACAATGCAAATGTATTGAAAAGAACACTAACCTATTAATAATCCCCTTAAGGTAGTTGTCTGGCCTGTTATGCAATGAACAAAACTAGACAACTAGGTGTTCCTTGGGCAGGATGACCACCATCTGCCAGTGTCCGCTGCAGTGGAACCTAAAATGGGTTAGTACATTAGTAAACATTAATTAAATTTAGTTATTTTGTGACTTACCCATTTAGGTAGGCTCCAAGATAGACATCGCGTTGTGAACTTTGCATCCAACTCTTTATGTAACTTTCAGACTCAAACTGCGATTGCCCAGACCTCTGAATGGACTGTGGCTCGAGGAATCCATAGATATCAGAATTCCCCACTCGCATACATGTTTCAGTGAGATGCCTGTTTATGTTAAGTCAAAGTTAAATATTTATGAATTGAAAGCCATAACTTAGGTAATTAAAATCCTTTTATATAAAGACTTACAGAATCCACAACTATAACACTGATATGCTGAGACATTGACCACCGTGTGCAATTTCGGAGAGGTCTTCGTGATTTATGTAGAGGGGGAAATCTGGATTAAAGACCCCGAACACGGTGGCATTCCATCTAACCTGAAAAGGCCTCAAGAAAAGCTCTGGGATGGTCAATGTCATCAGATAAAGTGGATCATCGACCTCCGGATCGGGCTTCGGAGGTGGTTTTGCCGGAGACACAGCTACCTGTTCATGAAACAAAGTTAAATAGCCTAATTTGAGGCACGCTTAATGAATTAATTTAAAAAGAAAAAACATATAGTAAGGACAATAAGTACCTACTGTGATAAAGACTTGACCAGATGTGTCGGCCAAGCAAGGAAGGTGTGAAGTGTCTGCCCCACTAAGTAAACCTCATCAGTGGGTACAGGAACTAGAGCATTTGCATCTGTAACCTCCTCCACACTCACCTTTACTTGACCAGGCAACAAATGAGTGTTATGAACAACAGTGGATCCCTCATAAACTCTCCCCATGACAACCAGGCGGGCAGGATCTGCTTCTATGTACAAGCCGCACCTGTCAAAGTCACCCATCTCAGGATCGTTTCCTGAGGGATCAACACAACTCCCCTTTGTGCTCACTCGAGGACCGGAGGGACCAACCAGAGGCTCAGGAGGCACTGCAAGTCCCTGAGATTGCATCTGCGACTGAAGCTGGCTGAAGGATGCCATGACTTGCCTCATCACTTTCTCTGGGATGGACTCTTCTAGCTGGTCCCTGATCTAATGGGTCAGCTGCTGTAATTCATCAGGAGGAAGGGAGGAAGCGCTACGGGACGTCCGTGGAGCCGATCCAAAGTATTGCTTGATGGTAACACCGGCTTTAGCAGCACGGACACATCCAGGGTGCTCTGGACGTCCAATAGCAACGGCGAGAACATCCAAACGTCCATGGGGGACGAACGATCCCTGTGTGGCCTGCTCCTCAAACGAATCCTGCACAGAAAACACACAATGGTACATGACATTCTCAAAATATTGAAACATAATTGTAATGGTTAGTTGAAAATGACTTACAATCTTCTCAGCGATTTCCTTTGTGGCCTCAGTTGTCATCTCCCCTGTCTTCTTCGTGCGGGCCATCTTCCACTTCACGTGGTGTCTGACCGGGGATGGAGGGTCGATGACGCCATCAACGCTTCCTGACTTTGCAGCTTCCTCCAGCTTCTTCTTCGTCTTCTCAGCCAGGAGCTTCTGCTCCAAATAATCATAACCCCCACGAGACAAAACGTAGGGGGCAATATTCTGCTTCTGGATGGCCTGTGCCTTCATGCACACATCCTGAAAAAATTAAACAATAATGTTTGAAATGGGTAGAATGAAGTATAACAACATCATGTTTAATATGAAAAACAACTTAAATGGCAAGGAACATACCTCCCAAGAAGGGCCTCTGCGAGTCTGGCAAAACTGGGTCCACTTTTCCTTGCTGATGCCGTATTTCTCACAGACAGTGTCCTCGACACCGTCCTGATCGGCTGCAAGGGCCCATTTCCTCGTGAGGTCTGATTTAAATTGCCTCCATCTCTCCCCCACGATCTGTAGTAACTTCTTTTTCGTCCTACTGTCAGAAGCCTCTGGGATATCATATTCCGCCTGACAACATCAAATAAAGTTTATTTGTTACAATAATGTATTTTTTGGGCTATTAATTAAACAAAATCAAATAAGAAAAGAGAAATACCTGAATATCCTCCCAAATCAGGTCCTTCTGAGCAGTAGGGACGTCCTTCCAGTTCTCGTAGGTGATGTCCACCTTATCACGCGCCACAATCCCCAAATATGTTCTTAATTTCTTCCTGTGGGGACCGTCGGCCTTCCCGATAGCAGGATCAACATGCACCACTGGTCTCTCAGCACCAGGTGGTCTAGTGGACAACGATTGTAGACGTGAGGCTTTGCGTGTCCGCTTCACGGTAGACGGCGAAGCCGATGCATCCGAAGGAGGAGGAGGAGGAGGAGGAGGAGGAGGAGTGGAGGCAGGTGGAAAACCCATGATCTTTTATACAATAACATACATAATAGGATTTATGAAAAGAGGATCAGTCATAAGTTTTTTTTGGAAGGCAAAAGTATAATATTATTAAACAAAACCCCACCACAGAAGGAGACAAGACAAATTAACCAAAGGACTCCGAAAGATTGGTAGTTGTGCTTTTTAATTGTGATTTGGGGCAACCATGTTATAAAAAGTCTATTGCATGTAATCAACAGTCAATGTATGCTTGATGGAATATAAATACTATATCTTCAGAAATACACATGTACATGGCATCCTTAGGACTTCATCCATGTTTTCTTTGATATTGATTTTCTTTTTTGTAGAAAACAAAGAGGGGAACAAGCAACAATTTGAAGGTTGTACATTCAGGAACTAAAGAATTCAAAATAGCTAGTAATAAGAGGGATTTGTTTTTGGGATTTTCTGAGCACCAAGAGCGGCTATGCAAGAAGCTTGCACTTGAGGAGGGAAGGATATTTGCAGCTAATGAACAACTTTCTTAACTATTTATCCTTCAGATTTTACTGTTTCTTTTTGCTAATATGTAAATATAAATAGTATAAGGCTATGACTTATGGACATGGTCTTTTTTACCCCTAACAATCTTAGAAGTAAATATAGACCATGTTTTTACGCCATAGCCTTATACTATTTATATTTACATATTAGCAAAAAGAAACAGTAAAATCTGAAGGACAAATAGTTAAGAAAGTTGTTCATTAGCAGCAAATATCCTTCCCTCCTCAAGTGCAAGCTTCTTGCATAGCCGCTCTTGGTGCTCAGAAAATCCCAAAAACAAATCCCTCTTATTACTAGCTATTTTGAATTCTTTAGTTCCTGAATGTACAACCTTCAAATTGTTGCTCGTTCCCCTCTTTGAGAATGAGGAGGATCTTCATAGGACTTCATCCAACTGATATTTGTCGCCAGTTTCATCACCCACCACCCTTTTCTTCTCTGCCTTCTCACGTTTGTTGTTGTTAAACCCATATTTATGCCTTCTTCCCTTCATGTCTTGTTTTATCACGACTTTAGCCGAATTTCCTATCTTCAGCACAGTTGAATCTCCTGTCTTATTCTCCAATGACACAATTTGATGGCCTGTATCTCTTTTCTTTGTATGTTCTAGTGGTTCAGCTTCAGAATGCATAGAGCAATCAGAATTTTCAGTGATCACCAAAGGCTTCTGCATCAGTGTTGACACTCTCTACCTTCTTTGGTTTATGCTTCTGTGTTGCATTCCGTGCTTCCTCCTTATAATTCTCAGATTTATTGGAGGTCTCACTAGAAGGATCAGCACCAATCCGTGCCTGTTCCTCCTCTACCAGCTCAATATCTTTCGTTTCACCTTTGCTTTTGTAAACTACACTGTAATTTACAAACAAAAGTTGAAAAGAAAGATATTGAGCTGGTAGACGAGGAAGAAGCACAGATTGGTGCTGATCGTTCTAGTGCAACCTCTAATAAATCTGAGATTTATAACGAGGAAGCACGGAATGTAGCACAGAAGCATAAACCAAAGAGGGTGGAGAGTGTCAATGCTGATGCAGAAGCCTTTGGTGATCACTGGAAAATTCTGATTGCTTTATGCATTCTAAAGTTGAAGCACTAGAACATACGAAGAAAAGAGATACAGGCCATCAAAGTGTGTCATTGGAGAATAAGACAGGAGATTCAACTGTGCTGAAGATAGGAGATTCGGCTAAAGTTGTGATAAAACAAGACATGAAGGGAAGAAAGCATAAATATGGGTTTAACAACAATAAACGTGAGAAGACAGAGAAGAAAAGGGTGGTGGATGATGAAACTGGCGATAAACATGAGCTGTATGAAGTCCTAAGGATACCATCTAAAACAAAAAACCGATGCCTCAATCAGAGAAAAATGTAGTTTTCACTTACTTGCTTTGGTGACCTCTGTCTCTGCAGAAAAATTACATTAGACGATGTTAATCAATTCTCATTCATCATGATCATTTCGATTAGCATGAACGTCGTCAGCTTCTTCTTCTCCGACAACGTTACGAGTGATTTGAGCGGTCAAAGGACTAACATAGGTGTCCATGTATGAATCATCATCTTCTACATTAACACCAATTGTTTTGCCCTGCAGAACCACGCACCACCTTTCATCACAAGGGTCTTGCACGTAAAATACTTGTCTAGCTTGTTCTGCCATGATGAAAGGGTCATTATGGTAACCAAGTTTCTTTAGGTCTACCAGCGTAAATCCTATATCATCGATGCGCACACCGGTGTTGCTGTCAACCCATTTACATTTGAAAACACATACCGTAAATTTCACATAGTTAAGCTCCCAAATTTCATCAATGAACCCAAAGTAAGGGATGAAAGCTACATAGGGATTGGCGTCATTGACACTTGCAAAGTGTTGAGATTCAGCCCTTATACAAAACTCCTTATACATCCTATTTTGGAAACCATATCAACATCAGGGGTTGGATGTTCTACAAAATGAAAACATCATGATCTATCACTGTGATTCCACACTGGAACAAGCTTCTTCCAAAGCTGGAAACTAGTAATCAGATTTCTTTTTCAACTCAACAAAAAACTCGTTAACTTAATTGGACTCACCAAACAACAACAAAAAAGGAAAAAAAAAAAACTATTCTGGAAAATTCAATGCAATTTTTCTTAAAACTGGCAAGTAAGTCAAGACTGTTAAAAAGCTAAGAGGTTTCCAATTATTTTGGTTTAGTTTATCTAACATTGGCAACCTTCTCTGTCATGCACAGAAGCACGGAAAAGAACAACCTAGCTTCGAGGACTAGGAACCTCCATAAGAAAGAAGGATAAGGAAGAAAACTTGTATTATTTTTCTATTGCCCTCTATTACATACTAAGCATCCCTTATATAGAGGCATTAGCCAAGGGTACCGCTACGAAAATAGAAGGTGCTAGAATGCGAAAAAAAATAACAGAAAAGTGGAAAATGACAACAATGCAGTACTACACGATGGGAAGCAACATGCCAACAACATATTTCCTATGAACCAGTATCCTCTTGACAGCTCAACACCTTGTAACATATTCTGTTAAAGGGAATCCACCAAGGGTTTGTGCCCTTAGTGGTGCTTTTGCTGGTTTGTTTTGTCCCTCCTAACATTCTCCCATTAGAATTCTAAGGGAGTAAAAAATTAAAAGTAAGCTTTATTATATAAATTAACTTCAAATTACCACTTTTACTTCTAAAAACTGAATTTTTTTTTGTCCAATAACAAGTTCAATTTCTCTTGATTAACTCAAATAGCTTTTACACAAATCATTTAACAATTTTCTTCAAAACAATCAATATCAAGCATTGGTTAAGCAAGTCTGGTGTGGGGATCAGCAACCTGGATGGGGGAGTATTGTGTTGAAAAACAAACTGAAAAACTTAAAATCCAGCTTCAAAAAGTGGAGTTTTGAGAATGGGGATATCAATAAGAATAAAGTGGAACAATTGAAGCAGCAGTTGCGTCAATTTGATACATTAGCCCAAGACAAAACTTTGGGGGAAGATGAAGTTAAGACCATGAAGTCCATTCAGCAGGAACTGTGGGAGGTTTCTCTTGCCCATGAATCAATTTTGAGACAAAAATCAAGGATTAAATGGCTCAAGGAAGGTGACAGTAACACTGCCTTTTTTCATAAATCCATAAATTTCCCAAGGAGTTTGGGGGTCTTGGGATTAAGGATATTACTAGTTTTAATGTAGCTTTGTTGGGTAAATGGCTATGGGATTTAGCCTCTAATCAAAACCAGCTATGGGCTAGAATTCTAGCATCCAAATATGGTGGCTGGGCAGACCTTAATAATGGCAGAGATAGACCTTGGCATTCTCAATGGTGCAAGGACCTTCGAAAATTAGTTAAGCAGCCTGAATTCAGCCTGATTCATCAACACATGGAATGGAAGGTAGGGGATGGGAGTTTAGTCAAATTCTGGAAGGACAAAGCTATCAAGGCTTTTAATAGAGCCCTTGTTATCAAATGGAAGTGGCTGATGTTCCATCAACCAGACCAATTATGGAGTATAATTCTCATTTCAAAGTACAAGGGATGGAGAGGATTGGAAGAGGTCTCTCACAAGCAGACCCAATCCTTTTGGTGGTCTGATTTGAAGTCTATAATGCATCACAGCAGCATGGCTAAGGTTTTAAAGCAGTTTCACTGGAAATTGGGCAGCGGTGATCAAATATTATTTTGGGAAGACTCTTGGGTGGGTGATGGAATAACTCTTAGAGAAAAATACCCCGAATTTTATCAAATATCCTCTCAAAAATTTCAGTTAGCGGGAAGCATGGGGTCCTTGGGAGAAGAAGGTTGGCAGTGGGAATTCTCATGGAGAAGAAACCTTTTTGACAATTAGCTGGGAAGTGCTTCAGACTTTATCGAACAGGTCACAGCTCTAAGCCCTAATGCAGCTTTGAAGGACTATTGGGTGTGGGGTGCTGATCCAAAAGGAATTTTTACTACAAGCACTGCATACCTTTGTATTAAAGGTCATCAGCATAATCTCCATCAAAGCCCTTCCCCTTCAACCAGTCCCAATAAAAATGACATGGAGGTTAAGGATGATGATTATCGGGACTTAGCCAAGGAATTGGGAGTTTTTTTCGCAGATGATAAAAGTAGTGGTACAAAGTTGAAGACTGATATGGACAATACTGAAAATTCTCCAAAATCAGCAGCTGTGTTGGGAAATGAAGACAATGCCTCATGAATATTTTGTCCTATAATTCTAGAGGGATGGGGAGTGGTGTCAAATGGTTAGCCATCAGAAAATTGACCATGGCAAACAACATAGACATTTTTTGCATTCAAGAAACCAAAAAGGAATCTGTTGATGCAAAACTATGTCAGTACCTGTGGGGTGATAGCAATGCTTCTTGGGAGTGTCTTCCTTCCTCCAACACTGCTGGAGGACTATTATGCATTTGGAATAATGGATCATTCTTGGTTGATAGGAGGGTGCTGGGGAGAGGTTTCATAATGCTGGAAGGTACTTGGTTAAAAGAGGATAAGAGGGTTTTTATTATCAATGTATACGCCCCCTGTGAACTTCAAAGGAAGAAAGAGCAGTGGGATGAATTACTGCAGCTGAGATCATCCTATCAAGCAGGCCTTGGTGTGTCTTGGGAGATTTTAACTCCATAAGGCATCGAGAGGAGAGGCTCAGTTCATCTCAGACAAGGGATACTCCACCCAGCATATCTGAATTTAACTCCTGGATTTCAGATATGGCTTTAGAGGAGGTTAGGTCTGTTGGGAGAAGATTCACATGGTGTAGACCTAATGGCAGTGTCATGAGCAAATTGGACAGGTTCTTATTCTCTGATGAGTGGTTGTCCCAATGGTCGAATTCTACACAATTTGTGTTGGAAAGGGATTTCTCTGACCATTGTCCTATACTTCTGAAGGCTAGAACCATTGATTGAGGGCCTAAACCTCTCATAATTATGGACTGGTGGCTAAAGGATAAAGGGTTCCAGGATTTGGTGAAACTTGAATGGGGTAATTATCACCCCCTGGGATGGGGGGGGGGTTTAGTTTTGAAACAGAAAATCAAGTTCATCAAACAGAAAATAAGGCAGTGGAGTATATCTTAGGGTCATATCAGTTCTAGAAAAGTCCTTAACCTAAAGAGGGAGCTGAATGCTTTGGAGGAGGGTTTCACCAACAGAATCTTATCTCAAGATGAAGTCAAACTTAGGAAATCACTACAGGAACAACTCCGGAATGCAGCCTATGCAGTTGAATCTATGTTGAGACAAAAAGCTAGAGTGAGGTGGTTAAAAGAAGGGGACAATAACTCCAATTATTTCCACAGATTGATCAACTACAGAAGGAGACAAAATGCTATTCAAGGGCTTTTCATAAACGGAGTATGGGTGCATGACCCTAGAAGTGTAAAATCTGCAGCTCTTCATTACTTCAAACAATTTCCCATAACAAATCCAGCACTATATCCCCACAATGCAAATAGTACAAGAGCATGCAATCAATATACTTTAGCAACTCACACCCATACTCCATTTCAAGCATTATATTTTATTCATATTTAGAGATAACTTGCCTTAGGTTATAGGCCAATATTGGACTTTATTTTAAACCAGCTTATTGGACTTTAAGAATACATCCCACAACATCAAATGACTCAAATCCATTACTACAGAATACAAATATCCAAAGGAACTACAACACAACATATTTTAATTATTAGCAACAACCATATTCTCATGTTGATAAGAAGCACAAATACAGATGCATATACTCACAGATTGTCAATTGTCGTCAGTGGTGGAGATCATTTCCTAATCAGCACTGATCACTTAGCAGCACACAGAACACAAGCAACAATGAACCTTGACAGCGACTAAAGAAGACGAACAAATCACCTGAGCAGCAAAGTAGACATCATATATACAAAGTTAAGCAATTGCTTTCGAAACATGACAACGGAGACATACCTTCGATGGCTTCCCTGGGAGTCTTAAAGCCAACCACAATGGACTTCCAAAATCGCTTCCCACCCTTTCCTTTCATAGTTTTCTTCGACCTACGAAAGTAAGAAAATGTTAAAACGAGGAACGCCTAATGTTAAAACGAAAGGACGTACCTCAATCGATAAGTGGCAAACACGAACTCCACAAAGACCAACTCCACAATGTGGCTGCAGTCACGGAAGCGCAACCCAGTTTGCGACAAAGACGAACTTAGGGTCGGGCAAAATTAACACTGGAGCGGTTGTCAACCGCCTCTTCAACTCTTGGAAACTTTGATCACATTTCTCATTCCAAACAAACTTCTCATTCTTACGAGTCAACTTAGTTAGGGGCAATGCCAATTTAGAAAATCCCTCAATGAACTTTCTATAATAGCCAGCCAACCCTAAGAAGCTTCGAACCTCCGTTGGAGTTGTCGGTTGTTGCCACTCCATAACCGACTCCACCTTGTTCGGATCCACTGCAACCCCGTCCTTAGAAATCACGTGCCCCAAGAACTACACTTTCTCCAACCAAAATTCACATTTCGACAATTTGGCGAACAATCTCCTATCCCTCAGGATATGCAGCACAATCCTCAAGTGCTTCTCATGCTCCTCCTTATTCCTCGAATACATTAGGATATCATCAATGAACACAACCACGAACTGATCCAAGTAATCATGGAATATACGGTTCATATAGTCCATGAAAATAGCCGAAGCATTAGTCACTCCAAATGGCATGACTAAATACTCGTAGTGCCCATACCGAGTCCGAAACGCAGTCTTTGGGATATCTTCCTTCTTAACTCGAATTTGATGATACCCCGATCGCAGATCGATCTTCGAAAATACCGTCGCTCCCCTCAATTGGTCAATCAAATCATCTATCCTTGGTAGAGGATATTTGTTCTTGATAGTGACCTTGTTTAGCTGCCGGTAGTCTACGCACATTCTCATACTGCCATCCTTCTTTTTAACCAACAAGACCGGCGCTCCCCACGGTGATGCGCTTGGACGAACAAATTGTTTGCTTAAGAGATCCTGCACTTGTGCCTTCACCTCTGCTAGTTCTACCGGAGACATTCTATAAGGCGCGATCGACACTGGATTCGCCGCAAGCACCAAGTCAATAATGAATTCCACTTCTCTCTCAGGTGGTAATTCACAAATGTCGTTAGGAAAAACTTCCGGAAATTCTGACACCACCGGTATACTACTAACTTCAGCGTCCTCTTCCACATTCATGGAGAACAACACCATGTAAGTTCGAACATCCCCCGCTCCATCGTTGGTCGCATCCCTTTTCGATGGTTCATTTGGGACTACATCTTCACCAAACACTAGCATCTTCTCCTTGCAGTCTTGAAAGATATGGTTAGTAGATAACCAATCCATCCCCAAGATCACATCTAGATGAGCTAAAGGTAGGAAAATCAAATCCTCCGTAAAAGATCGACCCTCAACAATTATAGGACACTTCAAACACACCCAAGAGGTGGTTACAGGCTCGCTCGTCGGAGTAGACACCACCATATCATATGGTAACTCCGTCGCACATAACCCCAACCTCTCCACACATGTATGAGATATGAAAGAATGTGTGGCACCCGAATCATAAAGTACATCTAGTAGTTTATCAGCAATCAAACACTTACCCCGTATCAAACCGTCGGAGGCAGCCGCTTCTGAACCACACATAGCAAATACCCGGGAGGGTACTTTTGGTCTTCCACCACTAGTGTTGTTGTTGCTAACATTACCGCTCCTTGTGGAATTTGCGGGTCCACGATTGACGGTGTTGGAATTGGCAGTCACCGTCGGTCTCCCGATCACCCTACATTCTCGAGCATAGTGGCCCACCTTGCCACACACATAACAACGGTTCTCCTGTGTCTGCTGGAGCTGTGGGCAATTCCTCTTAAGATGCGGTCCTCCACACTGAAAGCATTGTACCCCAGTCCCCCTTGACTGACTCATGTTGGATGTAGCCATGGGCTGCTTCCCCTTATTGCTAGCATACGGCTTCATCCTCTTGTTACTATTTCCTCTAAAAGGATGGTTTCTCTGAGGTCCTCCAACGCCTCTATCTTGCCTCTCCTTCATCTTATCTTCAAAAATCCTGCACTTTGTCACTAGCTGATTAAAATCCGTGATCTGCATATAACTAACCGCCTATTGGATCTCCAACCGAAGCCCATTCTCAAACTGAGCACATAAATCTTCCTCATTCCGAGCATCTTGGTATTGAGGCCAATACTGCAGAAGCTCATTAAACTTGGCCGTGTACTCTCCAACAGACATGTTTCCTTGCTTCAAATCCAGAAACTCCCTCGCCTTCCGCTTCCTGAGATCTCGCGGGAAGTAATTCTCCAGGAATTTGTCCTTGAAGGCATTCCAAGGAATCACGCCTCCAGGTGCAACAAATGAAGGCTTCATGAACTTCCACCAATTCTCGGCCTCCCCTTGGAGCATAAATGTCGCATAAAGGACCTTATGCTCCTCAAGGCAACCCATCGCCTCGAAAATCTTTTCCGCTTCAGCTAACCACAACCTAGCACCTTCCGGATCATAGTCTCCACTGAACTTTGGCGGGTGGTTCTTACGAAAAGCCATGAGTCCCCGATACTCCGCCGGCTCTACATCACATTCCTGCACTAGAGTTTCCAGCACAGCTGTGATGCGGTCAAGGACATCACGGTTCTGATCCCTACCACGTCCTGCCATACCTATCCTGTAGGGAAACTATTAGTATCCAAGAAACCCTACTGAGAGAGTGTACCACACAGGCTATGACAGTTACAACAATATCCTCTTCCTTATACATACATATACACACAACAATCTACTGAATCAATCACACATTCATGCTCAAGACAAGAAGGTAGAAATGCACACAATGTGTGACTTAATGTCACTCCCCAAAACCTACTTCCAAGTTTCAGAGATACACAGCATTCACACAGTAAGACCATAAACAGGTTCACTAGAATCCAACTTTTGCTCTGATACCACCAATTGTGGCGTCCCTAAATTAATGACTGGTTTAATAGTAATGATTTAAATAACGAAAACTATGGTAAATTTTTTTTTCTTTTTTTTCATATCTTTCTCTTTTCACAATAACTGGGTTTAGAAGGAAAATCCTCACTATAGAGTCCTGAATGGCCAGTTCACAACTCTATTCGGAGTCATTTCTTTCTTACCGCTCATAATCTCTAAACTATTTTGCTGTTTCAAAAGGAAGAGCGTACCAGCCATTACTTTAGGTCGTCACGTGAAAATAAAAGGATAAAATACGGTCAATAAACTCTTTTACAAATAAAGTTTACTAATGCTTTCTTCTCAAATAACAAGATTGAACATAAATACCTTCATCATTTAAAGTTGTCCAAAACATGGGAGTTTTACAAAATACATAGTGTCATCCAGAGCAAAAGTATCCACTGTAGTAGCTTCAGCCACATGTATACAATCATCAAATTCCTATACAATAGGTCTACCCATACAAAAACAAAAGAGTAAACCTAACAGTCAGTCCTAGATACACCCACCCTCAAAAGTATATAAAACTAGTCCGAAGAGCTGTCCACTATGATGAAGAGCCTCCGCTAATCGCCATCTCTAGGGCCACTATCCTCCGTAGAGTCTGCCTTAGATGCTGACATGACGTCCTCGGGAGAATCCACCTCAGGAAGGGGATCCTCATCACCCTCTAGAAAATCAAGAGCATCCACAGCAGGCTCAAGGGGTAGCTCCTCAAGATCCTCGTCAGGGTCTTCCTCGGACGACGTTACCTCGATCACTTGGACTGGCTCCACTAGACGAAATGGTGTAGGCGTGGGTAGTATCCACTCCACAGTGCGCTGAAGCGTCCGTGCAGGTTCATCTAGATGCACCAAAGAAGTAGCCGTAACCTATATATCACACAAGATTCACAGCTGGCCAGCCACCACACAAGCCTCCTTGCTTTGTGGTCTTTGTTCCTTTTATTTGTTGACTGCCAGGAGCTCGCCTGTTTAGGTACATCACAGGTTCTCACTGACTGACTATGCCCGGGTTGGGTCGGGATTGGTCAAGCTTGGTGTCATACCCTAATTTCGTCCGGGGATTATTACTTGACGACATGCAACCTTTGGTTAGCCGCTTTGAGATACTTGGCGTCCTTTGTTGCACAATAAATGAAGTCCTGAGACGTCTCAGAAATCAAAAGGAAGCAGGCTTGCGCGATCCGTGAAATTCCCTAATGTGGCGGAAGTCGAAAAGAGGTGTTTTTGCGCAATCCGTAAGTTTCCGTAACTTCTTCGAAAGCTAAAAAAGAGTAAATACATAATCCGTAAGGATTCGTAACCTTGCGGAAGGAAAATAAGTATCATTACGAAATTCGTAAAGTTTCGTAACGTTACGGAAAAAGAATTACCAAAAAAATAGAAGGGGGTTGCATTTAGTAAAAAGGGGGGGTGCAAATAGCAACCAGGCCCACTTGGGCCCTCCAGAAGGCTGTTGCTTCTAGAGGAAGCAACCTTGCTTGCCTGGGCAAGCTGAGCGGCAAGCTTCTCCCCTATTTTGCTATAAATAGGGGAAGAAGTGAAGAAGAAAAGGGTTCAGCCCCTTAGGCACTTCTCTCTCTCTCGAAATTGCTGAGGAAAATTATTTCCGTGAAGAAAATCCAAGCCGAGGCGCTTCCGTAATGTTTTCGTGAGTAATTACGCGAAGATTCTCGACCGTTCTTCAAGATTCATCGTTCGTTCTTCGTTTTCTTCAGTCTTCAACGGGTAAGTACCTCAAACCAAGCTTTTCAATTCATTCTATGTACCCGTGGTGGTCCACATTTTGTTTCATGTATTTTTATTCTCGTTTTCATTTGCTTTTTATACCCCCTTTTGACGTGCTTAAGCCATTTATTTAAGTCATTTCTCGCTTAATTTAAAAATAAAATAAATTTCCACCGATCGTTTGAATTGTATCATCCGTTAATTTTGGTTAAAATGAATTCCGACCGTTCGGTCGTGCCGTAACCACATTGGAAATAAAAAAAGAGGTAAAATAATAATATAATAATAAAAAAATACCTTTTAGTAAAATAAAAACGAAAGATCAATCGGACGTTTTCTCTTTGGGATTTCTCATTCTTAATTGAATTGACTAATAACTAAACTGAAACTAAGGCTAAAATCAACTCGCCTAGTCAAGCTCGTCCACAAAAATAGGATTTTGAAAGTTTATCATTTCTGTTTCTTACCAAGTAAAATGGATCATTTTTAAGGTCCAACGCCTTTAAATGATCACCTTTCAAGTAAAAAAGAACCACTTGATTCACGCATAAGGAAGAACTACGTAGGTCTGATTTCCTCTTTGATGGAGGATACGTAGGAGCAAGAGCCCCGCTTTTGTCGACCTCAAAAAATAAAAAGAAATAAAAGTTAAGATAACACAATTCCACAATTCTAAAAAATAGGTTGTTGTCCTTTGAGACAAACGTGAGAGGTGCTAATACCTTCCTCAAGCGTAAATATAACTCCCGAACTTAGAATTTTCATTTTGACCGGTTTCCTTCGGTTTTTCCGACGTTTTCCACAAATAAACGTTGGTGGCGACTCCGCGCATCTTTCCTCCTTTGGAAAACGCACCCGTGAGCCTCGCCCTCGCTCGCCCGCGAAGGGCACGTTGCGACACTTGGTTTTGGGCAATAGCACCCCACCTGACGTCCCCAAGGTCTCCTGACCCCCGCAACATATCTCCAGGTACCACTCTGTGGTCAACGAATAAAAGCAGGAAGTTTCACCCTTCTACACTTCCTCATCTCAAGCTTGTAGGATTATGGGGTACCCATCACATGTGGTGCTAGGTGGCGGTCGGGCGATGGTACACAACAAGTTTTCCACATCCACAAATCGCGCATAAACCCACCATCCCCTGTTGCCCACCTCCAACTGAGCTCACGTACTCCCACGTAGCCCATATCCTCGTTTCTCTCAACACCGGGTCCCCATCAATCCTCCCAAGCTTCCCCAACATCCAGGTAAAACAACATTCAAATAGCACAAACTATCACAGCCAAGAAAACAGGGCAAAGGCAGAAAACTCTGCCCAAAACACCAACCAAAATCACAGCTTTTCTCACTTAAAGACCCCAGTAACAATTCCTTCGTTCCAGTTCGTTAACCGTTGGATCGACTCGAAAATTTTACTGGAAGTCTCTAGTACATAAGCCTACATTTTGACCGCTGGGATCTTCCAGAAAACATTCAGAACTCATTCTGCACTACTCTTTCCACAACCAGCAAAACATAGCATTTTTCTGCACTTATGCAAAATTCTGCTGCACAATTTCACAGCAAAATTCTGCATAAAGTGCAGATTTCGAAAACCACACTTCCTCTCATCCAATCTTGCCCAAATCAAATCCTACAAGTCTCAAAACATGTATCAATCATGTCTAGACCAAAGTCAAGCTTCAAAACACAGCAACACAAAATCTAGGTGTCCAAAACCCCTCAATTTAATGGATTCTCTAGGTTTGAGAGGTGAAATTTAGAATGGGATGAATTTGAAGCAAATTCTCACCTCACACAAGTCTATAACATCAATTTAAACTTGTTCAAACTGGATTGACACCTAAAATTTCATCGAATCAAAATTTGACTCCTCAACCCCCAAATTTACCCTAGAAATGGCTCTTTGTTCACTTTGGTCATTTGTTTTTCTCTCTAGCACAGCCCAAACTTTCTCATAAGTCCTAAAAGACATTTCAAGCTAGGATTAACTCACTCTAACCTCCAAATACCACTAAATCCAGATTTGGCCTTCCAACTCTCAAAGACTCACTCTTTTTCCACTCACAACAACATATTCTCACCTTCCAACCCTAGGTTAACTCTACCCTTCACCTCTAACAGTTTTCCATAAGTAATTTCAGCATATAAACATCACAAGCATCATCATAAAGACCCTAAAACTAAATGGGTAAGCTTAACTCATCCAAACATGGCAAGTTCAACATGCTTTCAACAAATTTCTTCCCAAATAACCATCATGAAGCAGAAACTTAGCAAAACTACCCATCATATCTCCCAAAATCCCATACCCACGAAAATCAAGAGAGAAAGAAGTCCACCCAAACCTGAAATTTCGAAGTCCCACACGTAGAGATGCGCTTCACGACTCCGAAAATGCCCTCCTTTCGTGATTTGGAGCATAAATGATGGCCAAAGGTTGGAGCTTTGTTTGGAGCTTCAATGGAGAATGAAGGAGAAAGAAAAGCAACGTGAGGGAGAGGGAGAGAGCTTCTGAATTTTGGGGCTGAGTGAGGAGAGAGAGAGTTGCTTTTTAGTTTAAAAAGGCTTTTTCCTCTTTTCTTATTATTTTATTATAAACTATGCCACATGTCTCCATTTGAGTGGAGCAAAAAGGGCCCACTTTATCTTTTGATTGTGACCCATACACAGCCACAGAAAATGAGAAAAATCTGACCTTTGAAACGCTAAAATCCTGCCTCAGTTTGCGTGCCGTTTCTCTGGTTCCAGTTCCTCGCGTTTCTCTGCGTCTGTCGGGGCCAGTTTTCGAAAGTAATCAATATATATATCAAAACGCTCAAAATAAAACCCCGAGCGTGGTTCAGAGGGTGGTTTTGTTAAGTTTTAAGTCGCACGCAAAATGATGATTTTTAGACTAATTAATTAAGAATTAACCCATAACCTCCCAGTTATGGACTTCTCTTCCTTAATTAGCCTAACCCGCGTATCTTGCCCCCACTATTCCTACTTCTACCAAGAACATATATGCATATACACTGAATAATACTTATATATATACAATCACTCAAAATACATTGTTTTCAAAAATTCCGGGTAGAAATTTCCAGGATGTCACAATACTCCCACCCTTTTAGGAATTTCGTCCCCGAAATTAACTACTCTATGAAAAAACTTGGGTACAATTCTCTCATCCTATCCTCCAACTCCCATGTAGAATCACCCTCATTGGTTCCCCACTGCACCTTCACCAACATGATCTCCTTTCCTCTCAACGACTTCATTCTTCGGTCAGTGATCTTCTGAGGTTGTGCTATATAGGTGAGGTTATCCTTCACCTATACCTCGTCCATTGCAAGTATATGTGATGGATCCGGGTTGTACCGTCTCAGTTGAGAGACATGAAACACAGGATGCAAATTCGATAAACTCGGAGGTAAGGCGATATGATAAGCTACAGGCCCAACCTTCTTCAAAATCTGGTACGGACCTAGATACTTGGGCGTCAACTTCCTAGATTTGAGAGCTCTTCCAACCCCGGTTACGGGAGAAACCTTAAAAAACACATGTTCTCCTTCCTGAAAATCTAGTGGCTTCCTCCTTCTATCATAATAGCTCTTCTGCCTATCCTGAGATGCTTTTATCTTCTCTCGAATCAATTTCACTTGTTCGGTAATCTGTTGTAGCATTTCAGGTCCAAGAAGTACTGCTTCTCCATCATCATACCAACAAATAGGAGTTTTGCACTTTCGTCCATATAGAGCTTCAAAAGGAGCCATACCAATACTGGCTTGGTAGCTATTGTTGTAAGTAAACTCAATCAATGGAAACCAATCCATCCAGCTACCTTGTTGCTCTATAATACACGCCCGAAGTAGATCTTCTAGAGTCTGAATGGTTCGTTCGGTCTGACCATCTGTTTGAGGATGATAAGCTGAACTAAGCTTCAGCTTTTTCCCCAAGGCTTCAAGTAGACTTGTCCAAAATCGCGAAGTGAACCTCGGATCCCTGTCGGATACAATACTGGAAGGAATTCCATGCAACCTTACTACTTCTTTGATATACAACTCTACTAGCTTCTCCATTCTATACTTCATATTCATCGGAATAAAATGAGCAGATTTGGTAAGCCGATCTACTATGACCCACACAGCGTCATGCCCACGACTAGTCTTGGGTAAAATAGATACAAAATCCATAGATATGCTCTCCCATTTCCGTTCCGGGATTTCCAATGGCTTCAATTCTCCTGATGGTCGCTGGTGCTCAGCCTTAGCCTTTTGACATGTCAAACATCTCGCTACATATTCAGCTACATCTTTCTTCATGCCATGCCACCAAAAACTTCTCTTCAAATCTTGGTACATCTTAGTCATTCCAGGATGGAAACTAAGACGACTTTTATGCGCTTCTTCCAAGATCTTAACTTTCAAATCATCTAAAGATGGCACACATATCCTCCCCTTGAATCTAATTAACCCGGTTGTGTCCTTCTCAAACTCCACACCCTTATCCCCCATTACATCTAACACCTTGCCTTGCAAAAATAGGTCATCCTCTTGAGCCTCGCGTATGTGATCTACGAATTCATTGGTGATCTGCAATGCTCCCACAAATAAGCTCTTGGGTTGCATCTCGATTGCTAGATTCAAATCTCGGAACTCCTCTATCAATCTCTGCTCCAAACTCATCATAGTCGCAACATGTAAAGATTTCCGGCTTAGCGCATAAGCTACTACATTAGCCTTTCCGGGATGGTAGGAAAGACCAAAATCATAGTCCTTGAGGAACTCCATCCATCTTCGTTGCCTCATATTGAGTTCCTTCTGATCGAACAAGTATTTGAGACTCTTGTGATCACTGAAAACTTCAAAACGAGAACCGTATAAGTAATGCCTCCAAATCTTTAAAGCAAAGACCACTGCTGCTAGTTCCAAGTCATGGGTCGGATAGTTAACTTCATGAGGACGTAATTGACGTGAAGCATAAGCCATTACTCTTCCCTCTTGCATCAACACACACCCCAAACCTTGCCCGCTTGCATCGCAATACACTTCAAATGGTCTCTTAGGGTCGGGCAAAATTAACACCGGAGCGGTTGTCAACCGCCTCTTCAACTCTTGGAAACTTTGATCACATTTCTCATTCCAAACAAACTTCTCATTCTTACGAGTCAACTTAGTTAGGGGCAATGCCAATTTAGAAAATCCCTCAATGAACTTTCTATAATAGCCAGCCAACCCCAAGAAGCTTCGAACCTCCGTTGGAGTTGTCGGTTGTTGCCACTCCATAACCGACTCCACCTTGTTCGGATCCACCGCAACCCCGTCCTTAGAAATCACGTGCCCCAAGAACTGCACTTTCTCCAACCAAAATTCACATTTCAACAATTTGGCGAACAATCTCCTATCCCTCAGGATATGCAGCACAATCCTCAAGTGCTTCTCATGCTCCTCCTTATTCCTCGAATACATTAGGATATCATCAATGAACACAACCACGAACTGATCCAAGTAATCATGGAATATACGGTTCATATAGTCCATGAAAATAGCCGAAGCATTAGTCACTCCAAATGGCATGACTAAATACTCGTAGTGCCCATACCGAGTCCGAAACGCAGTCTTTGGGATATCTTCCTTCTTAACTCGAATTTGATGATACCCCGATCGCAGATCGATCTTCGAAAATACCGTCGCTCCCCTCAATTGGTCAATCAAATCATCTATCCTTGGTAGAGGATATTTGTTCTTGATAGTGACCTTGTTTAGCTGCCGGTAGTCTACACACATTCTCATACTGCCATCCTTCTTTTTAACCAACAAGACCGGCGCTCCCCACGGTGATGCGCTTGGACGAACAAATTGTTTGCTTAAGAGATCCTGCACTTGTGCCTTCACCTTTGCTAGTTCTACCGGAGACATTCTATAAGGCGCGATCGACACTGGATTCGCCCCAAGCACCAAGTCAATAATGAATTCCACTTCTCTCTCAAGTGGTAATTCACAAATGTCGTCAGGAAAAACTTCCGGAAATTCTGACACCACCGGTATACTACTAACTTCAGCATCCTCTTCCACATTCATGGAGAACAACACCATGTAAGTTCGAACATCCCCCGCTCCATCGTTGGTCACATCCCCTTTTGATGGTTCATTTGGGACTACATCTTCACCAAACACTAGCATCTTCTCCTTGCAGTCTAGAAAGATATGGTTAGTAGATAACCAATCCATCCCCAAGATCACATCTAGATGAGCTAAAGGTAGGAAAATCAAATCCGCCGTAAAAGATCGACCCTCAACAATTATAGGACACTTCAAACACACCCGAGAGGTGGTTACAGGCTCGCTCGTCGGAGTAGACACCACCATATCATATGGTAACTCCGTCGCACATAACCCCAACCTCTCCACACATGTATGAGATATGAAATAATGTGTGGCACCCGAATCATAAAGTACATCTAGTAGTTTATCAGCAATCAAACACTTACCCCGTATCAAACCGTCGGAGGCAGCCGCTTCTGAACCACACATAGCAAATACCCGGGAGGGTACTTTTGGTCTTCCACCAGTAGTGTTGTTGTTGCTAACATTACCGCTCCTTGTGGAATTTGCGGGTCCACGATTGACGGTGTTGGAATTGGCAGTCACTGTCGGTCTCCCGGTCACCCTACATTCTCGAGCATAGTGGCCCACCTTGCCACACATATTGATGCAATCCTACCCCGCAAGGGCATTGGCTAGAAGACTCCAAGTAGGTTGGGCTAAAGATCCAAGGAAAGGCCCTAGGGTTCTCATGAGCCTTAGGGTAGATTTCGAGCCCATGGGCTAAGTATGAGCCCGCTTATCTTTGTAAATATTAGAATAGGTTTTTCCTTCGTCTAGGCCTTGTATTTTGGCCATTCTAGTAGTATAGGGTTTTAGCCTTGTATTTCGGGGCATTTTGAGTTGTCTTTGTAATAAGGACTTTTTTTGTTATTTTCATGTTTTTTGTCATGGGGGTGAGCTTAGCTATTATAGGGGGTGTGTAGCTAAGCTCTAGCTTCTTATCTCAAGGAGGTGAGCTTAGCTATTAGAGAGGTATGTGTAGCTAAGCTCTAGCTTCTTTAGGAATCTTCTTAAGGAAGCTTCTCAAGGAGGTGAGCTTAGTTATGAGAGGGGTGTGTGTAGCTAAGCTCTAGCTTCTCAAGGAAGTTTTCTCAAAGAAGCTTCTCAAGGAAGTTTTCTCAAGAAAGCTTCTCAAGGAAGCTACCTAGTCTATAAATAGAAGCATGTGTAACACTTGTGGTAACTTTGATGAATGAGAGTCTTGTGAGACATACTTCAAAGTTCCACTTCTCTCCCTCTTTTATTCCTTCAATTTCGTGCTCCCCCCCTCTCTCTTTCTCTCCCTCTTTCTTTTCCTCCATTGAAGCATCCTTCCAAGCTTCTTATCCAAGGCTCATCTTGGTGGTGAAGCTCCTTCTTCCATGGCTTATTCCTTAATGGATGGCGCCTCCTCTCACCTCCTTTCCTTTGTCTTCCGCTGCATCTCCATGGTGGAAAATCACCATTAAAGGACCCCATTGAAGCTCAAAGATCCAGCCTCCATAGAAGCCCCACAAGCAAGCTTCCATCAAGTGGTAATCAGAGCACAAGAGCTTCAAGTAGGTGCTCCTTAAACCTCCATTAATTTTTTTGCTTTACCTTCTCTTCCATTGTTGTTTCTTCATTTTTCTCCATGTATCTCCTCACATGTCTTGTTCTAAATGTTGTTAACATGATTCTTTAGAGTTTCCACCGATTAAACTTGCTATAGAAGTTAGATTTGATTTTCTATGGTTCAAATTTCTTGTTCTTGTTCTTGAACCATGAATTGTGTTGAGTTTAGGTTCCTTTGAGTTTTGTCTTGTTATTTTTTGTGGCTGAAACCTAAACCATAAAATTCTTACAAAAATATTAAAGTAGAAGAAAACCTCAAAAATCTAGAGTGACTTGTTCACCTATTGTAGTTTTGTCATAGAAGTCATGTCTAGTCATGAAACTTGTCACATAAGATTTCTTATGCTGTGCTGAATTTTATTTTCTTGTTTCTTTGTCTAACTCATTTGTTCATGAGTGTATGAAATTCTTTTAGCCTATTATTTGATTTGAGTCAAATCTTTCATGTTAATTAGTCCTTAACATGTTCATGCAAAATTCTTAGAGAGTCTTTGATTGTGAACCTTTTCTTGAACTTTTAGGTTTCTTTATGATTGTGTCTATTGTGAATTTGAGTTTTGGTGATTGAATTGCTGGCTGAAATGTTGATCCTAAGTGAATATTGAACTCCGAAAACTGTGGTAAACAATCCTAGTGAGTTCAACATACATAGGAAGGTTGAAAGTAAGCCCAAGGCAATCAATATACCATGCTTAAAGAAACAAATCGCTGGTGCTGGCAGCTTGGGCATACAAACTAGTAAAAATTACTGAGAATTGGTTACTTCGAATTTTGAGCTGAAATTTTTACTGAATTTTCTAGACATCTGGAAACAAGTTATAAAAAAAGAAACAAGTGATTTGGATAAAAGGAAAAAATACGAAAAATTGCACAAGTTTGCAGGAAAATCAGTATCCAGAAAAAAAAGGTGAAAAGGAAGGGTGCTTGTTGTTTTGGCTCAAAATTTATTCTATAATTGGAAATTTCAATTCAAAATTAGTGTGAAGACAAGTGCCAAAGCTAGAGTTTTGTTGAGTCTTTTTTTTTCAGTTTTTTTTACTCTACTCTAGAGCCATTCTAAGTTTCTCTTTGAGTCCTAGCTTGCTTCTATGTCCTTTTCATTGCTTTAATTGTTGAATAACCCTTGAAAAATTGTCTTGTTAAAACTCCATTGGTTTAGCTTTCATTTCATTTTTTTTGGTCTTTGGTTATTGCTTGTCTCTTTGTTTCCTTGTTTGTGGGTTGCCATATAGGGAATTGGAAGGAGGATTGGTGCCATCCCTTGAAGAATTTGAGTCCAGAAGCAAGGGGCCAACCACCTTAAGAGCCATTGGACTAAGAAGCACTCCAAATTGAGTGAATCACCAAAGAGAGAACAACCACCAAAATTGAGGACCGTTTTGTAATTTTGTAATTTGCAATTTAATTACCTTCATTGCTTTCAAGTTTTTGTAACAAAAAGGCCTTTCATTGGAAGTGTGTTGGGAGCCTCCAATAGGTTACCAAACTTCCATTTGTGTGTAATAATTTTAGGCAATTTTTACTTAGGATAGTGAGTGTTTTGTTGGAAACCTTGAATGTGGTCATCCAAACACTCTTAGGATTCACCTAGTTTACATTTCTTGCTTACTTTCATAGCTTATTTCTTTTACCTTCCATTGTCAAACCGCCTAGATAGCTTGCATTTTACCAATTAGTTTTTTTTTTACCTTATCTTTCACACCTCTTTTAGTGTTTATTTGGCTAGTTTCAACCATAGTTTCTTTTACCTTTTGTTTTTAAACCTCCAACAAGAAAGAACCACAACTTAGGAACCAACATGAGTCATCATTCATCTAGTGCTAATGGCGAGGGTACTAGTCATAAAGACCCTTTATCTAGAATCTTAGATGAGTTGAGTTCCCTCAAGTTATGGAAAGAAAAACAAGAGAGAAAAGAAAAAGGAAAAAAAAGAGTGGAAGAAATAAGTCAAGATGAAAGAAAGAAAATAAGAGAGGAAGAAAGAAGAAAAATAATGAAAGAAATGAAAAGAGAAAAACATGCCTCCAATAGTAGTCATAACTCTTGCAAGAGCCTAAGTGAAGAACTTCGTGACTATTACGAAGGAAGGCATAGGTCACATCTTAGACCTCACTCCCATAGAAGAGAAAAGGAAAGAAAGCCTCAAGAGGCTAACATTAACCTCTCATACTTCCATGGGAAGGACAATGTAGAGGCTAACATAGATTGGGAAATAAGGGTAGAGCAACAACTTAAAAAGAAGTCTACTTCAAAATCTTATGGCTCTCACTCTTATCCAAAGAAAGACCAAGGTCAAGGCATCTTAGGGGTGACACCTTCTAAGCCCAAAGATGATAAGGGGAAGGCAATAGAAAAGCAAGCCCCTAAGGCTAGTATGCAAGAGAAAACTAGCTCTATAAAGTGCTTTAAATGTCTTGGAAGAGGACACATTACTTCTCAATGCCCCACCACAAAAACCATGATTATGAGGGGCCAAGACATTTATAGTAGCCAAGATGAGGCTACTACTTCACCTTCCTCTAGTGAAAGTGAAGAAGCAATAGAGGAAGAATCTAGTGAAGAAATCTACCCCCAAGAAGATGGACAACCATTAGTGGTTAAAGAGAAGTGTAAGGAGGTAAGTGTCTCCTCCAAGAGGTTAGCTAAGAAGGAAACTCATTTTACAATAAAGACAAACATTAAAGAAACTTTCCTTCTTAGACAACCTCCACATTTTCTCTTTTGTAAAAAGACACTTGCTAGCATTGCCACACCTCTTGGGCTTGAGTTTATTCCTCAAGTAAAGAAGTTGTTGGATGAGGGTTTGGTTCGCAAGAGCTTAAATCCTTGTGCTTTTTTGGTGCCCAAAATAGGTATTATTAGGCACCAAGTCCCTAAAATAGGTGGTATGATGAATGTTTTGAGTGGTGCAACCCTCTTTTGTAAAATCACTCGTACACCTAACATCTTCATGGTGTGTGTACATAGGGACCCATTAGGTAGGTTTGTTCTTATTTTTAGTTTCAATACAAACTTAGGTACTCATATGGGACACCTTAGGTTTGTCATACTTTTTGGTAGGAATAATCAATATGAAAATACAGAAAAAGGTATGTTTTATTGCGTTACTTTTCTTAATTTTTCAAATAGTGATCAACGGGTTCCCATGAACCCTAAGAGAATAAAGGTCATTCCTGAGTGGCTCACTCCACCAAGTATAAGAAAAATTTGGGGCATCCATGACTTAACAAACTTTTACAAAAGGTTTGTCCCATATTTTTCTATACTTGTAGCACCACTCATTGAGTTGGTGAGAAACCATGTTCCTTCATGGGAAGATGCCCAGGAAATGGGTTTTCAGACCTTACCTTACTTCAACATACCAAACACCACTAATACATGTGTTTTTGTTCTTTTTACAGGTGTTGAGGGAAGGAGCCCAGAGTATGAAGAACCTCGGGATTTGAGGTCAAATCCTTTCCAAGGTGGAGGGAATGATGCAATCCTACCCCGCAAGGGCATTGGCTAGAAGACTCCAAGTAGGTTGGGCTAAAGATCCAAGGAAAGGCCCTAGGGTTCTCATGAGCCTTAGGGTAGATTTCGAGCCCATGGGCTAAGTATGAGCCCGCTTATCTTTGTAAATATTAGAATAGGTTTTTCCTTCGTCTAGGCCTTGTATTTTGGCCATTCTAGTAGTATAGGGTTTTAGCCTTGTATTTCGGGGCATTTTGAGTTGTCTTTGTAATAAGGACTTTTTTTGTTATTTTCATGTTTTTTGTCATGGGGGTGAGCTTAGCTATTATAGGGGGTGTGTAGCTAAGCTCTAGCTTCTCATCTCAAGGAGCTGAGCTTAGCTATTAGAGAGGTATGTGTAGCTAAGCTCTAGCTTCTTTAGGAATCTTCTTAAGGAAGCTTCTCAAGGAGGTGAGCTTAGTTATGAGAGGGGTGTGTGTAGCTAAGCTCTAGCTTCTCAAGGAAGTTTTCTCAAAGAAGCTTCTCAAGGAAGTTTTCTCAAGAAAGCTTCTCAAGGAAGCTACCTAGTCTATAAATAGAAGCATGTGTAACACTTGTGGTAACTTTTATGAATGAGAGTCTTGTGAGACATACTTCAAAGTTCCACTTCTCTCCCTCTTTTATTCCTTCAATTTCGTGCTCCCCCCCTCTCTCTTTCTCTCCCTCTTTCTTTTCCTCCATTGAAGCATCCTTCCAAGCTTCTTATCCAAGGCTCATCTTGGTGGTGAAGCTCCTTCTTCCATGGCTTATTCCTTAATGGATGGCGCCTCCTCTCACCTCCTCTCCTTTGTCTTCCGCTGCATCTCCATGGTGGAAAATCACCATTAAAGGACCCCATTGAAGCTCAAAGATCCAGCCTCCATAGAAGCCCCACAAGCAAGCTTCCATCACATATAACAACGGTTCTCCTGTGTCTGCTGGAGCTGTGGGAAATTCCTCTTAAGATGCAGTCCTCCACACTGAAAGCATTGTACCCCAGTCCCCCTTGACTGACTCATGTTGGACGTAGCCATGGGCTGCTTCCCCTTGTTGCTAGCATACGGCTTCATCCTCTTGTTACTATTTCCTCTAAAAGGATGGTTTCTCTGAGGTCCTCCAACGCCTCTAGCTTGCCTCTCCTTCATCTTATCTTCAAAAATCCTGCACTTTGTCACTAGCTGATTAAAATCCGTGATCTGCATATAACTAACTGCCTGTTGGATCTCCAACCGAAGCCCATTCTCAAACTGAGCACATAAATCTTCCTCATTCCGAGCATCTTGGTATTGAGGCCAATACTGCAGAAGCTCATTAAACTTGGTCGTGTACTCTGCAACAGACATGTTTCCTTGCTTCAAATCCAGAAACTCCCTCGCCTTCCGCTTCCTGAGATCTCGCGGGAAGTAATTCTCCAGGAATTTGTCCTTGAAGGCATTCCAAGGAATCACGCCTCCAGGTGCAACAAATGAAGGCTTCACGAACTTCCACCAATTCTCGGCCTCCCCTTGGAGCATAAATGTCGCATAAAGGACCTTATGCTCCTCAAGGCAACCCATCGCCTCGAAAATCTTTTCCGTTTCAGCTAACCACAACCTAGCACCTTCCGGATCATAGTCTCCACTGAAATTTGGCGGGTGGTTCTTACGAAAAGCCATGAGTCCCCGATACTCCGCCGGCTCCACATCACATTCCTGCACTAGAGTTTCCAGCACAGCTGTGATGCGGTCAAGGACATCACGGTTCTGATCCCTACCACGTCCTGCCATACCTATCCTGTAGGGAAACTATTAGTATCCAAGAAACCCTACTGAGAGAGTGTACCACACATGCTATGACAGTTACAGCAATATCCTCTTCTCTATACATACATATACACACAACAATCTACTGAATCAATCACACATTCATGCTCAAGACAAGAAGGTAGAAATGCACACAATGTGTGACTTAATGTCACTCCCCGAAACCTACTTCCAAGTTTCATAGATACACAGCATTCACACAGCAAGACCATAAACAGGTTCACTAGAATCCAACTTTTGCTCTGATACCACCAATTGTGGCGTCCCTAAATTAATGACTGGTTTAATAGTAATGATTTAAATAACGAAAACTATGGTAATTTTTTTTCTTTTTTTTTCATATCTTTCTCTTTTCACAATAACTGGGTTTAGAAGGAAAATCCTCACTATAGAGTCCTGAATGGCCAGTTCACAACTCTATCCGGAGTCATTTCTTTCTTACTGCTCATAATCTCTAAACTATTTTGCTGTTTCAAAAGGAAGAGCATACCAGCCATTACTTTAGGTCGTCACGTGAAAATAAAAGGATAAAATACGGTCAATAAACTCTTTTACAAATAAAGTTTACTAATGCTTTCTTCTCAAATAACAAGATTGAACATAAATACCTTCATCATTTAAAGTTGTCCAAAACATGGGAGTTTTACAAAATACATAGTGTCATCCAGAGCAAAAGTATCCACTGTAGTAGTTTCAGCCACATGTATACAATCATCAAATTCCTATACAATAGGTCTACCCATACAAAAACAAAAGAGTAAACCTAACAGTCAGTCCTAGATACACCCACCCTCAAAAGTATATAAAACTAGTCCGAAGAGCTGTCCACTATGATGAAGAGCCTCCGCTAATCGCCATCTCTCCAGGGCCACTATCCTCCGTAGAGTCTGCCTCAGATGCCGACATGACGTCCTCGGGAGAATCCACCTCAGGAAGGGGATCCTCATCACCCTCTAGAAAATCAAGAGCATCCACAGCAGGCTCAAGGGGTAGCTCCTCAAGATCCTCCTCAGGGTCTTCCTCGAACGACGTTACCTTGATCACTTGGACTGGCTCCACTTGACGATATGGTGTAGGCGTGGGTAGTATCCACTCCACAGTGCGCTGAAGCGTCCGTGCAGGTTCATCTGGATGCACCAAAGAAGTAGCCGTGAATCGAATCGTGCCCCAAAATCGGCACTTCGCGTTGCCTTCGAGGGTCTCCCAAGCTCCCTCTAGGCACTCCATTTCTACTCGATCATGGATTAGCTGTGCTGCCATCACGATCTACAAGAAAGAAAAGAAAGGGGTAGACTCTTTCACGAAAATCTAACTGTGCCGCAACACAATGCGTCTCATAACCACTACATGCAAGTAAAAGGGGTATCTTAAGGCTTTTCATCTCTGGTAATCGATTACACAGCCTTGGTAATCGATTACCAGAGGCCAAACTCGAATTACACAGCTTCAGGACATGAAAACCTGAAAAAGGCATTGTGTAATCGATTACACATACCTGGTAATCGATTACCAGTGACCCATTCCTCTGTGTAATCGATTACACAGACTGGTAATCGATTACCAGAGGCCTCCACAGTCTTCCAGTTCCCTTTTGAAGCCTGGTAATCGATTACACCCCTTGGTAATCGATTACCAGAAGCTCCCCTAGCTTCCTGACCTCGTTTTCAAGCCTGGTAATCGATTACACCCCTTGGTAATCGATTACCAGAGACCATCTTAGCCTCCTGTCTTCATTTTTAAGCCTTGTAATCGATTACCCACCCTTGGTAATCGATTACCAGAGGCCATAACCTATATATCACACAAGATTCACAGCTGGCCAGCCACCACACAAGCCTCCTTGCTTTGTGGTCTTTGTTCCTTTTATCTGTTGACTGCCAGGAGCTCGCCTATTTAGGTACATCACAGGTTCTCATTGACTGACTATGCCCGGGTTGGGTCGGGATTGGTCAAGCTTGGTGTCATACCCTAATTTCGTCCGGGGATTATTACTTGACGACATGCAACCTTTGGTTAACTATGTCTACTTATTTACAAAAATGCCACCACGCTTTTGTTAACATCGGTTTTGTGAATAACCGATGTTAACCGTGCGATGTTAAATCTAAAAATTGTAGTAGTGACTTATTCATGGTCTAAGCTTTTTATAAGATTGGTAAATGTTTACGTTGATGAATGTTGAGGATTCCTTCGATCCAGTGAGAAAATGAAAGTTTGAGACATTAAATATAACATTTAATCTCCAACTAGTCATTTTAGTAAAAAGTACTCTCTTATCTTTCATTTCTCGTACATTCTGACTTATCAAATATATTCCATTATTGTGCCTTTTTTTAGAAGCACGCTTTTCCATGGGGTGGGTATTGTCAAATGCATTTTGACTGTAAAGTGAAGCTTTTTTTTATTCGGACTGTGCGCACATTTTGTCATATAATTTTTTGGATGTGAATATCCTACCAAAGGAGGGAAACTAGGTTCTCCAATAGGGATTAGTTACTCGCAAAAGTCTATGAATACTCCGACCAATAACATTATTAAAAAAAAAAGATGGCAAAAATAAATATAGTATAGAATTGTTCATTTATAATAAAATGTGGCATGTTATTTATTCGTCTGTCAATATGATTTGTCCGTCATTCATTATTTTCAAACTTAAAAACTTATATATATATATATATATATATATATATATATATATATATATATTTGATATATGCAAAACATGTGAGGATACATAAATGTCATTCGATTTAAAAATTCTACATTCTTTTATGATGACAAGAATATACAAGTTCTTATAAGATGTTTCAAAGCAAGCATGTAATTTTTGTTAAGAGGCATGACATTATTAAATATGATATTAGATCATCTCTTTAAATATAAAGGACTATAAGAGTCAGAAAGACATCATTTACTACATCAGACCATATCAAAATCATATATACAATCATTCAATTAAATAAAAGCAATATAAATTAGAGGAAGAGTCTCATATATGCAAGACAATAAGATTACCAGAGCATATACAATAAAGCGTATATATAGGATTATCATACCAGCCAAGCATATAATAGAGATTTTGATCTAGGTGATCAAAATACCAATCATGCATAAAAATATGAATTTTCACGTCAAGGTGATACATTTTTGTTCATAGCAAGTCAACAAAAGTTTAATCAAAACAACAAAGTTTAAATGCTTCCCCTTGCACTAGTGTTTTCTCTTTGTCCTTTATCTTGGATTCATAATCTTTCATTTTCATTCCCTATTTTAGCATACATAGAAAAGCATTTCATAATCTTAGTTGTTTCTTAAGCCTTCCTCTTTTGTGAAAGAGCTTATCTTGATCCTTTCCATCCATAATCGCCTTCTTTGTGAAGTTCATCCTTTAGGCTCAAAACCAATTCTTGCAAAATTTTAATTCTTTAAAGAAAGTCATCTAGCCATACTAAAAAAATTATATTTTACAATGCACATTCTAATACGGTTATGCAGAATCGTCTTAGAATATCACGCGGTGACAATTTTGTAAATAAATACAACCATTCTACGATGATTTTGCAAAAATCATTTTAGAAGGCTATCATTCTCTCATGCTCTGTGTATTCTCCAACCAAAACCTAACCCCAACCTCCTTTCCCTCTTCCTCAAGCCCATCATCATGCTTTTGTTTACCTTTCTCTTCTTCCTCTTCCTCGACCTCTTCCTCCTCAGTGGCGCCTTCCACCCCCTTCGCTTTTGCCCCTCCGTTACCACTGCCCCTGCCTCCTCTAAAGGTCCCCCCCCGCCTCATGATATCAACAACCGACCCCATTTTCGGGTCGCCAAAGGACCCGAAAATTGACCTAACTCCCATTGTGTCCTCTGCTTGGACACCTTTCACAATGTCCAATGGTGTCGAAAACTCACTGCATGCGCCACACGTTTCACTACAGGTGTGTCAACACGTGGCTCCTCAAGGTTGCCACATGCCCCACGTGCCACACACTCGTGTGATTCAACGTCGAGCTACGATTCATGACCCGCCTCAACGTTGTTGGATCGAGTGGCCTTAGAATAATTAAGAAGGGAGGGTTGAATTAATTATTACTAGACCTTTACTAATTAAAAAATTACCCTTCTTAGGATTTTACTATGTTGTTAAGAAAATAAAGAATAGAAAACAAAACTTTAACCAAAAGTAAAAGCAGGAATTAAAGTGCACAGCGGAAATTAAAAGAGTAGGGAAGAAGGAGACAAACACACAAGAGTTTTATACTAGTTCGACAACAACCCGTGCCTACATCCAGTCCCCAAGTGACCTGCGGTCCTTGAGATTTCTTTTCAACCTTGTAAAAATCCTTTTACAAGCAAAGATACACAAGGGATGTTCCCTCCCTTGTTCTCTTTGAACAACCTAATGGATGTACCCTCCACTAGAACTGATCCACAAGAGATGTACCCTCTCTTGCTCTTAGTCAAACCCAAGTAGATGTACCCTCTACTTGTACCACAAAGGATGTACCCTCCAATGTGTTAAGACAAAGTTCTCAGGCGGTTAAACCTTTGAAACTTTGTGAATGGGGATACAAAAGAATTCTCAGGCGGTTAGTCCTTTGAAATCTTTTGTATATGGGAAAAGGAAGAATCAAAAGAATTCTCAGACTGTGTCGTTTTGAATTCTTTGACAAGGGAGAAGGGAGACACAAAAGAATTCAGGCAGTTAGTCCTTGGCGAATTCTTTTTGGCAAAGGGAGAAGAGATGAAAAGAATAAATAGCACAGGTTTTCAAGGTTTAGAAAACCATAAAACTTTTGGAAAGCTTTTGGCACAAAGAAGAAGAAGAAGTTCAAAGAGACTCAGGAATCAATGTTGAACAATTGCTTGTGTAAAGAATGAATTGGAAAAGATAGATGTGTAGAATGATTGATTGAATGAATGACTGGAATGTAAAACAATGCCTTGCTTTTATAGACTCTTCATGTCTAGTCAAGAGAACCATTAGAAGAGTTATGACTTTTAGAAAAACTTAAAACCAATTTGAAAAAGTCAAAAACTATTTGAAGAGTTACATCTTTTGATTTGTTCAGAAACTATCACAGGTAATTGATTACCAAATCAGTGTAATCGATTACACAAATCTTTTTTGTGAAAGGATGTGACTCTTCACATTAGAATTTGAATTTCAACGTTCAAGCACACTGGTAATCGATTACCAAAACATTGTAATCGATTACAGCTTTTTGAAATCAATTGGAACGTTGTAAATTCAGTTGAAAGCTTTTTGAAAACCATTTTGCTACTGGTAATCGATTACAACAATCTGGTAATCGATTACCAGAGAGTAAAAAATCTTTGGTAAACATGTTTTGAGAAAAATCCATGTGCTACTCAGTTTTCGAAAAAACTTTTTCATACTTATCTTGATTAATTCTTCTCTTGAGTCTTGAATCTTGATCTTGATTCTTGGAAGCTTGATCCTTGAATCTTGATTCTTGAACCTTGAAATCGAATTTCCTCTTGACCCTTGAAATGTTCTTGATTCAATCTTAAACATCTTGAACTCATTCTTTGATTCTTGAGATCATCATCTTTGTTATCATGAAGTTGTTCTTGATATTTGAGCTTTTTGTCATCACCTTTGTTATCATCAAAACTTCTTTCAATCAATCTTGATTCATCATGAAGCTTGGTTCTACAATCTCCCCCTTTTTGATGATGACAACTTCTGAAATCAAGAAACACACACACACACACTTTTTCCTAGTCGATCACTCTCATAGATTTCCATTCTCCCCCTTTGTTTTTGAATTTATGCTTCTCTTAAAATTAAGTTGATTACTCATATGATTTCTTGATTTATGCTTATTTCTCCACCCCTTTGGCATCAACAAAAGTCAAAGTGCGTAACAAGTTTTAAATCATACAAATACAACTAAGCATCCACACAATCATTCATTGAAAAATATAAACCAAATCATGAAGCAAGAACCATGAATAAATCAAATATAAAATCCATATAACATAATTAATATTTGTTCAAACATACCATGCAAATAAAGAAATAGTAAATTGTTCAAATATCATCATAATATAGCCAATTACACGGATGAAAATCAAAGTACTAATAATATTAAAATAATATAAAACTTAGATGATGGTGGCGGCGGTGGTGGTAGATCAAAGCTTGAACGAATGTAAGACACATCTTCTTCAACCTTAGTGATTCTTGACTCCATCTCATTGAAGCGCATATCTACTTGTAATTCCAAATTGTCAAACCTTTCACCAACAAAGGTTTGAAGGCCATCAAACCTGTCCAAAATCTTTGAAAGAAGAGATGAATCTTCTCCATCATGTCCTTCTTCACCAACATGTTGAGCATCCTTCTTCACCCAAGAGCCATCATGCTCTTTTTGATAACCAAAGGATGTTATGACTGAAGCGCCTATAAGGAAGGATCTCTTGATTGGAACATATGGTTCAGAATCAAGAGGGATGTTGAAGTGTTGAAGGAAAAGGGTGACTAGATGAGGGTAAGGCAAAGGAGCATTCAATCGCAATGCCTTATGCATGAGATATCTAACAAGATGTGCCCAATCAATTTGTAAACCTTTATGAAAGGCCCACATAAAAATGAGATCTTCTTCAGAAACCTGTGCAAGGTTTGAAGATCTCGGAAGCAAGATGCGAACAATTAAATAATGAAGGGTGCGGCTTTCAAAAGCCAATGAACCAACAAGAAGCCTTCCGGTCATATCCGCTTGGTTGGTGCAAACCAACTGGCGGGCATCATGCACAGAAAAATCAAACTTCCAATCGTCAATCAGTGCACCTTCACTTGGCAATTTGGTTAAATCATAGAATAGGGACTGGTCAATGACCATCTTAATCCTATAAACCTCAGACATTAGGGTGCCTTCTTGGATTTCTAAGTTTGAATAGAAGGCTTTGACAAGATCAGAATAAACAAGCAATTTTAGAGACATGAATGGAATAAGATTGAAGTTTTCAAATGCTTGAAAGCATTCAAAACTCTCATTTGAAAAGAAATTCATATCTATGAATTTTGGGTCTATAATGGAACGAGAGGAAAAGAGATTTGTGTACCGTATCCGCTGTTCCTCAGATGAAAACAATGATCCAGAAGGAATAGAGGAAGGAATTGGTGTTTCCTGTGACCCGGAATGCCGTTGACTCTGACTTGAAGTGTCATTTTGCTTCTTTGATGGTTCCACCATTTGAAGAGATTTTTCAAAATTTCAATCGGTTCAAATGAAAGAGAATGAAAAAAGATGAAGTGTGGGATTTGTGGGGAGTGATTTGGATAAGAAATAAGTGAGATATGGCTGGAGAAAGATTTGGGGGCGAGGGTTTTCGATAGAGAAGAGTTGCAGGTTTCAGAATTTGAAATTTGAATATATAGGTGCAGGGACGCATTGTAATCGATTACACAAATATGGTAATCGATTACCAGAGAGCAACATAGCCAGAAATAACTGCTTGTAATCGATTACACTATTATGGTAATCGATTACCAAAGGTTATTTTAGCCAGAAAACAAAAACCAATAGACATTCTAGGAGAAAAGAAATTTTGAGTGATTATCAAGATACTTTTTAAAGAAAAAAAATATATTAAAAATACTTTATGAGTAATTCTCAATCAAGTAATTCACATATCATATCATGCAAAACCATTGAAACATGTAGATAATCAATTATATCAAAGCAATCAAACATAAGTATGAAGAATATTAATTATAGATATTATTGAAATATTTTAATGAAAGTTTCATGCTTAGAGGATAAACTCAATCAAGAACACATATTCATAATTTCAAACAATCAAAACAAACACATAAAAAATTGTTAGTCATCATAATGAAACTGATTGAAGAAAAATTTCAACTTAAGAGAAATTTTAATAAGAGAACTTGTTTTGATATTCCTTTTCATGATTAAAGTTCCTAGATCTTCAAAGATGAGGATCATACTTTTTCTCCTTGTTTTTCATTCTTGAGAGATGTTCTCATCACTTTCATAATCCTTGGTTAGAAGATTAATCTCCTTTTCTAAACCATCGAATGAATCATTGTCATCCCATGCAATGTAGGCTTTCTTAGTCCTTCTTTCATCAAACCTTTTCTTTTCGCTTTTCTCGGGCCACTCTTCATTTGAAGGACAATTGGCCTTGATGTGACCAATTTGGTTGCATTTGTAACATCTAAGGACTTGAGAATCTTCTTGTGATTTTCTTCCATTGTTGAAGTTTTGACGCCTGTCAATTCTTCTTTTCTTGATAAATTTCTGAAATTTCTTCACAAAGAAAGAAAAATCTTCTTCATCATCTGAATCTTCTTCTTCGTTTTCTTCTTGCATTGATGATGAAGCATTAAGGGCTATAATTCTCTTCTTTTTGTCATTTTCTTCATTTTGATTAAGGCGTTGGAGTTCCATCTCGTGTTCCTGCAATTTACCAAATAAAGTAGCAAGAGACATGGAAGAGAGATCTTTACTTTCAAAAATAGCAGTTACCTTGGGCTGCCATTCCCTACTTAAACATCTTAAAACTTTATTAATCAAATCTTCATTAGGAAATATTTTTCCTAGAGAGGCAAGGCGGTTTACTATATGTGTAAATCTTTTCTGCAAACTATGAATATTTTCATTAGGGTTCATCCTAAATAATTCATATTCATGGGTAAGGGTATTGATTCTATACCTTTTTACATCAGTGGTTCCTTCATGTGTTAATTGGAGAGTATCCCACATCTCCTTGGCATTTGTACAATTTGACATTCTAAAATACTCATTTATTCCTAGGGCTGAAGTAATAATGTTTTGGGCTTTGAGGTCATACTGGATTCTTTTCCTATCTTCTTCTCTCCACTTATCTCTAGGTTTTTGGGTTTTAGTGCTTGTGCTTACATCTACTACAGTGGGTATGTGTGGTCCTATTTCTATTGCTTCCCAAATATTTAGATCTATGGCTTCAATAAAAATCTTGATGCAATCCTACCCCGCAAGGGCATTGGATAGAAAACTCCAAGTAGATTGGGCTAGAGATCCAAGGGAAGGCCCTAGGGTTCTCGTGAGCCTTAGGGTAGATTTCGAGCCCATGGGCTAAGTATGAGCCCGCTTATCTTTGTAAATATTAGAATAGGTATTTCCTTCGTCTGGGCCTTGTATTTTGGCCATTCTAGTAGTATAGGGTTTTAGCCTTGTATTTCGGGGCATTTTGAGTAGTCTTTGTAGTAAGGACTTTTTTTTTTTGTATTTTCATGTTTTTTGTCGAGGGGGTGAGCTTAGCTATTATAGGGGGTGTGTAGCTAAGCTTTAGCTTCTCATCTCAAGGAGGTGAGCTTAGCTATTAGAGAGGTATGTGTAGCTAAGCTCAAGCATCTTTAGGAATCTTTTTAAGGAAGCTTCTCAAGGAGGTGAGCTTAGTTATGAGAGGGGTGTGTATAGCTAAGCTCTAGCTTCTCAAGGAAGTTTTCTCAAAGAAGCTTCTCAAGGAAGTTTTCTCAAGAAAGCTTCTCAAGGAAGCTACCTAGTCTATAAATAGAAGCATGTGTAACACTTGTTGTAACTTTGATGAATGAGAGTCTTGTGAGACACAACTCAAAGTTCAACTTCTCTCCCTTTTTCTTCCTTCAATTTCGTGCTGCCCCCTCTCTCTTTCTCTCCCTCTTTCTTTTCCTCCATTGAAGCATCCTCTCCAAGCTTCTTATCCAAGGCTCATCTTGGTGGTGAAGCTCCTTCTTCCATGGCTTATTCCCTAATGGATGGCGCCTCTTCTCACCTCTTCTCCTTTGTCTTCCGCTGCATCTCCATGGTGGAAAACCACCATTAGAGGACCTCATTGAAGCTCAAAGATCCAGCCTCCATAGAAGCTCTACAAGCAAGCTTCCATCAAGTGGTATCAGAGCACAAGAGCTTCAAGTAGGTGCTCCTTAAATCTCCATTAATTTTTTTTGCTTTACCTTCTCTTCCATTGTTGTTTCTTCATTTTTTCTCCATGTATCTCCTCATATGTATTGTGCTAAATGTTGTTAACTTGATTCTTTAGAGTTTCCATCGATTAAACTTGCTATAGAAGCTACATTTGATTTTCTATGGTTCAAATTTCTTGTTCTTGTTCTTGAACCATGAATTGTGTTGAGTTTAGGTTCCTTTAAGTTTTGTCTTGTTATTTTTTGTGGCTGAAACCTAAATCATAAAATTCTTACAAAAATATCAAAGTAGAAGAAAACCTCAAAAATCTAGAGTGACTTGTTCACCTATTGTAGTTTTGTCATAGAAGTCATGTCTAGTCATGAAACTTGTCTCATAAGATTTCTTTTGTTGTGCTGAATTTTATTTTCTTGTTTCTTTGTCTAACTCATTTGTTCATGAGTGTATGAAATTCTTTTAGCCTATTATTTGATTTGAGTCAAATCTTTCATGTTAATTAGTCCTTAACATGTTCATGCAAAATTCTTAGAGAGTCTTTGATTGTGAACCTTTTCTTGAACTTTTAGGTTTCCTTATGATTGTGTCTATTGTGAATTTGAGTTTTGGTGATTGAATTTCTGGCTGAAATGTTGATCCTAAGTGAATATTGAACTCCTAAAACTGTGGTAAACAATACTAGTGAGTTCAACATACATAGGAAGGTTGAAAGTAAGCCCAAGGCAATCAATATACCATGCTTAAAAAAAATCGCTGGTGCTGGCAGCTTGGACATACAAACTTGTAAAAATTACTGAGAATTGGTTACTTCGCATTTTGAGCTGAAATTTTTACTGAATTTTCTAGACATCTGGAAAAAAGTTAGAAAAAAATAAAAAAGTGATTTGGATAAAAGGAAAAAATAATAAAAATCACACAAATTGGCAGGAAAATCAGTATCCAGAAAAAAAAAAGGGTGAAAGGGAAGTGTGCTTGTTGTTTTGGCTCAAAAATTTATTCTACAATTGGAAATTTCAATTGAAAATTAGTGTGAAGACAAGTGCCAAAGCTAGAGGTTTTGTTGACTCTTTTTTTTTTAGTTTTTTTTACTCTACTCTAGAGCCATTCTAAGTTTCTCTTTTAGTCCTAGCTTGCTTCTATGTTCTTTTCATTGCTTTAATTGTTGAATAATCCTTGAAAAATTGTCTTGTTAAAAAATCCATTGGTTTATCTTTCATTTCATTTTTTTTTGTCTTTGGTTATTGCTTGTCTCTTTGTTTCCTTGTTTGTGAGTTGCCATATAGGGAATTGGAAAGGAGGATTGGTGTCATCCCTTGAAGAATCTGAGTCAAGAAGCAAGGGGCCAACCACCTTAAGAGCTATTGGACTAAGAAGCACTTCAAATTGAGTGAATCACCAAAGAGAGAACAACCACCAAAATTGAGGAGCGTTTTTTTAATTTTGTAATTTGCAATTTACTTACCTTCATTGCTTTCAAGTTTTGTAACAAAAAGGCCTTTCATTGGAAGTGTGTTGGGAGCCTCCAATAGGTTACCAAACTTCCATTTGTGTGTAATAATTTTAGGCAATTTTTTCCCTAGGATAGTGAGTGTTTTGTTGGGAACCTTGAATGTATCCAAACACTCTTAGGATTCGCCTAGTTTACATTTCTTGCTTACTTTCATAGCTTATTTCCTTTACCTTCCATTGTCAAACCGCCTAGATAGGTTTCCTTTTACCAATTAGTTTTTTACCTTATCTTTCACACCTCTTTTAGTGTTTATTTTGGATAGTTTCAACCATAATTTCTTTTACCTTTTTTTTTCATACCTCCAACAAGAAAGAACTGCAACTTAGGAACCAACATGAGTCATCATTCATCTAGTGTTAATGGCGAGGGTACTAGTCATAAAGACCTTTTATCTAGAATCTTAGATGAGTTGAGTTCCCTCAAGTTATGGAAAGAAAAACAAGAGAGAAAAGAAAAAGGAAAAAAAAGAGTGGAAGAAATAAGTCAAGATGAAAGAAAGAAAATAAGAGAGGAAGAAAGAAGAAAAATAATAAAAGAAATGAAAAGAGAAAAACATACCTCCTATAGTAGTCATAACTCTTGCAAGAGCCTAAGTGAAGAACTTCGTGACTATTACGAAGGAAGGCATAGGTCACATCTTAGACCTCACTCCCATAGAAGAGAAAAGGAAAGAAAGCCTCAAGAGGCTAACATTAACCTCTCATACTTCCATGGGAAGGACAATGTAGAGGCTAACTTAGATTGGGAAATAAGGGTAGAGCAACAACTTAAAAACAAGTATACTTCAAAATCTTATAGCTCTCACTCTTATCCAAAGAAAGACCAAGGTCAAGGCATCTTAGGGGTGACACCTTCTAAGCCCAAAGATGATAAGGGGAAGACAATAGAAAAGCAAGCCCCTAAGGTTAGTAAGCAAGAGAAAACTAGCTCTATAAAGTGCTTTAAATGTCTTGGAAGAGGACACATTACTTCTCAATGCCCCACCACAAAAACCATGATTATGAGGGGCCAAGACATTTATAGTAGCCAAGATGAGGCTACTACTTCACCTTCCTCTAGTGAAAGTGAAAAAGCAAAAGGGGAAGAATCTAGTGAAGAAATCTACCCCCAAGAAGAAGGACAACCATTAGTGGTTAAAGAGAAGTGTAAGGAGGTAAGTGTCTCCTCCAAGAGTTTAGCTAAGAAGGAAACTCATTTTACAATAAAGACAAACATTAAAGAAACTTTCCCTCTTAGACAACCTCCACATTTTCTCTTTTGTAAAAAGGCACTTGCTAGCATTGCCACACCTCTTGGGCTTGAGTTTATTCCTCAAGTAAAGAAGTTGTTGGATAAAGGTTTGGTTCGCAAGAGCTTAAATCCTTGTGCTTTGTTGGTGCCCAAAATAGGTATTATTAGGCACCAAGTCCCTAAAATAGGTGGTATGATGAATCTTTTGAGTGGTGCAACACTCTTTTGTAAAATCACTCATGCACCCAACATCTTCATGATTTGTGTACATAGGGACCCATTAGGTAGGTTTGTTCTTATTTTTAGTTTCAATACAAACTTAGGTACTCATATGGGACACCTTAGGTTTGTCATACTTTTTGGTAGGAATAATCAATATGAAAATACAGAAAAAGGTATGTTTTATTGCGTTACTTTTCTTAATTTTTCAAATAGTGATCAAGGGGTTCCCATGAACCCTAAGAGAATAAAGGTCATTCCTGAGTGACCCACTCCACCAAGTATAAGAAAAATTTGGGGCTTCCATGACTTAACAAACTTTTACAAAAGGTTTGTCCCATATTTTTCTATACTTGTAGCACCACTCATTGAGTTGGTGAGAAACCATGTTCTTTCATGGGAAGATGCCCAGGAAATGGGTTTTCAGACCTTACCTTACTTCAACATACCAAACACCACTAATACATATGTTTTTGTTCTTTTTACAGGTGTTGAGGGAAGGAGCCCAGAGTATGAAGAACCTCGGGATTTGAGGTCAAATCCTTTCCAAGGTGGAGGGAATGATGCAATCCTACCCCGCAAGGGCATTGGGTAGAAAACTCCAAGTAGATTGGGCTAGAGATCCAAGGGAAGGCCCTAGGGTTCTCATGAGCCTTAGGGTAGATTTCGAGCCCATGGGCTAAGTATGAGCCCACTTATCTTTGTAAATATTAGAATAGGTATTTCCTTCGTCTGGGCCTTGTATTTTGGCCATTCTAGTAGTATAGGGTTTTAGCCTTGTATTTCGGGGCATTTTGAGTAGTCTTTGTAGTAAGGACTTTTTTTTGTATTTTCATGTTTTTTGTCGAGGGGATGAGCTTAGCTATTATAGGGGGTGTGTAGCTAAGCTTTAGCTTCTCATCTCAAGGAGGTGAGCTTAGCTATTAGAGAGGTATGTGTAGCTAAGCTCAAGCATCTTTAGGAATCTTCTTAAGGAAGCTTCTCAAGGAGGTGAGCTTAGTTATAAGAGGGGTGTGTGTAGCTAAGCTCTAGCTTCTCAAGGAAGTTTTCTCAAAGAAGCTTCTCAAGGAAGCTACCTAGTCTATAAATAGAAGCATGTGTAACACTTGTTGTAACTTTGATGAATGAGAGTCTTGTGAGACACAACTCAAAGTTCAACTTCTCTCCCTTTTTCTTCCTTCAATTTCGTGCTCCTCACTCTCTCTTTCTCTCCCTCTTTCTTTTCCTCCATTGAAGCATCCTCTCCAAGCTTCTTATCCAAGGCTCATCTTGGTGGTGAAGCTCCTTCTTCCATGGCTTATTCCCTAATGGATGGTGCCTCCTCTCACCTCTTCTCCTTTGTCTTCCGCTGCATCTCCATGGTGGAAAACCACCATTAGAGGACCTCATTGAAGCTCAAAGATCCAGCCTCCATAGAAGCTCCACAAGCAAGCTTCCATCAAATCTACATACGGGTTTTCCAATAATGGTAACCCTCACCATAGAAAATGGGTGGTCTATGTATGGAATTTCCTTCAGGAAACAAAGGATTTAAAGAGGTCATGAATCTTGAAGTGGTTAAATTTTCTACAAGATACCTGCTCTGATACCACTTGTTGGATCGAGCGGCCTCAGAATAATTAAGAAGGGGGGTTGAATTAATTATTACTAGACCTTTACTAATTAAAAAATTACCCTTCTTAGGCTTTTACTATGTTGTTAAGAAAATAAAGAATAGAAAAGAAACTTTAACCAAAAGTAAAAGCAGGAATTAAAGTGCACAAAGGAAATTAAAAGAGTAGGGAAGAAGGAGACAAACACACAAGAGTTTTATACTGGTTCGGCAACAACCCGTGCCTACATTTAGTCCCCAAGCGACCTGCGGTCCTTGAGATTTCTTTTCAACCTTGTAAAAATCCTTTTACAAGCAAAGATCCACAAGGGATGTACCCTCCCTTGTTCTCTTTGAACAACCTAGTGGATGTACCCTCCACTAGAACTGATCCACAAGAGGTGTACCCTCTCTTGTTCTCAATCAAACCCAAGTAGATGTACCCTCTACTTGTACCACAAAGGATGTACCCTCCAATGTGTTATGACAAAGTTCTCAGGCGGTTAAACCTTTGAAACTTTGTGAATGGGGATACAAAATAATTCTCAGGCAGTTAGTCCTTTGAAATCTTTTGTATAAGGGAAAGGGAAGAATCAAAAGAATTCTCAAACTGTGTCGTTTTGAATTCTTTGACAAGGGAGAAGGGAGACACAAAAGAATTTAGGCAGTTAGTCCTTTGTTCTTTTGGAAAAGGGAGAAGAGAGACACAAAAATAATTCAGGCGGTTAGTCCTTGGCGAATTCTTTTTGGCAAAGGGAGAAGAGATGAAAAGAATGAATAGCACAAGTTTTCAAGGTTTAGAAAACCATAGAACTTTTGGAAAGCTTTTGGCACAAGGAAGAAGAAGAAGTTCAAAGAGACTCAGAAATCAATGTTAAAAAATTGCTTGTGTAAAGAATGAATTGGAAAAGATAGATGTGTAGAATGATTGATTGAATGAATGAATGGAATGTAAAACATAGCCTTGCTTTTATAGACTCTTCTTGTCTGGTCAAGAAAACCATTAGAAGAGTTATGACTTTTAGAAAAACTTAAAACAAATTTGAAAAAGTCAAAAACTATTTGAAGAGTTACATCTTTTGATTTGTTCAGAAACTATCACTGGTAATCGATTACCAAATCAGTGTAATCGATTACACAAAACGTTTTTGTGAAAGGATGTGACTCTTCACATTTGAATTTGAATTTCAATGTTCAAGCACACTGGTAATCGATTACCAAAACATTGTAATCGATTACAACTTTTTGAAATCAATTGGAACATTGTAAATTCAGTTGAAAGCTTTTTGAAAATCATTTTTCTACTGGTAATCGATTACAACAATCTGGTAATCGATTACCAGAGAGTAAAAACTCTTTGGTAAACATGTTTTGAGAAAAATCCATGTGCTACTCAGTTTTCGAAAAAACTTTTTCATACTTATCTTGATTAATTCTTCTCTTGATTCTTGAATCTTGAGTCTTGAATCTTGATCTTGATTCTTGGAAGCTTGAACCTTGAATCTTGATTCTTGAAATCGAATTTCCTCTTGAACCTTGAAATGTTTTTGATTCAATCTTGAACATCTTGAACTCATTCTTTGATTCTTGAGATCATCATCTTTGTTATCATGAAGTTGTTCTTGATATTTGAGCTTTTTGTCATCACCTTTGTTATCATCAAAATTTCTTTGAATCAATCTTGATTCATCATGAAGCTTGCTTCTACAAACGTTTTGACCAATTTCATACCTGTGGAACTGGCTCCACTACTCTCACCACCCTTTTATAGCTTGTAAGTTTTTGTTTTTAAGCCTTGATGCTTTTGGGTTTTTATCAGAAAGCTTTGTCTGCCCTTCCCGTGTCAGTCAGAATGGGTGTGTTGTTTTATTTCTTGATCAGGCTTTTACTTGAAGTATTTGTAGTACAATGTTCCTTAAATCTCATGTTGTTCTAAGGTTAGAAATTTGTACTGTTAGGGCTTGGTCTACCAAAACATATCATATGACCACGTATATTTTTAGTTGAAAATCTGCTTAGCTTAACAATGCTCCATCATTAGTTTTGAGGTTTTCAAGAATTGTATCTTTGCTTTTGGTTTTATGCCACTTCACTTATGATGCTTCAGATTTTTTGGTTCTGGGGAGATCCTATTGAACCTTATGGAGATACAGGGGATCAAACCCCCACCACATACATAACATATCCATAGTACCAGGTGAGATACTAGTCGGGCTAAGCTCAGCAGTTGACTTTTGATGCCTTTTATTAAACTATTTGTTCTGTAACTCTATTCTTTTAAGATTGGTGATTAGAAAACACCTAGCTTATTGCAGATTTAGGATTTGTGAGAGCAAACACTCCATTCCTATTATTGGGGATTCAAGAACTGTCTTATATCATGGAAAAGATGCCATGCCATTGTCTTTTGACCACAAAGTAAGGCATTTCATTCTAATTTTATAGTATTTTTGGTGAATTTATTGTAGAAGTTGAAGATGTCTGATAGAGGAAACTTGACTTCCTGTTTTGTAGCCAAATAGAGAGGATGAGCGGGCTCAGATAGAAGCTGCGGGAGGAAAAATCATACATTGGGAAGGATGATTGGTCTCAAAACTAATTTAAAGCCTAAAATTTGTAGAGATTTTGTAAGGATCTTGCAGTGATTTTGGTTGAACATTAAAAATTACTAATGTTTGAAGGTGCAAAAACTATTTGTTGAGGATTTAAACTACTTCCTTGAACTTCTTCTTTCTATTACCTATTCTTTGGTAGATGGATTAAATTTTATAATTTGTAATATGTTTTTTATTCTATTTCTATAAGTTTTTACATCTGGTGTACTTGACTATATTATGATAGGTTAGACCTTGTACTAAATATTTCCATGGTGTTATGATAGGTTATTCACTCTGGACATTAGACGGCTATAAATGCATAAGTTTCTTAAAGTTGTTTATTATAACTTAGATTTTTCTTTGTGTGTGTCATGAAGATATATGATTTGATTCAGGGGGCACTTGTAAGTATTTCTTACTAGAGATCAAAGGAGGAAGTAATAAGAAAAGGATTTACTAGTTGCAGTAACATGGTAGCTGAAAGCTCTTTATTTCTTCTTTTCACTATTATAGATTACTACTAATGACTTATTGCAAGCTGCACAAATGAAAGAAAGAGGAATGCTAGATAGAAAGGAAAGAAGCAATGAGACATGGAAACAAGTAGTTATAAATGAAGTTGCAATGGTTGTTGTGGCTGTGAACTTTCCTGATCTTAAAAATATAAAGCTTGTATGGGCTTTACATTATCCATTTTGTTTTTTGGTTGGCGATATTCTCATTTCTCTCATGTCTGAAATGAGGAAATATGTTAGAACTGAATTGTATTATTTGTAGAATACCCTAAAAATATTTTTCTCTTGAATAGTTCTTGTGAATGTTGTCATTTGCAAATCCCACCTGCATGCAATATTTCTTGCTAATTATTTCTAAACATATTAGATGCCAAAAATTAGCCAAAATACAAAATATAACTAAGCTTGAAGTCAATTTGAAAAAAACCAAGTTGAGGGGGAAAGGAAACAAACAAGATTCTGCTTGCACTACTTCTTAAAAATAATTGTCTTTCTTGCCTTTTCTATTCCTATTTATGTAAATATTATATTGTGCCATGCCATTTGTGTTTGAATCATATAATGTGGTACATATGGATGATATTTGAAGCTAGAAATATTACATCATAAATGCAATGCTGTAAAAATACGTAGCCAAAACACAATTGATTGTTAAATTGAATGGAATATAGATGTGTCTAAGAACAATGGATTGCAAAATTCAAGGTTGTCCTCTTGTCTGGTTATCTAAATGCCTCCTCAATGCTCTAGAGTAGACATTAAAATTCATGCAATTCAAGAAGTTTACCTTCAAGTTTTTTCTATGAATATTCATTATATGACTGTTACTGACAAGAAATGTAACGTTTTGGCTTTTTATTGCTTTGATGTTGGTCACAATTGCTCCTAGAGCTGGTAGGGAATTGGGTTATGTTCGAGTGAAGATGGATTCAGTCAAATTTAATCAAGGAATGTTCATGTATGGATTCTTCAATTAAACCTTTATTCCTTAAAAAATATAGCTATTGGAGAATGCTTTCCAAATGAAATGCTTGTCTATTTATTATTTAGCATTAATTGGCTTAAATACAATCATGACATTAACTTATTATTAGAGAAACTGAATGACATATTTTCTAAAACATTCTAGAAAGGAATATATTAACTAAAAATAATACATTTTGACCCTCCCTGCACCCCTTAATGATGGAAGCTTGTGCACATGCCTTCCTTTTATATTCATATTGCTAGTTCATTTTTCAAGTTGTAGTTGTCTTAGAATCTATATAATATCCCTACTTACCTATGTATGTTTTATCAAGTAATTATAAGATGATTTGGGTGCCTTATTCAGTCACCTAATAATGCAATTTTAATGCTTATATGCTCTTGTTTATGACTTTATCAGAGTTTATGTCTGGGGGAAGCTTATATGACTTTCTGCACAAACAAAGAGGTGTATTTAAGCTTCCATCTTTGCTAAAAGTAGCAATTGATGTTTCCAAGGGAATGAACTATTTGCACCAAAATGATATAATTCACAAGGACCTCAAGACTGCCAATCTTTTGATGGATGAAAATGAAGTAAAAAGATTCCATGAATGCACACATTGATACTGACTGTTACATTTTCAGTGTTAATGGTCTATGTTTTTCTGCTGTGTATAATATTTAGGTTTTATAATAGAATTTACTACTTCATTATTGTGAGATTCCATGATACTCCTCTTAATCTTTCATGCTTGGTCCAAAAGGAAAGAGATTAGTTTACCTGTTGAAGGTTTGATATGTTGAATTTGGGATTTAACTCCTTTAAAGCAAGGGAGTACACTTTAAATGTATACTACCCATGTAGACTCACTATTTGTTATCCTCACCTTTATGGATTTAATTACAATTATAATCCAAGGAAACATATATAGTACTTTACATCGGTATTATAAGGTACCTAGCTACACAAATTAACTCAATTAAATGATGAAATTGAGTTGAGTGGCATATTTTGACCAAATAATTCTTATCTAAACACAGGTTTTCCAAGTAACAAAAGAAGCAAGAGCCAAAGGATTTTTCGACATCCTCTTCCTAGATGCAGTGGAACATAAATATGTTGAGGACGTATCTTCGTGCAATGCTTTCATGGTCAAGGTAGTTAACATTTTGTTACTTTGCTAATTTTACAATTTTCCTTCAACATATATATGTGTGTGTGTGTGTGTGTGTGTGTGTGTGTGTGTGTGTGTGTGTGTGTGCTGCTTGTTAATTAATATGCATGAAACCTTTTCAAATTTCTAGGGCGACGTGATTTCAACTTCACCTACACTCGAACTATTCCTTTGGGAATAACAAGGAATAGCATCATTCAACTTGCTCGTGATTTGGGTTACCAGGTGATTATTACTTATTTTTTAATATATATTAAAAGGAAAGGAAAAAAAATCCGCTACACAATTCATGGTAAACACAGCACGAAACACACTCTAAGTTTTTCAATTGTAAATTAATGTTTACCATAAACATGGTGTCATTCAAGTTCAAGGTCCAGGACATGTCGCTCCCAAGACTTTACATGAAAATAAATTTCTTCCTAATGTTAAAAATGTTCTTCACCTAACAAGTATCATGAGAATTAATTCTAGAGAATATTTTAATACAAATTTGTAAATACCGTGTTATATTTATTGCTAATTAAACAATTTGAGAATTTATAAAACAAATTAAGAAAAAAATATATATTTTAAATAAATAAATAATAAAACAAAGAAATATTAATTTGATATGAAAGTTCAAAACATGTAAAAAAAATTAATAATTAAAATGAAAAATATAATAACACAAAAATGGAAATATTTATAAAATATATCTTTCACTAGAATGAATTGTTGATTTTTTTTTTTTAAAAAAAAAGACATTCTAAAAGATACATTGTAAGACAGTTATTCCGAGAACCGTCTTAGAAAGTCTACTTTCTAATATGGTTTTCCGCAAAACCGTCTTAGACTCCTTTTTTTGTTTTTTAAGTTTTTTTTTTAAAAAAAATACATTCTAATACGATTATTCAGAGAACCGTCTTAGACAGTCTAGTTTCTTAGAATCTTTTTTTTTTTTGTTTTTTAATTTTTTTTATAAAAAAGATATTCTAAGACGGTTCTCTGAATAACCGTCTTAAAATGATACTATTCTAAGACGGTTATTTTCCTGAAAACCGTCTTAGACAGTCTAGTTTCTTAGAATTTTTTTTTTGTTGTTTAATTTTTTTTAAAAAAAAGACATTCTAAGACGGTTCTCTGAATAACCGTCTTAAAATGATACTATTCTAAGACGGTTATTTTCCTGAAAACCGTCTTAGAGTGGTAACTTTTCTAGGATGGTTTTTTAAGAACCGTCATAGAATGTTTTGACTTTCCACGACGTTGGTTTCAAAGATGGTTCAAAACCATCTTTAAAAGTGTCGTAGAACTGACATAGAGTCCTCTTTTTGCAATAGTGTAGATTAGTAGAGTTGGACGATCTTGGTTAGTCTTCAAAGTATTCTACATAGTATTCTACTTTTGGATTCTTTGAGAAATTGGTTAGCAATAGGGGAAAAGATGAAGTAGAAATCTTACTTGGATAAAAAAAAAGTCGAGTCCAAAAATCTTTTCAAAATAAACAATTGTAGGGGGAAAAATATTAAATATTGTTAATGTATTGAAGGGAGAAAAATCTTATCCAGATGGAAGGGGATCAACAAGGAACCACCATTCTTTGCATTGAATCTAAAAGATATCTTTCTCTTTTGGAGTTGCCCAAAGGTGTGCTCCAATCCAATAAAGTGAGCTTTTGGTGTTACTCCATTCATTTGAGAATGATGTTCTTAAGAGTAGTCTTTCAATTTCACTTTTGTTCATATCCCTCGTCCTTACTTTGACTTGCCTCATAGGAATTTATCCTATTTTTTCTTACCTTTGCATATTTATTGAGTGTCTCACAAAACCTTAGACTCAAAGGTGAGTTTAATCATCATTGTGTAAGGCTTGATTAGATGATGGAATTCGCTTCCAAGAGAAAAAGGAATATTTGTCCTTCTTTTTCAATTAGTGCCTAAATCCTTCCTATCTCTTTAATAATATCCTTTCATTCTTCGACAAGAAAATATAAGTGACATTTTTTCTAAAAATCCTAGTTTGATTCCTTCCAAAAAAGAAAACTTAGGATTGTCTTGGGATAATCAACAAGAGTTTCATGCGACCTCTATGTGGAACTGGATCCTAGCACTTAACAAGCACTCAAAACTTATACATCAAAGCTAAGAATTCATCCTTGTGTATATTAGGTTTGTAAATCATAGTAAGTGATGTGCCATTATTTTCTCCTATTTCTTAACCCTTTTTGCACCATTTTAAATACTGATTAGTCTTAATTGTCAAATTTATTAGGCAGTTTTATTATTTGGGCCCATTCAACTAATTTGATGTTTTTAATCTAATTTCAATAATTAATGAAGCATTGGGCTTGAATCCAGAATTGGGCTTGGACTTGAAGAGGGCAGACTAATTTATTCTACAAAATTGGATCTTATCTTATCTTATCTTATCTAGATATTATTTAGATTTGATCTCATCTAGATATTATTTCATCTAGATCTTATCTTATCTTATCTTATCTAGATTTGATTTGATTTTACTTATGGTCTTGAATTTAAAACAGATTTGTAAGCTTTGGGGCTGAAAAACTATATAACAGCACCAATGTTCTAGTTTAGCTCTCTCTCCTCTCTCTCTTCTATTTTTCGCTTTTAGTTTGAGTCTCTCTTCTCTTTCTCTTTTATTTTCATTTTTTACAATTCCAGTTCAGACTTTTAGTTTTATCAATAAAATTTTGTTCTCTATTTGACTAATGGAAGGCTAAGTCCACAACATTGTTTTCTCTTGAGGATCAAGCACAGTTCTCTTTGAGGTTCTATTATTACTGTTTAATTCTGTTCAGTTTTTCCTCTTCACTAATTACTCTGAATTTGTTGCTATTAATTCATACATGCTTAGTGCTTGATTAGTTGTCTCTGCGCTTAATTTACGTTCATGCTTAATGATCGTTTATGAGTAATTGGTGTGTGTGATGCTTAATCACATAATGAATGCTTTATGTTAAATTTCGCTTAGTAATTTAATTTATGGTTGGATTAAGTGGTTGAACTGATAAAGGATAAATTCTCGCAACCTAGGATAAGAGACTTGCTTGTGAATCAAGGGGAAGCAACGTATTTTAATTCTGATAATTTCTAATTCAATTTTACTCGTTGTTTAATTTACAAAAGAAACAACCCCCCCCCCCCAATTTGTTACTATTTCCTATTATCTGTTATGAACATTTGGTGTATCATTGCTCATTAGGAAACGACCTAGGATCACTTCCTAGTTACTACATTTTAATATTTATTTGATTCGGGTACGGTCTCGATCAGTAAGCCTTTCATCATTTGGTTCCAAATGTTTTGATACTAAATCATGTACAAAAAGATAAGGCACTTCTACCACAATGAGCTCCATCAAGACTTTAGTATTTGACATGAACCTTAATTATGTTTCATTTTTTTTCAACACCTTTTGATTATAGATCATTGTTTCCACAAGTTTTGCTTTTGCTTGCCTTTAGGGAGGCAATAGTAAAATAAAAGTGATGTATTTGTTTAGATAATAAAAATTTACGATATTGAAAATAAAAAAAATTCAATGTTTATGTTTAAATATAATATAAAGTATTTAATAGGATATATTTAATATTTTCACACAGTGTTTACAATTAAAAAATAGTAAAACTCTTACAATTTGTTAGACTAATATTATATTCTCTTACTAATTTTATTTACAAAGAAAAGATTAAATATAAAGATTAATATATTTAGTATCTTTTAAACATAAAATTATTTCATGTTTTTTATTTGATAGGGGTGAATAGGGATGGATAAGGAGGGTAAAGAGAAACAATTGGGCTTAATGTGTGAAGCCCAGTGAAGAAGAATAAGACTTTAAAAGAATAGGGTTTTGTTTAGTGGTTCATTATCCATGTAATCAAGGAGTATTCGAGAGAGTCGGGTGTGGTTGGGTTCATTATTCATAAAAGATTGAGAATGCACGTCCATGCTCTTTCCCTAAACTCTCCCTTGAGCCTTTCTCACTCTCAACTTTCTTATTCACCAATTTTGCAAAGGAGTTAGGGTTGTTTTCTCGACAAATTTGGGATCACATATCACATCATCTCTTTTGTTAAAACTTCCATAAAGTTTACGCTTCCAAGGTTCTTCTATTCCTAATTTCTCGTTCTATTTTTAAAATCCCAAATATGGTTTCAATTTTCAATGACCGTGTTTTCATTGTGTTTGAGTTTTCATTGAGGTCTAATTTCTTGATCCTAGTATATTTTGATTTGGTACGAACCCTAGAATCTATTTTCTATCACTTTCATTTCATAGATTACAAAAATGATTTGTGACTTGATTAATGGTGTTAGGTTTATGTTTTCATCACATAACCATTTCATTTCAGTATGCTATCCATTTCATGAAACTTTTAACCATTTTATACGGCATAATTTTTTTTATTTTGTTTCATTGCTTTAAAAAAATTCCATTTCTAATGTTTATTGATGTTATTCACAACATTTATATTTGTTAGGTTACCCCTAATGTTCACATCTAGAAATACTTTGGAATGGTTGTTTAGATTTAGAAGAGATTATGATGACTCTTGAAGAAGAGTTTAGGTTTGAGATTATTGATAATGAAGCTGAAAGGTTCAATGATATTAAACTTGTAGTGGACCACATTGTATCTCATCCTAAAGAAAATATTACACTTGACTAATAGTAAATAATTTAATGTAGCTTAATTTAAACTTAATCCTTATTGATTTTTTTACTAAGTAGCATATTATTGTCATTTTGTTTGCATGAAGATGAGTGGTGGATATACTTTATGAGTTTTGGGGCCAATTGTCCCCAACAACTTTAAAACTTTTCTTAATGAAACTTAGATGTGTCATTATAAATTTATCTCCCAATTTGAAATGTAATATAAAAATTATGAGTATTGACTCAACTAATTTATGTAAATGAATGTTTTCCCTATAACATAAAAATTCTGGATTTTTCATTGATGATGATACTAGTCATTTTTTGTGATGGATTTTTGTTTAGAATCTTTTAGTTAAATTTCTCCTCACTAAAGGTACTAACTTGTTTGGTTTCAGTTTGTGCTTTCTCTATTGTGATAGTGGAGGCATAATTAATCAAAGGGTGAGAAGTATCAAAGGAACATACACTCGGAGCAGGAAAGGTGGGTGAAATGTGGAAGTGACAAGGATAAATCATTGCTAGGTTGATTTTGGTTTGAATAAAAGTAGGATATGTTTTTTTTATTTCCATTTACCTGTAATCAACACATACAAACACACACACACACACACACATTAATGAAAGATGACCAGGGCATTGAGCTCATTGAATTAACTCCATGTTGCCTCCCTATCAGAATGAAAATTGTAATTGAATTTTTTGCATGCGGAAGCTTCAATGACAATAATTTTTCAATACTTATCGTTTGGTTTAAGAAAAACACATCCCAGGCCTATTTCATTACTAGGTATGAAACTTCTTTTTCTTTATCTATATATATGAGAATGTTCTCCACCTTGACATCTCACTCATATTCACATTCTTCATCTTTGTCAGAACTTCTAATTTCTTTCGTGTGTTAGAGAAAAAAGAATTCCACTTGTACAATGGAGATCGATATCCTAAGTAGAATTTATGAAGACTTCCTAAACTAAATAAAGGTAAGTGAATCTAATTGTCCCCCTCACATATCATCGAGTACTCTATGTTCATTATTTTTATTTATGAAAATAGTGAAGAATTCTCACTTGGCACTCTCTATATAGTCATTGAAATTCACTATAATAAAGGTCTTAACAATTTAATTATTTATAAATAAGACCAGGAAATCATTAATAAAGCCTCAAAAAGTCTCCAGCATGGTGAGACATATTAATCCTACCTACAGACTCCAACAAAAGAGGGAGAAAGACAATCACTAAGCTTGTCTCTGAAGTACCGTTTTCATTACTAGGTATAGAACTTATTTTTTTCTATATATATGAGAATGTTCTCCACCTTGACATCTCACTCATAGTCACATTCTTCATCTTTGTTAGAACTTCTAATCTCTTTCGTGTGTTAGAGCAGAAAGAATTGTACTTGACCAATGGAGATTGATCTCTTAAGTAGAATTTTTGAAGACTTCCTAAAACAAATAAAGGTAAGCGAATCTAATTGTCCCTCTCAAGCATCATCTAGAACTCTATTTATTATTTTTATTTATGAAAATAGCCAAGAATTCTCACTTAACATTCTATATAGTCCTTGAATTTCACTAAAGGTCTTAACAATTTAATTATTTATAATTGAGTCCTAAAAGTCATTAGTAAAGCCTAAAAAAATTCCCAACATGGTGAGAACACATCAATCCTACCTATAATCCCCCAACAAAATAGGGAGAAAGACAAGCACTAAGGTTGTCTTTGAAGTACCCTTTTCCTTTAATCCTCTAGAATTTTGTTTAAAGGAACACATTGACTTAGAGGAAATCTAGCTTTTCACTAATTTTTGTCTAATTAGCTGCAACGTTACTGCTGTAATTTTAGTACAGTGTGCCAATTAGACAAAAAAATTAGCTAGTAACTTACTTCCTCTAAGTCAATGTGTTCCTTTAAACAAAATTTTGGAGGATTAAAGGAAAAAGGTACTTTGAAGACAAGCTTAGTGCTTGTCTTTCTCCCTATTTTGTTGGGGGATTATAGGTAGGATTGATGTGTTCTCACCATGCTGGGAATTGTTTTAGTCTTTACTAATGACATTTTGGTCTCAATTATAAATAATTAAATTGTTAAGACCTTTAGTGAAATTCAAGGACTATATAGAGTGTTAAGTGAGAATTCTTGGCTATTTTCATAAATAAAAATAATAAACATAGAGTTATAGATGATGTTTGAGAGGGACAATTAGATCCACTTACCTTTATTTGTTTTAGGAAGTCTTCAAAAATTCTACTTAAGAGATCTATCTCCATTGCTCGAGTACAATTCTTTCTGCTCTAACACATGAAAGAGATTAGAAGTTCTAACAAAGATGAAGAATGTGACTATGAGTGAGATGTCAAGGTGGAGAACATTCTCATATATATAGAAACAAATAGGAAGTTCCATTCCTATTAATGAAAAGGGTACCTAAAAGACAAGCTTAGTGATTGTCTTTCTCCCTCTTTTGTTGGAGTCTATAGGTAGGATTAATATGTCTCACCATGCTGGGGATTTTTTGAGGCTTTACTAATGATTTCCTGGTCTTAGTTATAGATAATTAAATTGTTAAGACCTTTATTATAGTGAATTTCAATGACTATATAGAGAGTGTCAAGTGAGAATTCTTCACTATTTTCATAAATAAAAATAATGAATATAGAGTACTCGATGATATTTGAGGGGGACAATTAGATTCACTTACCTTTATTTAGTTTAGGAAGTCTTCATAAATTCTACTTAGGATATCGATCTCCATTGTACAAGTGGAATTCCTTTTGCTCTAACACACGAAAAAGATTAGAAGTTCTGACAAAGATGAAGAATGTGACTATGAGTGAGATGTCAAGGTGGAGAACATTCTCATATATATAGATAAAAAAAAAGAAGTTTCATACCTAGTAATGAAATAGGCCTTGGATGTGTTTTTCTTAAACCAAACGATAAGTATTGAAAATTTATTGTCATTGAAGCTTCCTCATGCAAAAAAATTCAATTGCAATTTTCATTCTGATATGGAGGCAACATGGAGTTAATTCAATGAGCTCAATGCCCTGGTCATCTTTCATTTTTATTCTATCAGTAAGTTCATTAATGTTATTTTGAGCATCTTCAAATAATTTTTCCTACAAGCAATAAGGAAAAGCTAAAAATAATTGGTGAAAAATTCCACAAGCAACTATCGACCAAAAAGTAAATCCTTGGGAAATTAGAAATTCCATAACACCTTATTTTTAATTGCTAAAGCAATTGACTGCTTCTTCTTATAAGCATTAGTTATATCCTGTTTATACTATTTCATCCTTGATATGACATGAGCATAGATATTCTTCTTCAACACATTGTAATTGTGTGTTTTATTAATTGTTTGGGCAAGTGATTTAATTAAATTGCAAGAGAAATTAAATTCAGTTAAGAACTTGAATGAATGAATTAACTTTTGAGTTAGTGATGTTGAGTATGTGTTTATGTACATTAGTGGATTCTTGGTGTGTTTCGGCCAAGGGGGGGTGGGCTTTTGAGTTACGTGAGAGTGTATGCGTGTTTAGTAGAAACAAGGTGAAAAAAAGATAGGTATTGTAGAGTCATAAACCTCTCCAAACCTCACAAATTTAGAAACTTTATTCAAAAGAAAACCCTTCTTTATTCTCTTCTCATTCTCTCTTCTCTAAGAAACCCCCATTGGAGGATCCTCAAGCTTAAAATGGAACCCTTTTCTTCTCCCTTTAGTGATGGTAGATTGTGCATAGGTGAGATAATTTACCCTCTTCCTCTTTTTGAGTCATATTCATTTTCCTTAGAGCTCCCATGAACTTTCATGGAAGAGATTCATTTTGAGGTGTTATGATTTTGTTTTTTGTTGGCTTTGGGTTGTGGATGATGCTTGCTTAGTGTGGTTGTTGAGGGAGTGGAGAAAAGTTCCTCTCTTGGACCCAAAGATCACTCATTTTCCTTCCTTCTCCAAACAGACACCATCTTGGGTTGTGTAGGTAAGGGAAGCTCACCTCTTTCTTATTTTGGATGCTTTGTAATGTTAGAAGATGCTTTGTTGAAGCTTAAATCTATTTTTGTATATTTTGGGTTGAAAGGAATGATTTTTTTGTTTTGATGAAAGATGATATCTCGACTTAAAAATCGTAACATTCTATAATTTTGAATGGTAATCGATTAAAATGAGTTCTAGAGGTTGATTTGGGGTTATGGTCTATTTGTAATCGATTACATAAGTTTGTAATTGATTAATTTGAGCCTAGTGACTATTTTGTTAACCCGAGCTCTATTGTAAAACTTAGTTATAGAGTCCGAATCTAGAAAGGAGGTCTTCATGAAAGTTATAGCCCTAAATGTTAGCTAACTAATTATACTTTTTTAGCGGACAAAGGTCAACTTAATTGAGTTAGTATATCTTTATATGAAGGTCATAAGCGCACAAAAGAAAATGAAAGAGATAGTAACCCAAAACTTATGAGATGTTTTGGTAACCTTAAACATAAAGTATAGAATCATTGTAATGGTAGAGTGATGCATACTTATGATTCATGGACTAGTCTATGATTTTATGGTTGCTAATTTATCATGTTGTTGTTGAGAATATTATATTGATGTTGAGATAATTATGTTAACTGATGAATGTCTTGAGTTGTGTTGGTTAATTGATTTCTTGATGATGATGTGAGATGTGGTTGAGATGATGTTTTATGTTAAGATCATGAGATTTACATTCATATGAGTTGTTGGTGTGATGATTGCAAGAATTCAAGGTGTTGGATTGTATTGCTAAAACTTATTGAACTATATGTAGGTTTATGAGTGTGATGAACATATGAATGGTGAATCTATGATATTATAACTTCTTATGGTGATGAGATTGGTGAATGAATGTATCATGATGTTATATCACATTGAGCTTAATTATAACATACATGCATTGAAGAATGACATTGCATATAAGTAGGCACATAAGTTAAGGGTGCTAGGTGGGCTCTCAACTTAGTGTTAGAGGTTGTTGGTGGTGGCTAATGGGAATGGGCCTGTAGAATGGATGGGTGGGCAAATCCCTCGATCAATTATGATCTTTGCAAGCCTTACCAAGGTAAGCCACTACCCACACTCCTTCATTTTTAATAAAACCAAACTTCCTCTGTAGGATTAGTTCGAGTCTCCCTAAATCATCAAGGTGTGACTATGTTAAGAGATATGCTTGAGTTAATCGCTTAGACACTGAAAATTTCCTTGGAGTAAAGAGTTAGCACAACATAACATAACAGTTATACATGTGCATAAATAATTGTGGTTTTAGATTGATGTGCTACTTTTTGAGTTGTACAATTATATTGTTATAAAAAATGTGATGGATTTTCTTTAACTCTGTTAAGAATGGTGATTTGTATTGTTTTAATTATATGATGTTTTATTTTAAAATGAGCTTACTCTTGCATTTTCAATTAAACTGTGATGATCCTGTCATTTGACTTAAGAGCAGATTATGATGTAGATTTTAAGGAGCATGTCACTCATGGTTGATGTGGGTTTCATCATTTACTTATGTTTTCTTTTAGTAAGGATCATCTTAAGATTTAGATATGTTTATGGATCTGTGTTGTATTTATTCCCTTAATGAGACCCCTTGAGATTTGTTTTGGAGTCTTGTTTATGACGTTTTGATGATGTAGTGTCTTAGAACACAAGTACTTTATATCCTAGGTCTTGAATGTTGGACAAGTGGACTCAATAACTTAAGAGGAAGGTGAATTATTTTTTAAAATTTTCGACTAACAACCTTTTTAATCCCCTTTTAAATGATATATGATAGGCTCATAATACAGAAGAAGAAGTAGCAATTTAAACGCGCAAGACAAAATCAGTTGCGATAAAATAAATGAGAAAAGGGAAGAGAGAATTGCAAACTCGATTTATACTGGTTCGGCCACTTCCCGTGCCTGCATCCAGTCCTCAAATAAACCACTTGAGATTTCCAACTATTTTTGTAAATCCTTTACAGTCTTTGAACACACCTTGGGATCCCTCACCCTTGTGTTCAAGATTCTCACAAGCCAAGAGACAAACAATCTCTTGATTACAACTGAGTATATGAGATGTACATAAAGATTTCTCTCCTTTAGAGTAGATGATACAAATAGAAGTTCATAGAAGAATTCTCAATAGATTTGTAAGAGTTTGGACAATTGTCATTAAAAAAGAATTTGACAATTAAGTTCTCTTAGAAAATCTCTCCCTTACTTTTCAAAGTCACACACACACACACATATATAGGCCCATTGTGTCTTTCCAAAATAGTTTGAAAAGATGTGTCTTTTCAAAAAGTTTTTCTGAAATTTTTTCACTTATAATCGATTACAGGTTTCTGGTAATCGATTACACAGTTATATTTCTGAAAAGTCGTGTCTTTTCAAAGCTTTTCTGAAGTCTCTTCGTTGATAATCGATTACAAGATTCTGGTAATTGATTACACGGTTCAAAATTCAAATAAATTCAAAATTTAAAACAAGCCATGTTCATGATCTCTCTGGTAATCGATTACAGGCTCTGGTAATCGATTAGCAGTTCAAAAATATCTTACTTTTGAACTAATTAAGCTTAATAAAGAAATTTTGATAAATGACTTTGAGGTCAAACTATAGCAATAAAAAATGAGATTCTTTTAACAATTCGACTAAGTCCTTGTCTGTGATTTTCTTGATCCTTTTTGTTGACTTGAAACAATGTGTGCTTTCATCAAGTAAATTCTTTTGGCATCATCAAAGCCTGCATGATATACATTCTCCTCCTTTTTGATGATGACAACCATCATCAAGTAAAATTATTTTTGCATCATCAAAACCTACATGATTCACATTGAGGACTCTTTTATGTGTGATGTTTATATGAAATTTTGGTATCATGAAAAATACCTATGTATTTTCATTAATTAAATTAATTCAAGAGCTTTTAAAAGGATTTAAAGTGAATCTTTTGCATTAAAGTCTTAGTGTTCCATGTAATGGCATCTGGGGTCGTTACACACATCATCATGTTCATTAGTATTCAGTGAAAACAACCGTTGGAAGAAATTATTTCACGACAAGGATTAGCTTAGGCACTAGAGAAGTCGTGCATAAAACAAATAAATTTATGACATTTCATGAAATCAGTGAAAACTGAGTTGAGTCTCTCTTACAAAAAATTTAGCATATGAAGCAAATGAATCTTCTAGAGGAAAACCAATCATCATCAAAAAATAAACAAATATGGGAAAATAAATAAAAAAATTCCTTAGATAATAGAGTCCAAAAGAACCACTAAACCTCCATAAAGGCTTATTGAACCAATAAAATGTTATAACGCAAGTTTTGTCCACAATAAAACCCAACTACAACATCTTACTATCAATAACTTAAGATTGATACATTTATGATAAAATAATTCTATCAAGTAACAATGTACCTTTACCCATCAAAACATTCTTCTAAGGCAACAAAATGAACATGGCCAAGAAATTAGAAAAAAAATAACTAGCAGATAGTAATTTCATAATGGGAAATAATCAATTAAATTTTCAATGTGAAGGCAAAGCATCAAATAGTTGTTTCTGTTTTTTTTTTATGTAGGAAACTATGTTTTTGGTCCCTAGACTTTACAACATTTATGGTTTTGGTCTTTTAACTTTTTGAAAGTTGATCTTCGCCCCTAAACTTTTTTTTTGTCCACTATTTTGGTCTTTTCTGTCCATTTTCACCATTAAGTGATGATGTGGCATTGCATTTATTATTATTTTATTTCATTATGCTTTTTTGATAGTTAAAAACCGCCATAAATTGCAAAAGTTTAAATTAACAATAAATATTAATTAATTAACTTGGAATAGTTATGTTGTTCTCTTCGACTTCCCAAGGCATGAAATTCATCTCCCATTCTCACACATACCCATAAACACTTCAAAATATCCTAACTCCTAAACACTATGTTGCACTTGGCCTCATCTTCATGGTCAACAACTACAACAAAGACATCCCTCTTCCTTGCTCAAACAATGCCCGAAACTTCATCAGCATCCTCGACTTCGCCAGATCTATCTCTGAAATTTCAGATCTAAATATACCAGAATTGGTGTTAAGAATACTTATAAAGTCAAGAGTGGTGGGTTAGAATACTTGTTTGTGATCAGTAATTGATTAGTGGAGTCCTTTATTTGTGAGTAAAGGAGAGTTGGATGTAGCTCAGGTTGAGCGAACCAGTATAAACCAAGTGTTTTCACTTCTCTCCATTTGTTTTATCGAGTATTGTTATTACATTTTCTAACATCACTTTACACTAAGTGCCTATTTGAAAAATTGTTTTAAAATACCTCTTATTTTTCACTAGACGACCACTCTATTCTTCATTACATAGTCTATCTACTCTCAGTGGACGACCAGTGCTTATCTTTGTATTATCCATACTATCTCTGTTATTTCAAAAAATGTTTATCTTTGATACACACACTATCAACCCCCCCCCCCCTCTTTTAGTGTGTTTCTTTCAGTTTCAATCAATGTTTAATGTTTTTTATGAGTTGATTTTCATTAAAAATGATTTCATATATGCATATATGTTAAGGATTTGTTTTATGAGGTGTGCACTGCAAAATTAAGTTATGATGCATGAAATTTTTCTATTAAATGTAGTCACAGGAATTGCAGAAAACCAGAGTATAAAGTGTGTTAAATTGGTCTTAATGATGATCATGATTCATAGGAATACTATCTTTCATTGTAGCTTAAGTTTTGAATTTTATTTGACTCAACCATGTCTTTAAAGTAGAGAAGATAGAGAAATTGTGTGCATAAAACAAGGGTTTGTGCTTTGAAATGTGATGTGTTATTAGTGTGGAATTGTATCCAAAAGATAGAAATTAATTGTGGCGGTAATTAGTCACTTTTCTATGTAAAAAAATGATGTTTTAGAAGCTTAAAATGACGTTTTCTTTACTTTTTGGCTACTTCCGTAAAATGACATTAAAAACAGAATTTTAGTTCATTTAAATGGTCCTACATGATATTTTACTCATGGAAAAACTTTGGGTAAATTTCTACTAAAATAGATAACTTATTTATGCATACTAGTATCTTGAAACTAGTCATTAAAATGAGTTTTGTAAATGCAGTTTAGATAAATGTGTTGTCGGTAAAAGTAAAGTATTTATGCATTACTAAGTGTTTATTATTAAGTCAATATAATAAGAGATAGTTATATGCATTTCACATCTGTTTTGGTAAAGTTTATTAATGTGAATATTGTATTTAGAATTTCCTTGTCGTAGTAGGATTATTATTCATTGATTATGTTTGGTGATCGATATCTAAATTATTATAAACTTCTATATGTGCGATTATCAACTTTATCGTTGTTGTATGAGATAAGTAATAAAAAATAGAGGTTTGTTGTCCAGTCCCTAAATTTAATTAAAACATTGAGTTTTAGTTAGGGAAATCAAGCTTTAAAGAGAGGTTTTAGCTATTACTATATTATTGTTAGGGTCGTTCGAATGAAATTCTCAGATGAATATTTGATTATTTTTATTTCAATTAAGGATGATGATGCAAAAAGAGAGATTTGTCTTGTATGGTCAAAAGTATGGAATCAATTGAAGATGACTAAAGGAAACAGAAATTGTTGATATTGAAAGGTATACATTCAATTTGATACATCAAGAAGAAAGGTTGTCTGACATTCTTGAATAAGATGATTCAAAAGAAAAGTGATTGAGAGTAGTAAATCAAATGGTCAAAGTAACAATTAAAAAATGGTTAATGATTGTTCAAATTCAGAAGAGGCGTGAGAGAAATGATGATATATGAAGGAGTTAGTTTGCGTTGGAGGACATGTGTTATGATCTACTTTGAAGACCAGTTATATGTATTTTTTATAAGTAGGTGATAATGTATTTGGTTCATTCGGTTACGAACATGATGTTCTTACCCATGTCTTTTATTTTTTATTCTTATCCTTATCTTCATTATACTTTCTATAACTCCTTCTCCTTTTGATAACACCTTATTTTTCCTATAACCCTTTCTTTATTGTTTGTGAATGTTTATGTTTTGTGTTACGTTATTATGAACATGTTAACACATTGGTAAATATTTTCAGTTCAAGTGTTATTTTTACTTATCTACAAAAACTGTTTATGTTTATATGAATAAGATATTATAACCTGAATACTCATTTTACACATACTATAAAAAAATTTCTTATAATAAGTTTCTAAGAAATACATTGTTTGTTAAATGGAAATTCTAAAGATTGTTAGTTTGAAAACAAAGAATCCTGAAGGTATTTTGGTTTAATATAATTAGTCCTAAAATCAAATTCTTATTTGTTGATTTAAAGTTTCGAACCTAATACCAACATTCTCGATGAGCAATTATTATGAAGATAACTTCACCATATGAATCATAAAAATAGAGGTTTGTTGTCCAGCCCCTTCTCTATTGTCTATCCCTTAAATTTGAAAGAAATTGGATGTAAAACGGTGAAGATATAGCAGCTTGATTTTGGGCTCCAACCGTGGTTGCGGGAATGCGATAAAATGAATCATGAACACAACTTTACGAAACTTAGTGATTGTGGACTTCAAATGGGAAGTGGACTTCGACATCAATACATACAAATAGAAGGCATGAGACTCAAAATGAAATTGATATGAAAGAGATCTAAATGATGGAAGAATGTGGACAATTAGTGTATGTTGTCATAAGATTTCTATAATTTAGTGGTAATGAACTAGTGAGAATGAGGAACTTGGAAAGGAGTGAAGAACTTCATATGATTATGAGAATTATATGGTGCATTAGATGTGTGGTAGGAAGCATAGAAGGTGGTTGTTGCCATCCGTGTTATTTCGAGAATTATAGTGTGTATACATATTATGACTTATGTGTGACATGGACAAGTAGGGATTAAATCCTTACTTTGTGGGTTGTGTGATGAAGATTAGAACGACAAGTAAGAGCCTCTCTTGTACGATGTGACCTTTAGGTGCGATTGAGAAACGCTTGTTTAGGCAGGTTGGTCATAATGGTTAGACGTCCTAGAGAGGCCGTTTCATGTAAGGGAGATGAGACATTGGTCTTTATGATAATGATTAATTGATGATGAATCTGTTTTCCTTGGTAGCCACATCACGGTACCAATCATAAAACCCTACCACAAATGCTCATGAAGATGAGGCTTCCCTAAATGCAATCTCAGTGACGAGTGACGGTGAGAGAATGCTCGAGCCTGTAGACGAGTAGGTGGCCATAGTTTGTACTTGAGGTATGGATATAAGGGCTAAAGGGTCCTTTGGGATAAGAGAGCTCCAGGTTGTGATACCTCAATTGGGTTGAGGGACTCACATGATCGACTTGAAAATCCTAACAAGCACCAAGCATAACCAGGTAGTGGTGAGAGTATATCCTTCATTCAATACCAGGGTAAGGGTATGTACTCTCTTGTCATCATCGAGAAAAATAAATGAATGATGTAAGACCTCTATGATTTCTTGTTAGTAAGGTAATCGGGCCCGATGTAGTGAGATAATGTGCATAGTCAAGAAATAGGACCACAAGTGTGAATGTGTTATATAGTTTGTGTTTGTGGACTTTGGTCCTTTTGTTTGAACATATTAGGCGTGCTATATTTTTTTTGCATGCTATTAAACCGATTGTATTGACTAAAAGCTTCAACACGATTCCAAAATAAAGAACAAGTGGTTTGCGTTGAAGAGGCAAATCTGCTCTCGAACAATGGATTCCCAAGCTACTCCAAAAGCACTTGGTGTAGGTAAAGTGACAATAAAGCTAACTTGAAAATGATAAAGGCAATTTGAATAAACTATAAAAAGAATAACACTATAAATTGTGAGAAATAACTAAAAGATAACACAAATTGATTTGAATTTCAATTCAAGGTCCTTTTCAATTGTTACAATTCAAATATTTATAAATAACATGGCCATCTGTAGTGAAAGGAAACCACTACCGAAACGGTTAAGATCCGCTATGTAGGCTCACTCTTAATTCTCAGGATTTCCTTTGAACCACCTCGTTTGATACACGACCAAGTTATTCAAAAACTAATAATTATGATCAAGGCCCTTTAAGTTATTTGAGCCTTGTACCACCTACGGCCCATTGCCTTATCTTCACTCAACATCTAGGAATCGACAGTCTCTAGCCAAAAAAACAAAACATCAACAACCAACCAATTGATTGGGCTTCTCTAAATTCACTTGTTTCAACCCATTAGCCTACCATTCACTAAGTTACCAAAAATTTAATTTTGGTTACCAACAAAGACTCACCCATACAACCTTATTTTTTAGAAAGTGATGAAGGACCTTGTTCGAATGACAAAGATGGAGTGGTGATGCCGACAAAAGTTGTTGATGCTAAGGAGCAAAATAAAGAGAAGTTCATTAAAAAAATACAAATAATAGCATATATGAATGTCTCTACATACCATTCCCTTTCTTCCAATGTTGTTTCCTTGGCAAAGCTTAGTTCCAAGGTGTACTTCTCATTGTCGATAACCACCGCCTTCTTCGATTTCACACTTCCACCTCCCTATATGCATTCTCGCCGTCCCTTGTCGTCGGCTTCTTTTCTTTCACTAGTTGGAGTGCAACCGACGTTGCAATCAAATCATGGAACTAAGGAATCGAAAGGGAAATCTAAGAAAAAGATTTATTCACAAAAATTCTACACTAATGGGAAACAAAGTGTAAGATTCAGGGGCATCATAAGAGAATCTGACAACGACACAAATAATCTGCAAAGGAAAATCAACCTTGCAATTATGGTGAAGAGTAGTGAGAAAAGAAGAGTTCAAAAATGAAAGAACGGAGGTGAAAGAATGGAAAGTGAGAAAAAAAAAAGGACGTTGCCACTGGAAATCACCTCAAGCAACAGCGTACAACAAAGATGGACTATGGAGGAAGTCCAGAAAGAGATCTAGTATGTAAAATGTAATATATTACCGTGAACCTAAGATGAATCCAACGGATATAAAAGGTGATCCACCGTAAATCATCTATAAAGATGGTCCACGCTAGACGTGGTCATATATATATATATATATATATATATATATATAACCCACTAAGTCCTAGGTTAGAGATTACGGATCCCGTAACCCACTAAGTCAAAGACTAATTTCACTCATCTGAACACGGGTTCTCTTGCTAAATACATCGTTTTCACTCATCTAAACGCAGCGGGACCTTACACTAATGCACCAATCCCTTGGGTTGTGTAAGTATATATTTTGTTAATTGTATGAGGATGCTCTATTTATGAATTATTCATGTGTAAATGAAATATAATTTATGTTCTAAAATTTTGATTATGTCACAACATTCTGACAAATAAATTATTTCAATGACAAATGTGATTTAATCTATGGGCAATTCTAAATGAATTCTAAATAGAAAGGAAATCTAATTTTGGTGTTTGTATTACAATAAAAAAAATATAGCCATTTTAGAAGGTTGTTTATTATAAATAAATATTAATTTATTTCATGAATTTCAAAAAATAACAAGTAAATCCATAATAATAAATTAGGGATGTTACATTATCCAAACACACTATCAAGCCTTTTTTTTCCAAAGCTATTTATAGTCCTTTACAGTAATTTTGACGGCCTAAAATTATATTTTTTTTTTCAAATTTGACATACTAAAATGATCTATTTTAAATTTGAAGAATCAAAATCAAATTTACCTTAAATTTCAGATTAAAAACATTATTTTTCTTTACTTCTGTTTGATTTGAATGTGTTCCTTAAATTATTGACATGTTTAGATCAATATTTTACACTTTCAAGTTTCATCTATATCACCTATATAACTAGACAAAATATTTTTGGTGGGCACAATAATAAGTTCTACCTACGGCTCCATTATGGAATACCTACTATAAATATTATATTTATGAAAGTATGTATCTTTGAAAACTTAGTTGAATTGTTTATATTATTGAGTATTGATAAGCTCTTTTGCCTCCCCCTTCTCCAGCAATTCTTCATAACATGATTAAATGATAAAAGAAATTAAATAATAATAATAATAATAAGATGAAGCATTACGGTGGGACTTGATTTGCATTTTGATTGGCTGAGTATATTTAGATAAAGTGTATTTCAAATTTCAAAGAGGAAGATATATAAAAAAAGAAAATAAAGTGTAATGCACCTTATTTTCTTTTTTATCGGGAAAAAAATAACAAATATATATCCTAACTACTGCGAATGGGATCCCAATTCTCGTTGGATCACGTGATCTGACTAGTATAAATAAATATAATGGTAGGATTTTAGTGTGGTAACTATTTATTTCTTCTTTTTAAAAAATATATAATCATTATATATGTAAATGCTTGTTTACTTATTCATGCACTTTATCTTTCAAAAGAATTAATTCAAACTCTAATTATTGTTAGAATTATTTTCAATTTTAAAATTTTAATTTTTCGAATTAAAACAATAATTAGAACTATTTTAGAATTTGAAATTCATATATATTCTTAAATTCGAATTAATTATAAAAAATTATGACATTAAATACCAATAAAATAATACATATTTTCTTATCAATCATTATATATTAAATAATTAATTGTTATATAATTATTTATCAGAAATTAGATTTTTAAATAATTATAAAAGAAGGAAAAAAAACTCAACCCCCAATTTGATCAATTTCTAGATCTGTCCCAGACTTATTGCTTAATTAATCGTGTTATATAATATTATTAAAACCTTTTACCATGCTAACAACTTTTGATAGACCAAGCTTAACAATCACGTACCAAAGTAACATTTTTACGTATTTTAATTTTAATAAATATTATTAATTATTTTAATCTCAGAAATAATATCAAATAGTAGTATTATTTTATTGAGTTAGCACATTTTGTCTCCAAATTTTGCCCAATTTTCGTCCCTCAATTTAAAAAACATTGCAAATTTTGTACTCACGTAAAGAAAACGTCATAAAATTGTCAAAACCGTTGCAAAATGTTTTAATTGTACTGATTTCTCTGCGTAAAAGAAAATTTGAGATGTTTTTAAATTTGGAGGGAAAATTTGTGAATCTTTTATTGGAGCAAAATTTGCAACATTGTGAAAGTTAAGAGAAAAAGTTATTATTAACTCTATTTGATTTAATGCGCTAAAATATTATATATGTATGATAAAGATATTAATAGACTAATAATGTCAAAGGGTAAAAGAAGATTCTTCAAAAAATTGGTGATACATTGATAGTATAAAATTAATTTTATATTATCATCCAATTACAAATCACTATGTATAATAGGCTTTTGAATTTTATAATAGTTATTTTAAAAGTGATATTAAAAATGATTTTTATTGATTGACGGTGTAAAAATATTTTGCATTATGAGTACATAATCGCTAATTTTTTGTTTGAGTAAATAACCTATAATCTCTTAACTTTTTTACTAACAATTTAGTCCCTACACAATTTAATCATCAAATGTTGTAACAAATTAGTTTAACCATTAAACTTAGTGACAATTTAGTCCTTAAAGCATGATACTTAATGTTAGAGTAGTCTTGCAACTATACTAGTCACTAACTAATTGTTTAATCTACGAAATATATGACTTATATTAAATGGTTAGACTAAGGTTATGTTTGGCAAGTCATTTCAACTAATTTTTAAATTTTTTTATTAGCTTAAAAGCTTGTTTGACTATTCGGTAAATAAGTTTGTTTAAGTAACTTCTAGCATGTTTTAGTATTTTCTAGCGTTTTTTGAAATTGTCAAAGCAAATAACACAAGGAGGGGGTTAGACTGTGTTTTTAGAAATTTAAAACTTTTTTAAGATTGAAAACATGTTTATCGTTTGATGCAGATAAATCGAAAACCACTTAGAAAGGTTTTGATTCAGACTTTATCATACGATGAGAAAAATAATTTCCTTAGTAAAACAAAAGGAGATATAAGATCTAAAAACAAATTCAAACCCTTCGTCAGTTCAAGCAATATAAATAAGCACACAAAATTATATTGATTCATCTTAAACCTAAGACTACGTCCAGTTCTTGGCATCCACCAAGTTTCACTAACTTATCAAAGTTACAAGTATTGTTCACTGCCACTTTTGGCTCTTACACTTGCAAGCTCTACCATAAGCTTGACTTAAACCCAATATTCTTTGTCCTACCAAGCCACTATTGGCTCTAAACAAATCAACAAGATTTGTTGGAAGATTTTCACACTGACTAAATATGTGATCGACTTACAGACAGATATATCACTCAATGTTTATAGTATTTTCTCTCAAGGTATACAAGGTATTTTGAGAGCTTAGTATCTTTACAAGAATCTATAGAAAGCTTTAAACGAAAGAATGAAAGAATAAGATCGCACAATTGATTCATGTCTTCTTTCTTCAAGCACAAATATTTCTGAGAGTTTTTGAACAATAACAAATACTTCTGAGAGTTCGAAAATTTCAGTTACTTCTCCAAGTGTCTATGTTTGCCTTAATAGTTTTTCAAAAAGAGAAGGAGAGAGAGATTGATATAATGGCTCAAATCTCACTAAATATATTTTGAGAACTATTTTTCAAGCATGGCAAGAATTGTGGCACACGTTGCTCAATAAAAATTGAAACATTTGTCTTTGTGAACATGTTTCCTCTTCCATCTGTGCACTTGAACAAACATTAGTCCCAATAGATTAATGATAAAAAAGTAAGACGATGTTATAGTCTGAAAATAATATTTCATTAATTTGATAAACTAGTCATATTTAAATGTTCCCTTATACAAATAAAGCATTCTTTAGACAATGGCTTAGTGAAGGTATCAACCCATTGATGATCTATGTCTACAAACTTTGTATCGAAAACACCTTTTTGCACATAATGGTGAATGGAATGATATCTTATCTCAATATGCTTAGCCTTTGAATGTTGTATGGGATTTTTAGATAGGTTGATTGCACTAGTGTTGTCACAATATACTGGTATATTGTTTTCAATACTAGAGTAATCTTTCAATTGATACTTTATCCATAACAGTTAAGAACAACAGTTTGCAGCAAACACATATTCAGCTGTAGACAGAGCTATGAAGTTTTGTCTCTTGTGCTCTTTTTTTTATAATTTGTCTCCTGTATAGTCTGCATCACAGTATCCTACTAACCGAAAATCTTGCATGGTCACAAGATCCTTTTTACAACCTTTAGATGTGACTCTAAAGGATCATATTGAAATCTAGCACACAAACATACACTATGCATAATATCAAGTCTACTTGAGGTTTGATACAAAAAGGATCCTATCATACCTTTGTAGATCATCTAATCTACTGGTTTACCTAATTTTTCATTGCTCAAAGGATCAGAAGCATGAATAGGAGTTTTCATAGGCTTAACATCTTCCATTTTAAACTTCTTCAAAAGTTCCTTTCTGTATTTCTGTTGGTGGATGTAGATATCTTTGATGTCTTGCTTGATCTAAAGTCCTAGAAAGAAATTAAGTTCTCCCATCATGCTCATTTCAAACTCATTCTTCATAAGATCAGAGAAGTCCTTGCACAAAGATTCATTAGTAGCTCCAAAGATAATAGCATTTGCATATATTTGAACAATAATGAAATTCTTGCCAACTTCTCTTATGAAGAGAGTTGTATCTACTTTGCCTCTCATAAAGCCATTTTTTAAGAGAAAAGTGCTCAATCTATCATACTAAGCACAAGGTTCCTATTTTAGACCATACAAAGCCTTGTGAAGTTTGAAAACTGTTAGACAAGTGGCCTCATATATCTTTAAGAAGGGGAGGGTGGGTTAAATTAAGATATCAAAGACTATTCTCCAATTAAAATTTTAACTCTCTTCTTGAATTAATAATTTATCCTTAATATGAATTACTCAAAAGATAATTCAAAGTAAACTTCTTTAAAGCAAAAGATAAATGACAATAAATAAAAGAAGTTTAAGGGAAGATAGAATGCAAACTTAGTTTTTATACTGGTTCGGCCACGCCCTGTGCCTACGTCCAGCCCCCAAGCAACCCGCTTGAGATTTCCACTATCTTGTAAAATGCCTTTTACAAAGTCTGAACCACAAAGGGACAACCCTTCCCTTGTGTTTAGAATTCCTTACAACTCAAGAGACCCTCGGTCCCTTAATCAATCTCTTTGAATAAGAAGAGGAAGAAGAAGAATTCTCTCTTTTAAGAGAAAGATATAACAATTGAAGATCACTCAAGATTCCTTATTGAGTTTGCAAGTACTTGACCATGGAATATTTTAGAGGATAAGACAATTTAGTTTTTGAGAGGATGAGACTCTTTTGTGCAGCAAAAACTCTCTAAGAAATTTCGTGTCCCAAGTCACCTATATATAGGCCTTCGATGGCCATTCAAAAACATTTGAATAGATGTGACTGTTGGGAGTTATTTTTGAAAATCCCTTACTAGTAATCTATTACCAAAATGGTGTAATCGATTACACAGTTATTTTTCTAAAGAGTTGTGACTCTAAAGACTTAAAATTTGAATTTTAAGTTATGGTAATCGATTAAACACAAGCTGTAATCGATTACAGGCTTTGAAATTTAAATTCAAATTTCTAAAGACTTTTATAAAACGTTTAAAACTTCTGGTAATCGATTACAAGTCTTGTGTAATCGATTATAGGCTTTTAAAATCAAATTCAAAATTTTAAGAACATTTCAAAAACTACTTTGGCCACTGGTAATCGATTACATCCTCTGGTAATTGATTGCCAGAGAATAAATACCATATTTTTGAAATTTCAAAAAGCTTTTTGGAAAATGTCCTTTGGCCAAACCTTTTGCATCATCAAGTAAAGAATGTTGTCTAAGACTCTAAGGACTAACTTCATCATTTATCTTGAATTTCTGAGTCCTTGACTTGGATTAAACTAGAGAAGCGCTTATCTTGTGGCATCATCAAAACTTCATATTAAGTATGCTTCTACAAAAACATGGTCTAGGAGAGTATGATCTTCAAAGCCAGGAGGTTGTTTGATATACACTTCATCTTCAATAAAGCCATTCAATAAAAGCACCTTTGACTTCCATTTGGAAAAGCTTTATGTTTTTATGAGCAACAAAGGCAAGCATGATTCTTATAGCTTCAAATCTAGCAACAGGAGCAAAGGTTTCAGTGAAATCAATACCTTCTTGTTGTTTATAGCCTTGAGCTACTAACCTAGCTTTGTTTCTTACCACCTTTCCTTGTTCATCTAGTTTATTTCTGAGTACCCATCTTGTTCCAATCATGCTCTTTTTTTTAGGTTTGGAAACAAGAGTCCAGATGTTGTTCCTATTAAACTGGTGAAGCTCTTCTTCCATGGAAATGATCAAGTCATCATCTATAAGAGATTCTTCTATGGTTTTGGGTTCTATTTCAAACACAAGAGCACATGATCTCCAATGATCTGATCTCATGTATAATGGTGGACAAACTTCCAGTCCCTCGTTTGTGGTTTACGATTTGAAGTTTCTTCAATATGAGGAAGAATTTCATCAGACTGCTTTAGGAGTTATAGATGATCCTATCTACATATATGCAAAATCATCCTCAAGATCTGATATCTTCTTATCAAACGTTAGTCCATCATTGAATTTAACATGGATGGATTATTCTACAACTAAAGTTCTAGTATTAAAAATTCTATATGCTTTAGATGTATTACAAAAGCCAAGAAAAATCCTTTTATCCACTTTAGAATCAAACTTAGAAAGTTGATCTTTAGTTTTCAGGATAAAGCATTCACATCCAAATGGATGAAAGTATGAAATATTAGAACTTCTTCCTCTCCATAATTCATAGGATTCATCAATGGTCTATTCAATATTTTTTTCTAAACATAGCATGTTGTACTAATTTCTTCTACCTAGAAGTGCTTAGGAAGTGAGTTTTCACAGAGCTTGGTTCTAGCCATATCTTGTAGAGTTTTATTTTTCCTTTCAGCTACCCCATTTAGTTGAGGTGTTCCCAGTGAAGAGAAGTTGTGGAAAATACCAATATTTTCACATAATGATTTGTACTCAGCATTTCAAACTCAGTTCCATGATAACTTCTGATAGAAGATATACGTAAAAAAAATTTCATTTTGCACTCTTTTATAGAATATTTCAAAGACCTTGAAAGACCCATGCTTATGAGCAAGGAAGTATACCCAAGTATATCTTGAATATGTGAATGTATGAATACAAAGTTTTGATGATGTCAAAGTAGAATCAAACAAGGTTGCTTCAAAGGTTAAGCATTGCTTCAAGATTAATACAAGGTTGCTTCAACAAACATTCAAAGATTAAGCATTGCTTCAAGAATAATTCAAGGTCAAAGCAAACAAGATCAAGAAAAAGATAAGGCCTCAAACAATCTCATTGGTTGATCATGCTTTTGCCTCAAAACACATTGTTTCCAACATCCAAGGCTCTGGTAATTGATTACCAGGCAGTGTAATCGATTATCAGAAGACAATTTTGAAGCAAAGGGTTTAAAAAGGGTTTTGAATTTGAATTTTGAAACATGTAATTGATTACCAGATGTTTGTAATTGATTACCAGCAACGACACTTCAGAAAACACTTTGAAAAGACATGACCCTTCAAAATATAACTATGTAATCGCTTACCAGAAACCTGTAATCGATTACCAGTGAAGAATTTTTAAAAAAAGCTTTTTGAAAAGACACATCTCTTCAAACCATTTTGAAAAGGCATGAAGGGCCTATATATATGTGTGTCTAACTTTGAAAAGCAAGAGAGAGATGTTCTAAGAGAACTTAATTGTCAAATGCTCTCTCAACAACTACTAGGCAAACACTTGCAAATCTATTGAGAATTCAACTAGGAACTTATATCTGTATTATCATCTCTAAAAGAGAGAAATACCTCTAGGATCTTCAATTTGTATCATCTACTCTAAAGGAGAGAAATCTTTCTGTTCATATTAGAAACTCAGTTGTAATCAAGAGATTGGTTGTCTCTTGGATTATGAGAATTGTAATCAAGAGACTGGTTGTCTCTTGGAGAATCTTGAACACAAGCGTGAGGGATCCCAAGGTGTGATCAAAGTCTGTAAATATTTACAGAGATAGTGGAAAATCTCAAGTGGGTTGCTTGACGACTAGGCATAGGCATGGGAAGTGGCCGAACCAGTATAAATTGAGTTTGCATTTCTCTTCCCTTATCTCAGTTATTTTATTGTGGATTATTTTGTCTTGCGCAGTTAAAAGAACATTATTAAAGTTTGTTAGTGGGAAAATTTTGAAACTTAATTCATCTCCCCTCTTAAGTTATTGAGGTCACTTGTCCAACAAGTTATATCAGAGCAGGATTCTTGTCTAAAGTTTAAAAACTTCAAGAATAATTATGGCCTCATCTAACTTTCCATTTCCTGAGGGAAATTCTATTAATAGGCCTCTTGTTTTCAATGGCGAGGGTTATCACTATTGGAAAACCCGAATGCAGATATTTATAGAAGCCATAGATTTAAATATATAGGAAGCCATTGAAATTGGTCCCTTCATTCCTACAATGGTAGTGGGAAATGCAACTATAGAAAAACCTAGAGAAGAATGAGATGATGATGAAAGAAGAAGGGTTCAATACAATTTAAAGGCCAAAAATATAATCACTTCTGCATTAGGCATGGATGAATATTTTAGAGTATCAAATTGTAAAAATGAAAAAGAAATGTGGGATACATTACAAGTAACCCATGAAGGCACAACTAATGCCAAGAGATCTAGAATAAACACTCTCACACATGAATATGAACTGTTTAGAATGAATCAAAATGAGACCTGGCAAGATATGCAAAAGAGATATACACATATAGTTAATCATCTTGCATCATTGGGAAAAATATTTCCTAATGAAGATCTCATTAATAAAGTGCTGAGATGTTTAAGCAGGCAATAGCAACCAAAAGTAACAGCAATTGTAGAATCAAGAGATCTTACTAGCATGTCTCTTGCAACTCTTTTTGGAAAGCTTCAGGAACATGAAATAGAACTTATGAGACTCCATCAACATGAAGAGAATGACAAAAAGAATAAAGGAATTGCACTTAGAGCCTTATCATCTTCTATTCAAGAAGAAAGTGACAAAGAAGACTTGAATGAAATAGAAGAAGATGATGATTTCAGATTTTTTGTGAAGAGATTCAATAAATTTCTGAGAAACAAAGGAAATCAAAGGAGATCAAATATCAATCCAAAGGAGAAAGGAGAAAATTCCTCCTTAGCCCCAAAATGCTATGAATGCGATCAACTTGGGCACTTGAGATTCGATTGTCCTGTCTTTAAAATAAAAATGGAAAAATCTGACAAGAGAAATTTAAAAGAAAAGAATGAAAAGAAAGCATACATCACTTGGGAAGATAATGACATGGATTCTTCAAGTGATTCAGAAAATGAAATCATAAATCTGGGTCTCATGGCCAAAGACTATGAAAGCAAAGAAGAGGTAATGTCTTCTAACTATGACTTATCTATTTCTTTTGATGAACTCCAAGATGCATTCAATGATTTGCATAAAGAATCTGTTAAACTTGCCAAATTTGTTTCATATTCTAAGAAAACTATTTCAAGTTTAGAAAAGGAAATTTTGAAATTTGAAATTCGAAATTGAAATTTGAAATTGATATTTGAAAATTTAAAAATTGTTATTGCCAAATTTACTTTTGTTTCTAGTTTTACTTTGTTAACATGTTTTTACTGTTGTAAGAAAGATCATAGTGCATCAACATGTTATATTAGAAAGAATGGTAGTAGCATTAGAAAAATGGTATGGGTTCCAAAAGGATCCTTACCACTAACATTCAAGGACTCAAGAAAATTTGGGTACCAAAATCAAAATATGATTATATGAATGATGGACTCCTTGAAGCAAAGTTGGCACATTGATAGCGGTTGCTCCAAACACATGGCGGGAGATGCATCAAAGTTTATTCATATTTCTCCCAAAAATAGTGTACATGTGACCTATGGAGACAACAACAAAGGTAAAATTGTTGAAGTTGGAAAATAGGTACGAATTCCTCTATCTCCATAAAAAAATGTTTTACTTATTGATAGTCTTAAACATAGTTTATCACGTGTTCATCAATTATATGATAAAGGCCTTTTGCTATCATTTGACCTTCATAATTGCTTTTGATGAAGACTAACTCTATTAGGCCAAGAAATGGTACTTTGAGCGATATGGCATGATCTACTCTATTAATTCATTATAAACTGATACATGTTTTTCTTCTCTCTGCTCATGATTTGTTTTTGATTTTGACAAAGGGGGAGAGATAGATAGAAGATAAGATAGTGAATTATCTAATTCTTTTGAGATATTTTTTTATATATGAAATCTATGATATCTTCAAATTGCAAAATCAAGGGGGAGTAAATGACCCACATAGATATTCTTTTTACTCCTAACTTACAGATGGTTGTCATCATCAAAAAGGAGGAGAAAGTGAATCATACAAGTTTCGGGTTTTGATGATGCTAAAATGAATTTGCTTGATAATGATTGTCATTATCAAAAAAGGGGAGAATGTGAATGTATGAATACATAGTTTTGATGATGTCAAAGTAGAACCAAACAAGGTTGCTTCAAAGGTTAAGCATTGCTTCAAGATTAATACAAGGTTGCTTCAACAAACATTCAAAGGTTAAGCATTGCTTCAAGAATAATTCGAGGTCAAAGCAAACAAGATCAAGAAAAAGATAAGGCCTCAAACAATCTCATTGGTTCATCAAGATTTTGCCTTAAAACATATTGTTTCCAACATCCAAGGCTCTGGTAATCGATTACCAGGCAGTGTAATTGATTACCAGAAGACAATTTTGAAGCAAAGGGTTTAAAAAGGGTTTTGAATTTGAATTTTGAATCATGTAATCGATTACCAGATGTTTGTAATCGATTACCAGCAACAACACTTTAGAAAACACTTTGAAAATACATGACCCTTCAAAATATAACTGTGTAATCGACTACCAGAAACCTGTAATCGATTACTAGTGAAGAATTTCAAAAAAAGCTTTTTGAAAAGACATATCTCTTCTAACCATTTTGAAAAGGCACGAAGGGCCTATATATATGTGTGTCTAACTTTGAAAAGCAAGAGAGAGATGTTCTAAGAGAACTTAATTGTCAAATGCTCTCTCAACAACTACTTGGAAAACACTTGCAAATCTATTGAGAATTCAACTAGGAACTTCAATCTGTATTATCATCTCTAAAAGAGAGAAATTCCTCTTGGATCTTCAATTTGTATCATCTACTCTAAAGGGGAGAAATCTTTCTGTTCATCTCAGAAACTCAGTTGTAATCAAGACACTGGTTGTCTCTTGGAAAATCTTGAACACAAGGGTGAAGGATCCCAAGGTGTGTTCAAAGTCTATAAATATTTACAGAGATAGTGGAAAATCTCAAGTGGGTTGCTTGAGGATTGGACGTAGGCACGGGAAGTGGCCGAACTGGTATTAATTGAGTTTGCATTTGTAGAAACAAAAGCAAAGACTTTGACTTTGATGTTTTGATGATATCATGTGGTCATGCGCTTCTCAAGTTTAATTCAAGACAAAAATCCAAGAAATACAAGATACATCATCAAGAAGATCTCTAGTGATTTAGGAAGGGAATTCCAAGTTGAAACAGCAAGAGGTTTGGCCAATGGATTTAAGCTTAAAATGTTTTTTCATAAGATTTACTCTCTGGTAATCGACTACCAGAGGATGTAATTGATTACCAGTGGCCAAAATGATTTATAACAGCCATTAGAAGTTTGAATTTAAATTTTTCACTGTGTAATCGATTACACATGGATGGTAATCGATTACTAGCAGTTATTGAACGTTTTGATTCAAATTTTAAAGCTTGTAATCTATTACACAAGTCTTGTAATCGATTACTAGAGGAGAATTTCAGAAAATAATTTCCAAGAGTCACATCTGTCCAAAAGGTTTTTGAATGGCCATCAAAGGTCCATTTATATGTGACTTGGAACACGAATTTGCTTAGAGTTTTTCAAAACAAAAAGGTCTTATCCTCTCAAAAAGCAAAATCATCTTATCCTCTTAAAATTCCTTGGCCAATACACTTGCAATTCAATAAGGAATTATTTGAGTGCTCAATAGTTCAATCTATCTCTTTCAAGAGAGATTTCTTCTTCTCTTCATCTTATTTTTGAAAAGGGATTAAGAGACCGAGGGTCTCTTGTTGTAAAGCAATCTAAACATAAAGGAAGGGTTGTCCTTGTATGGTTCAGAACTTGTATAGGGCTTTTTCAAGATAGTGGAACTCTCAAGCGAGTTGGTTGGGGACTGGACTGGACGTAGGCACGAGGGTCTCTTTATTTGCATTTTCTCTCAATCTAAACATGAAGGCACAACAGATGTTAAAAGATATAGGATAAACACATTAACTCATGAATATGAACTATTTAGGATGAATGGAAATGAAAGTATACAAGACATGCAAAAGAGGTTCATACACATAGTAAATCATCTTGCATCCTTAGGGAAAAAATTTCAAAATGAAGATCTCATAAATAAAGTATTGAGATGTTTAAGCAGAGAATGGAAACTTAAGGCAACAGCCATTACTGAATCACGAGATTTATCTAACATGTCTCTTGCTACACTATTTGGAAAGTTACAGGAACACGAAATGGAACTATTGAGACTAAATTAACACGAAGAAAATGATAAGAAAAAGAAGGGAATTGCTCTTGAAGCTTCATCTTCAACCCAAGAAGAAAGTGATAAAGAAGACTTAATTGATTTGAATGAAGATGATGATCTTAAACTTTTTGTAAAAAGGTTAAACAAGTTCCTAAAATTAAGAGGAAATCAAAGGAGTCCAAATTTTAAACCTAAAAGAAGGACAAAAGATTCATCCTCTACTCCAAAATGCTTTGAATGCAATCAACCTGGACATCTGAGGGTCGATTGCCCAATCTTCAAGAAAGAATGGAGAAATTTGAAAAGAAAAATTTTAGTGAAAAGAAGATAAAGAAGGCCTGCATCACATGGGATGACAATGATATGGAATCATCTGAGGATTCAGAAAATGAAGAGATAAACCTATGTCTAATGGCTAAAAGTTATGAAAGCGATGAAGAGGTAACATCTTCAAATAATAACTTATCCATTTCTTTTGATGAATTACAAGATACATTTGCTGATTTGCATAGAGAATCAATCAAACTTGCAAAGTTAGTTTCATTTTCTAAGAAAACAATTTCAGATTTAGAAAATGAAATTTTAAAATTAAATAAAGAATTAGATCATCTTAAAACTGAAATTTCAAATTCTAAATCAAATGATAAAGTTTATGTCTCTACTATTCCTGATGAAAAAGTAATATCTGATTCATGTAAATGTTGTAGTAAGTATGAAAAAGAAATTAAAGATTTGAAAAACTCACTTGCAAAATTTTCTATTGGTAAAAATAACCTAGATGTCATATTAGGAAAACAAAGATGTGTCTTTGATAAGGCATGAATAGGATATAAACCTGAAAAACAACAAAAATTTTACAAAAAATTATTTGCTTCCACACAAAAATATAATTCTCCTTTCATCACTTGTTTTTATTGTGGAAGAAAAGGGCATGGCACATCTACATGTTATTTTAAGAAAAATTGCAACAATATCAAAATGATATGGGTCCCAAAAGGATCTTTAGTTAACACTAACACACAAGGACCCAATAAAGTTTGGGTACCTAAGTCACAAACTTGATCATGTAGGTATCCTTGAAGAAGAAATGGTACATAAATAGCAGTTGTTCAAAACATATGACGGGAGATTCATCAAAGTACACACATATCTCTCCTAAGAAAAGCAGGCATGTAACTTATGGTGACAACAACAAAGGTAGAATTCTTGGAGTTGGAAAAATAGGTACGAATTCTTCAAACTCCATTGAAAATGTTCTACTTGTTGAAGGCCTTAAGCACAGCTTGCTTAGTGTTAGTCAATTATGTGATAAAGGCTATCTAGTATCATTTGATTCTCAAAAATGTCTCATTGAACATAAACATGATACTAATATAAAGCATATAGGGTATAGAGTCAACAATGTTTATATGATAGACTTAAGCCAAAAACTAGATAATAATAAATGTTTTCTTAGCAAAGATGATGATCCATGGCTATGGCATAAACGTATTTCTCACATAAACATGGAACACTTAAATAAATTAATTTGAAAAGATTTAGTTGTTGGTTTGCCTAAATTGAAATTTGAAAAAGATAGACTGTGTGATGCATGTCAAAAGGGAAAATAAACTAGAGTTTCTTTCAAATCCAAAAACATTGTTTCTACTACTCAACCATTACAATTATTACATATGGATTTGTTTGGTCCCTCTAGAATTATGAGTTTTGGTGGAAGCTATTATGCACTTGTCATTGTTGATGATTATTCTAGATATACTTGGACACTATTTATCACTCATAAGAATTATGCATTTCAAGCATTTAAGAAACTTGCAAAAGTTATTCAAAATAAGAAAAATCTCAAAATTATATCTATTAGGAGTGATCATGGGAGTGAGTTTGAAAATAAAGAATTTGATTTATTTTGTGAAAAGCATGGCATTGAACATAACTTTTCTGCACCTAGAACCCCTCAACAAAATGAAGTTGTTGAAAGGAAAAATAGGTCTTTGGAAGAAATTGCTAGAACCTTATTAAATGATACTCCTCTTCTAAAATATTTTTGGGCTAAAGTCGTTAATATTGCATGCTATATCATGAATAGGGCTTTAATAAGGCCCATTTTAAAGAAAACCCCATACGAACTATTCAATGGTAGAAAAACCAAACATATCACATCTTCATGTTTTTGGTTGTAAATGTTTTCTATTAAACAATGGAAAAGAAAACTTAGGAAAGTTTGATGCTAAGTCAGATGAAGGAATTTTCCTTGGATATTCTTTGAATAGTAAGGCCTATAGAATATATAATAAGAGAACAATGACAATTGAAGAATCAATTCATGTTTCCTTTGATGAGTCTAATGCTATTTCTCCAAGAAAGGATATTTTAGATGATATTGCAGAATCTTTAGAACAAATGAACATTCATGGACAAGATTCTAAAGGAAAAGGAGAAGGAAGTAATGAAGATCCTCCAATAGAAGTCAAAGCAAATAATGATCTTCCAAGAGAGTGGAAAGCTTCAAGAGATCATCCCCTTGACAACATTCTTGGTGACATCTCAAAAGGGCTAACAACTAGACATTCTCTCAAAGATTTATGCAATAACATGGATTTTGTATCTATGATTGAACCTAAAAATTTAAATGAAGCCATAATAGATGAAAATTGGATAATAGCTATGCAGGAAGAACTAAACCAATTTGAAAGAAATAATGTTTGGGAGTTAGTTGAGAAACCTGAAAACTACCCAATCATTGGGAAAAATGGGTGTTTAGAAATAAATTAGATGAAAATGGCATAGTTATAAGAAATAAGGCTAGATTAGTCGCCAAAGGATATAATCAAAAAGAAGGAATAGATTATGAAGAGACATATGCTCTAGTTGCTAGATTAGAAGCCATCAGAATGCTATTAGCCTATGCATCCATAATGAATTTTAAGCTTTACAAATTGATGTAAAAAGTGCATTCTTAAATGGCTTTATTCAAGAAGAAGTATATGTGGATCAACCCCCTGGATTTGAAAACTCAGACAAGCCTAATCATGTTTTTAAATTAAAAAAGGCCTTATATGGCTTAAAGCAAGCCCCTAGGGCTTGGTATGAGCGTCTGAGTAAGTTCCTTTTAGAAAAGGATTTTTCTAGAGGCAAAGCAGATACTACCCTTTTTATAAAATGAAAATCACATGATATTTTATTGGTTCAAATTTATGTTGATGATATTATTTTTGGATCTACTAATGAATTATTGTGCAAGGAATTCTCTCATGACATGCAAAGTGAGTTTGAAATGTCAATGATGGGAGAACTTAATTTCTTTCTTGGATTACAAATTAAACAAACTAAGGCTGGTATATTCGTCAATCAATCCAAGTACTGCAAAGAGTTAATTCACAGATTCGGCATGGAAAATGCTAAGCACATGGCTACACCAATGAGCACTGCTTGCTATTTAGATAAAGATGAAACCGGTCAGTCAATAGATGTTAAGCAATATCGAGGTATAATCGGATCCCTTCTTTATTTATCTGCTAGCAGACCTGATATAATGTTTAGTGTGTGTATGTGTGCTAGATTTCAATCAAATCCCAAACAATCACATCTTAGTGCCATTAAAAGAATCATAAGATATTTATTAGGCATTATGAATATAGGTTTATGGTATCCTAGGAATTCCACATGCACCTTAATAGGATACTCTGATTCAGACTTTGCCGGTTCTAAAACGGATAGAAAGAGCACAAGTGGAACTTGTCAATTCATTGGATCTACTCTAGTCTCTTGGCATAGTAAGAAACAAAACAATGTTGCTTTATCCACTGCAGAAGCGGAATATATTTCTGCCTGCAGTTGTTATGCATAGATTTTATGGATGAAGCAAAAACTCTCTGATTATGGAATCTTTCTTGACCATATACCTATTATGTGTGATAATACAAGTGCAATCAATCTTTCCAAAAATCCAGTTCAACATTCTAGAACCAAGCATATAGAAATTAGGCACCATTTTCTAAGAGATTATGTTCTAAAGGGAGATTGTATGCTAGAATTTATTGATACAAAGAATCAGCTTGTTGATATCTTCACAAAACCTCTCCCCAAGGAAACATTCTTTTCAATTAGAAGAGAATTAGGCCTCTTAGATATTAGTGATTTGGATAAATAAGGATTGATTGGTTGAATGAAATATTAATGTTTGATGATTGATTAATTGTATTTGATTGGTGTTATTGTGTGATTGATGCTTGTTTGATTGAATTAAATGAATATTTGTATTGATAATTGACATAGATAGATTTTTTTAGCATAGACATAGCTATTCCTTGAGGAAACAGCCTAGATAGTGTTCTGGTAATCGATTACCATTACGTGTAATCGATTACACAAGAACAAATAGCCTGTAATCGATTACAGCATCCTATAATCGATTAACAGAAGGCTAAATGCTCCTGTAATCGATTACCAAACCTTGTAATCAATTACATAACGCCATCTTCTATAAATAGCCACGTAAACCAGTAGCGCTGTGTAGCCACACTCCCCTTGGCGTGCCTCTTTCTCCATAATCTTCAAATCTTCATAACTTCCTCAATTCTTAACCAAATCACGTCCCACAAAGCCCAAAATTTATAATTTTCAATCCTCCTTTGATTCAACTGATTGAAATCTGCAAAAACTTCATCAAATGGCTGAATCATCGAAAAAGCGAAAGGGCTCATCCACTTCCTCCGCCGCTGCTGCCCATCGACACCACGGACCATTTGGAGCACCCACAGCACCACTTCCCCCTTCCTTGTCATCTCCATGATCATCTACTCTATTTTCTTCAGATGATCAACGTCTACGGTACAATTCTCAATTTTCTTCTAGGATCATCTTAGACCCTAAGTACCTAGACATAGATTTCTTTAATGATGAGACATTTGACTGTTATCAAGTGTTTCAAAACTCTGGATTAGTTGATTTTATGTCCTTAAAATTGCCTTATTATCCTGAACTAGTTACAGTCTTTTACAGTAATTTAAAAATTCAGGATTGTACAATTCGCTCTGAGGTGCATGGTATTCCTATGATCATTGATCAATCTCTGTTCTTTTTATTAACTAAATTACCCAATCAAGGTGCACCTTTTGAGGGCGCCATTGTTGATGACTGGAAGTTCGACTATTCTAGTCATGATGCTCGCCGTATGGTCTATAATGACCAGGCTGATATGACCGGTAGATTGCTGGCTGGATCATTAACCTTTGATTGTCGCATCATGCATTATATTATCGTTAGAATTTTGCTTCCCCGTTCTTCTAATTTGGCTCAAGCCTCTAAGGAGGACTTGATTTTGATGTGGGCTTTCCTTACCGATCGTCAAATCGACTGGGCTCACTTGGTTAGGTACCGAATGCATAAGGCATTATGGGCCAATGCACCTCTTCCGTATCCTCAATTAGTCACCCTTTTTCTTCGTCATTTTCAAATTCCTTTTGATGATGAACCTTTTGTTCAAGTCAAGAGATCTTTTGCCATAGGTGCTGGTGCAGTAACTTCATTTGGTTACCGTAAGGATCATGATGGACAATGGCTGAAGAAGAACGCGCAACCTCCACAAGATGAGTGTATTCCCTCTCCTCCTCCTTAACGAGATGATTCCTCAACCCTTATGAATGAAGTTCTTTCGGAATTATGGGGCCTCCGCAGCTATGTTGGCGAAGGCTTTGATTCTTTGGATGGTTGCTTTGAAGGAATGGATACTTGTATGACGCAGCTTGAAGAGGATGTGAGTTATCTTCGTCGGTGCTTCGACCTTCCACCACCTTCCTAGTTTTAGATTATTATTATCTTTTATGTTAAGCCGTGTATTTGGCTATGCCTTTTAAGTTATCATTTTCTGAACTTTAGTTATATTTCGGTATTTAGCACTTAGTATTTTATGATTGGATTATTTTTGTTTTTGACTTATGAATGATTATGTGAACTTTAGTTATATTTGATTATTATTCTTCCGCCTTGTGTTGATTACCACGTACTTTGGCTTTTTGATGTTGCCAAAGGGGGAGAGAAACGAGGTGGTTTAGAAGCTTAGAAACCAAGAGATCATTAATTCCAAAATATAGGGGGAGTATGAAATGAGTGAACGTAACATTATATCTTGCATCTTGATTTCAAGAATTAAATTGTCATCATCAAAAAGGGGGAGATTGTAGAAACAAAAGCAAAGACTTTGACTTTGATGTTTTGATGATGCCATGTGGTCATGCGCTTCTCAAGGGACAAGGGTGTGGCCGAACCAGTATAAATCTGAGTTTGCATTTTCTCTTCCCTTAAACTCCTTTATTTTTTTATTGCTTATTGCTTCTATTCAGTAAGTTTAATTTGCATAATTATTTAGGAGTTCATTTTGAAAGGAATCTTGGGATTTGGTTTAAAATCAAAATAGAATTTTTAATTAGGAAAAGTTTGTTATATCTTAATTCAACCCCCCTTCTTAAGATATCTGAGGCCACTTGTCTAACAACATTTCTCTCTTCCCTTACCTCAGTTATTTTATTGCAAATTATTTTGTCTTGCGCAGTTAAAAGAACATTATTAAATTAATTGCTTCTTCTTCTTCTGCATTCTGAGCCTATCATTTAAAAGGGGGTTAAAGTTTTTTAGTGGAAAAATTTTGAAACTTAATTCATCCCCCTCTTAAGTTATTGAGGCCACTTGTCCAACAGAATAGTCATCAACTATGACAAAGTCGTATTTCTTTCCTCCTAGACTTAACGTTCTAGTTGGTCCAAATAGATCCATGTGCAACAACTGTAACAGTCTTGAAGTGGAAACAACATCTTTAAATTTAAGAGAAGTTTTGATTTGTTTCCCTTACTAACATGCTTCATAGAGAACATGAGTTTTCCAATAGATATTGGGCAATCCTTTAACTAAATCCTTTTTGGATAGTTTTGAAATATGTTTTAGGTTGACATGCCCAAGTCTTTTATGCCAAAGCCATCTTTCATCTTCTCTAGATAACAAACATATTACATTCTATTGACTAAGATCTATTAGATCAATCTCATATAGATTGTTGTGTCATCTGGCAATAAAGAAGGACTTGTTATCTTTTGTCTTGACTATACACAAGTCTTTGCTGAAGGAAACAATACAACCACTATCACAAAATTGACTTATACTAAGCAAGTTATGCTGTAGACCTTTAACATATAAGACATTGTTTAGGAAGGCTAGAGAGGGAATATCAATTTTACCCATACCAAAGATCTTTCCCTTACCTATGCCTCCAAAGGCAATTGCTCCTTCTTCATGTGGCTTTAGGTGTAGGAACATAGACCTTTCCCTCATCATGTGTCGTGAGCATCCATTATCCAGGTATCAACTTAAACCCTGGCCTTTTCCTGCCAACGATATATGCAACGTTCACTATTTGAGATTTTAGTACCCTTAGACATTTGTTTCTTCTTATGGATGCATCTGAACTTGGAATGTCCAAACTTACCACATAAGTCACATTTGTCTGAAACAAACTGTGACTTGGAGAATGCTGTTCCTTTTTCAAAACCCAGACCAGACTTGTCATGGGGATGTTGATGGAATTTCAAAAGAGTGGTGAAAGTCTTTGAAATTTCCAAGAGCTTCCCAAAGTCATTAGTAAAACATGCTACTTCTTCCCTTAGTTTTTCAACAATGGAAATTTCATCAGTCTTACTGGCCAGGCTCAAACTCTCTTCTAGAGTTTGCATTTTTCTTCTTCAGATCTTTATTTGATTTCTTTAAATCAGTATTTTCAGAAGCAGAAACTTTGAATTTTTCATCAAACTTTTTACACTGAAGAAAAATCATATGATAGTTCTAAAGAAGAACATCATAAGGCATATCTTTTTCATTATCTAATAATGCACAACAAGAAGTATCAGATTTAGAACATGTTTTTACTCAACCTCATCCTCTGTATCTGCCATGAGACAAATCTTGGCTTCTTCATTATCTGAATTGCTACTCTTCTCACTGTTTGAGTTATCCCAAGTGACCATCATACTTTTCTTTTTCTTATCCCTAGAATATTTCTTCTTCTTTAGATGAGGACATTCAACCTTCTTGTGTCCAAGCTTTCTTCACAAAAAAAGATGATCTCATTGCTTTCCTCCTTGTTTTTCTTTCCAAATATGGAATATTTCATCTGGAGTAGTGTTAAAACTTTCATTTCTTATTTATCATCTGTTTGAACTTTTAGGACATGAGGGCTACTTCATCATCTATGGATTTGTTAGAGTTTTCTGATCCATCAGATTCTTGCATTTTCACTTTTAGAGCTTTGGACAACCTCTTCTTCTCTTTTCTTATGAAGCTTGTCTCTTCAGACTTAAGGGCAGTAGAATTCTTTATTTGTAGATGCTCCCTATTTTGAAGGTGGACTTCATCGACCCTTAAGATGCCCAACAACTAATCTCATGCAAGATTTTTCATATCTTTTGCTTCTTGTATAATTGTGGTCTTGGGTTCCCACAACTAAGAAAAACTGTCCAATACCTTCAGGTTTATCTGAGCCTTGGAGTACATCTATGGAAGAGCTTCTAGATTGTTTAGAAGAACTTAAATTCTTCTAAACATGTCATCCATAGACTCTTTATCTTTCATGTTGAAGCTGTCATAATGCCTAGTCAAAGTCGTAGCTATCCTTAGTTTGACATCTTCAGTCCCTTCATAGTTTATGCTTAATGAGTCCCAAATCTCTTTAGCATTTCTCAATTTGCAGATCTTGTTGTACACATTTTTTTTATAGGGTACATGTCAGAGTATATCTGGCTTTTGTGTTGATCTTTATAATGGTCAAATCGTCATTTGTCCATTCAGCTTCAAGTCTGAGAATGCAAATATCCCCAGTGGTGATGATAAGCCAGATTCTATATTGAGTGGACTTGATGTACATCTCCATTTAGTTCTTATAGTATGGGTAGTCTTTTCCAGCGAAGCCTAGTGGCCTTGTGAGAGATGCTTCCTCAGTGATGAACTAATGTTGGTTATCTGCCATCTGGATCTTTTCCTCTACACACTGTTAAGTGCTCACCCTTAGAGGCTAAGCTCTAATACCAAACTGTAGAAGCAAATAACACAATAAAGGGGGTTGATTTGTGCTTTTAGACATTTAAAAATTTTCTAAGACTAAAAACATGTTTATCGTCTGATGTAAATAAACCTAAAACCACTTAGAAAGGTTTTGATTCAAACTTTATCAAGCGATGAGAAAAATAGTTTTCTTAGTAAAACAAAAAGAGATATAAGATCTGAAAACAAATTCAAACCCTTTTCAATTCAAGCAATATAAATAAGCACACAAAGAATTATATTGGTTTGTCTTAAATCCAAGACTACATCTAGTTCTTGGCAACTACCAAGTTTCCACTAACTTATCAAAGTTATAAGTATTGTTCACTGTCATTTTTAGCTCTTACACTTGTAAGCTCTACCCTAAGCTTGACTTAAACCCAATATTCTTTGTCCTACCAAGTCACTACTGGCTCTAAACAAATCAACAAGGTTTTTTGAAATATTGCACACTGACTAAATGTGTGATTGTCTTATAAACGAATATATCACTTAACACTTTTGGTTTTTTCTCTCAACGTATACAAGGTGTTTTGAGAGCTTAATATCTTTACAAGAATCTACAAAAATCTTTTTAAGAAATAATGAAAGAATAAGATCACATAGTTGATTTGTCTCTTGTTTCTTCAAAGCTTTTTATATATATAACCTTCATCTACTAGTATCTGCTGTCTCACAACGGTTGGATTTTTCACTACGTTTTTCGTTTGAAGTCTTGAGTTCATTGGGTTCATTAAATGCACATCTCTTCTCCATGCAAATTTCATCCTGATAGGTTAGTGTGGCTTGTATTCCAGTAGGAAAGTCACTTCTTTCATCACAACAAGTCTTCAACAACAGAGCACACCTATTGATGGGGATCAGTGTCTTCCAGATTGTGGATTTCATTTATTCTTCATAGAATTTTGACAAATCCTAGGAAAACATTTATTGCATGAAAGAATCTTAAACACAAAGTATTAAATGAATGTATTAAATGCATTACTTAAATGCTATACCAAATCGTCTTTTGAATGCATCGTCTGAAACTTCAGACGCATGATCTGATAGCATATCAAACACAACTTTTTTCATTTGTATTTATTTGAATCTAATTAAAATAATTAGGAGTCATGATTCTTCTTTAAGATATAAATGTCTTTCGACTTAACAGAAGTGTTACTTGAAGTAACAATTTTTAAAATGCTAGCTTCTAATTTTTTATATTTTATTATTTTTATCCTTAAAATATTTATTCAATTTTATTGTTACCTTTTTAAAATGTCATTTTACATTTTTCAGCAATTTCAATAGTTAGTTTTACTGAACACTTATAATTTAATAAGTTATCTTAAAAGCTTCCAGCTAGTTTTTTCAAACATTTCACCTAATTTCTAGTTTTTCTTACTATCTAATTTTTTTTTGACTATTCGGTAAACAAGTTTTTTTTAATAGTTTTTAACGTTTTTTGAAACATTACTTGAAGTGATATTTTCAAAAATTTTAGCTTTTAACTTCTAGCTTTTTATATTTTCTTCTATTTTTATCCTTAATATATTTATCTAATTTCCTAATTACCCTTTTTAAATAAATCATGACTTTATTATTTTTCTATCATTTTATATTTTTCAGCTATTTCAATCGCTAGTTTTAACGGACACTTATAATTTAATAAATTAATTTTTTCACTTCTAGTTATCATTTTTCATTTTTCTCAGCTTTCAACTAATTTTTTTTATTAATTTTATTAAATATAATTTAATTTTTCACAATATTTACACATTTATAAACTAAATTTATCATTTTAAAAATGTAAAGACTTAAATTATCAGCAAGTACATATGTTCAGGAATTAAATATGCCTTTTACTTTTATTTTATTTTATTTGAGTGGCACTTAAAGTTTATGGTTTTGGAGTCACAAAAGTACAAAAAGAAAGTCACAAATGCACTGCAGAGTGCACATGCAACAATAAAAATAATGCTGAAAAGAGCGAAAGCGAGTTTAGAAGAAGCAAAATAATTGCCTTAATTGTTGCTAAATATTTGGTGAGCCTGTCTAGACGTCTAGTAGTGATGTAGACAAATACCCACGTGAGACGCGATCTGTAACTGTGAACCGTTGGATCTTCCACGTGGAATGAGTTAGTTCAACCGTTAATAACCTCCATTAACGGCTACATTAACGAACAACAAGTTACTAACTAAATCCCGTTCACCACGATTCGTATTTCCTTGAAAGAGACGACGACGTCCTTATACGGTTACATTTGCCGACCTATGTCACCCTTAAAATCAAAGTGGGTCCCAAACTCCCATGTGCTTTAATTTGCCCCTTTCGTAAATCCTTCCACCATACACGTCACATTGATGTTAATTAATTCGTGAAAAAAGTGACTTATTTGTTACATTAGGGTAATATTTGGTAAGATATTTAAATTAATTTTTAATTGCTTTTATTACCTAAACAATTTATTTAGTTATTTGATAAATAAATTTGTTTAGTGGTTTTTCAGTGATTTTTAGTATTTTTTTAAATACTACTTGAATTAATAATTTTTAAAATGTTAATTTTTAATTTTTTTATTTTTATTTTTAATATATTTATTAAATTTTATGTTTATTTTTTAAAATAAATCATATTTTTATTATTTTTTAATTATTTTATATTTTTTAACTATTTTAGTCGCTAATTTTAACAAATACTTATAATTTAATAAGTTAGTTTTTTAGCTTCTAACTTTAAATTAATTTTTTAGTTAGTTTTGTTGAATATAACTAAGTTTTCAAATATTTATTTATGTTTTCTTGTGCTATTTTGTTTTTCTTTATTTGACCTGATGAGTTATTTTGTTTTCAATTTTAAACAAAATGTTTTATAATGTAACTGCTACCAATGGGTATTGTTTTATAATTTGGATCTAGCTTATATAAGTTCAGTGTCAACTTAAAAATACTTATGTTTTCTTGTGCTATTTTGTTTTTCTTTATTTGACTTGATGAGTTATTTTGTTTTCAATTTTAAACAAAATGTTTTATAATGTAACGGCTACCAATGGGTATTGTTTTATAATTTCGATCTAGCTTATGTAAGTTCAGTGTCAACTTAAAAATATAAATAAAAGACTATTAAGTTGTAGATTCTTTGTAGTCCACGAATCTAGGATTATATGTTTGTATTTTCATCTGTAATAATGCTTTCACTCCGTTGAATATATTGTTATAAGTGCGTCGTCGTGTAATATCTGGCCATTTTCTTATTAATGAAAACACAAGTCATTTCATACTTGCTTAAATTACGAACTTTTTAAATGTGTCCATAGGTGCATAATTTAAAAAATCAAATAAATAATATTAAATATTTTTTTATCCATAAAAATTGAATACCAAATTAAGATATTTACAATATTCATACATCCTATATAACTAACTAAGCTAGACTCTCTTGATATAATGTTAAATGTTTGAGGTTACTACAAAGAAGAAGGATTGAGTATACCTTTAGTATTTAATTACAATAAGATAAATGTATTTTTATAAAATTTCTAATTTATTTTTTCACATGATTATTATAGTACACTACATATTAGGAAAATCCATTAAATTATTAGAAGCATTTAGTAAAAAATATTGTCTTAAACACTCTTTAAGTAGCACCCACAGCATTTAATTAGAAAATTAAAATGAGATTTTATTAATATGTGTGTATACGTTTTTTTTTTTTTACATTTTATTTTTCTTTAGATAAACTTTTATTCAATACACAATTATGTATTAAATGTGGACATGCCTTTTAAGTTGTGGACCACTTCCATTAGATTCAACTCCGCATATATATATACTCCTTTATTCTCTTTTAAATGTTCTTTGAAACAAAGATTAGAAAGATAATAAACACTTTAATGAATGAAACATTTTAATTAATTAAGTTATTCTCATTATATATCTCTCTTAATTTTTGTGTGATTGTACTATTAAACACTATATTTAATAAATCACACATTGATTACTTACTAAGGTAAGGGATTTTTTTAGAAAGTATGTAAATTGTCATTAACATTATAAAATACTATATCTAGTTCAATTTATAAGAAACAAGTTGTAGTGAATTTTACACTAGAACTTATTTCTTATAACTTAATTGGATCGGAGGTAGTAACAATTACTATCAAATAACCAATTTTGCATGTATATGTAATCTTTCCTTTATCAATGCCTCCAAAGGCAATTGCTCCTCCTTCAAGTGGCTTTAGGTCGAGGAATATAGACATTTCCCCAGTCGTGTGTCATGAGCATTCACTTTCTAGGTACCAACTTAAACCATGACCTTTTTGTGGAAGCAAAGCTTCATGATGAATCAACAATGATTCAAAGGTGTTTTGATGATAACAATGATGACAACAAAAGATGATGACAAAAGTGATGAACAAAAAGCTCAAGTGAATCAAAGAACATCTCCAGAGAATCAAGAACAAGTCAAGAGTTCAAGAATCAAGAAGAATTCAAGACTCAAGAAGAAAGCCTACAAACAAGTATCAAGAATCAAGACTCAAGATCTCAAGAATCAAGATCAAGATTCAAGACTCAAGATTCGAGAATGAAGAAAAGACTCAATCAAGATAAGTACTAAAAAGTTTTTTCAAAACTTTGAATAGCACATGAGTTTTTGACAAAATCTTTACCAAAGAGCTTTTACTCTCTGGTAATCGATTACCATATTGTTGTAATCGATTACCAGTAGCAAAATGAGTTTGAAAAACTTTTCAAACTGAATTTACAACGTTCCAAATATTTTCAAAAGGTTGTAATCAATTACAATGTTTTTGTAATCGATTACCAGTGTCCTTGAACGTTGAAATTCAAATTTAAAAGTAAAGAGTCACATTGTTTCACTCAAAAGCTTTGTGTAATCGATTACACATATTTGGTAATCGATTACCAGTGTTTGTTTCTGAAAAATCTAAAGATGTAACTCTTCAAAAAGGTTTTGACTTTTTCAAATGGGTTTTAAGTTTTTCTAAAAGTTATAACTCTTCTGAATGGTCTTCTTGACCAGACATGAAGAGTCTATAAAAGCAAGGCTTTGTTTTGCATTTTGAATCAATCGTTTTCCAATCTTGAACACTTTTCCAATTCATTCAAACAATCCTTTACAAGCCTTGAATCTCTTTAAACTTCTTCTTCTTCTTCTTTGTACCAAAAGCTTTATGAAGTTTTCTGGTTTTCCAAACCTTGAAAACTTGTGCTATTCATCCTTTTCATTCTCTTCTCCCTTTGCCAAAAAGAATTCGCCAAGGACTAACCGCCTGAATTCTTTTTGTGTCTCTCTTCTCTCTTTTCCAAAAGAAGGAAGGACTAACCACCTGAATTCTTTTGTGTCTCCCTTCTTCCTTGTCAAAGAATTCAACACGACACAGTCTGAGAATTCTTTTGATTCTTTCCATTCCCTAATACAAAAGCGTTCAAAGTTTTAACCGCCTGAGAATTCTTTTGTATCCCCATTCACAAAGTATCAAAGGTGTAACAGCCTGAGATCTTTGTCTTAACACATTGGAGGGTACATCCTTTGTGGTACAAGTAGAGGGTACATCTACTTGGGTTTGACTGAGAACAAGAGAGGGTACATCTCTTGTGGATCAGTTCTAGTGGAGGGTACATCCACTAGGTTCAAAGAGAACAAGGGAGGGTACATCCCTTGTGGATCTTTGCTTGTAAAATGATTTTTACAAGGTTGAAAGAAATCTCAAGGTCCGCAGGTCGCTTGGGGACTGGAGGTAGGCGCGGGTTTGTGCTGAACCAGTATAAAAATCCTTGTGTGTTTGTTTCCTTCTTCCCTACTCTTTTACTTTCCGCTGCGCATTTAATTTCCGCTTTTACTTTCTGTTAAGTTTCTCTTCTACTCCATATTCTCTTAACAACATAAGTAAAAGCCTTAAAAGAGTAATTTTTAATTGGTAAGGTTTTAGGAATAATTAATTCAACCCCCCCCCTTCTTAATTATTCTGAGGCCACTCGGTCCAACACTTTTCCTACCAAGAATATTTGCAACAAGAACAATATAAGATTTTGGTACCCAAATATTTTTTGGGTCCAACAACATTAGTACCCTTAGACATTTGCTTCTTCTTATGGATACATCTAAACTTGAAATGTTCAGACTTACCATAGAAATCACATTTGTCTGACTTAGACTGTGACTTGGAGGGTGATATCCCTTTTTCTAGACCTAGACCAAACTTATCATGAGGATGTTAATGGAATTTTAAAAGCATATTTAAAATTTCCAAAAACTTCCCAACGTCTTTCGCAAGACATGCTACTTCCTCTCTTAGTTTTTCAACTACAGGGGGGTTCGTCTATCTTACTGGCTTGACTTAGACTCTCTTCCATAGTTTGTATTTTTTTTTAGATCTTCATTTGATTTCTTCAATTCAGTGTTTTCAAAGATAGATGATTTAAATTTTTCTTTGTACTTTTTGCACTAAAGTGAAATCATATGGTAGTTCTAAAGAAGAACATCATAGGACATATCCTCTTCATCATCTGATGAAACATTGGAAGAGGTATCACATTCAAAGCAAGTTTTTACCTCTACCTTCTCATCTGTGTTAGCCATCAGACATATGCTAGCTTTCTCATCATTTGAACTGCTACTGTTCTCACTGTCTAAGTTGTCCCAAGTGACCATCAAACTCTTCTTTTTATTGTCATCAAAGTATCTCCTTTTCTTTAGCTGGAGACACTTAGCCTTCATATGTTTGAGCTTTTTGCATTCAAAACAAATGATTTCATTGTTTTGTATCTTGTATTTCTTTTTGAACCTTGTGACCTTTCTTCTGGAGGAGTGTTGGAATTTTCCTTTCTTCTTCATCATTTGTTTGAACACCTTGGACATGAGAGTCACCTCATCATCTATAGACTCTTTAGAGTTATCTGATCCATCAAACTCAGCCATTTGCACTTTAAGAGCTTTGGAAGAGCTCTTATTTTCTTGTCTTCTAGAGCTAGTTTCTCCAAACTTTAGGGGAACATAATCTTTCTTTTGTAGATGATCTTTGTTCTAAAGGTGAAATTCATGAACTTTAAGAATGCCTAACAGCTCATCCTGGGAAAGATTCTTTAAGTCTATGCCTTCTTGGATAATTGTGGTCTTAGGTTCCCACACCTTGGGAAAATTGTCCAAAACCTTCAAGTTTATCTGGGCTTTGGTATATGTTTGACCAAGATCTTTCGGATTGTTTATAAGGACTTGTAGTCTTCCAAACATATCTTCCACAAACTCTTTTTCCTTCATGGAAAAGCTCTCAAAGTGGCGAGTCAAAGTTGTAACTTTTCTAAGTCTAACATCTTATGTGCCTTCGTAGTTTAAGCTCAATGAGTCCTAGATCTTTTTGTCAATTTTAGCCTACATATTTTGTTATACTCATTTTTAGGTACGGCACATGTCAAAGTATATTTGCCTTTCATGTTTTGCTCCATAGTGGTCAGATCAACATTTGTCCATTCTACTTCAAGTCTGGGAATGAGAATGTCACCATTCAAAACAATAAGCCATAGTCTGTACTAAGTGGACTAGATTTACATCTCCATTATGTCCTTCCAGTAAGGATAGTCCTCTCCTATAAAGCCCGGTGGCCTCATGAGGGATGCTCCCTCAAAAATGAATTGACCATTGTTGTTGTTATTTGCCATCATGATCTTTTCCTCTATACATTGTTTGGTGCTCAATCCTTAGAGGTTTAGCTTTGATACCAAACTTTAAAGGAAAATATCACAACAAGGGGGGTTGAATTATGATTTTAGAAATTTTTAAAGCCTTTTTTTTAAAAGAACAAAGTTATCATCTGAATAAAACTTTGTAAGATAGATAATAAATTTTTACAAAACATGTCCCGACGATGAAATCAGATTTTGTAAACACAAAAGTGTTTTACAAAAACAAAATCAAACCGTAGGTCAGTTTAAAGCAGAAGATAAATAAATGAATATCGGACGTAGGAAACTATATTAGTTCATCTTTACCATTAAGACTACGTCCAGTTCTTGACAAACCATCAAGTTCTACTAACTTCTCAAAAGTTATAAGTATTTTGTTAGGATCACTTATAGCTCTTACAAACCATGCTCTACCCCAAACTTGATACAACCCAATATTCTTTTTTCTACCAAACCACTACTGGCTCTACAAAAATCAGAAAGATTTGTTATTGTGTTTGCACAATGACCAACTCCATCAACATCTTATAGACAGATATACAACCTCAACACTTAGTCTATTCTCTCAATATGTTCAAGGTGTTTTTGAGAGTTTTTCTAAACTTTACTAGAATATACAAAAAGCTTTTTTCTTCAAAGCTTATGGTATATATATGCCTTCATCTTCAAGTGTCGATTGTCTCATAAAGAATGAATTTCAGCACTTAAACTTTTGTATGATTATTGTGCCCATTGGAGCATTTAATGCATGTCCTTTCCCATGCAGTGAAACCACTCTGATTGGTTTTTGTGTAGAACACTTCAGCAGAAAACCACTTCCCTTTGTTCAAAGTAGGTATGCACAACAGAGCGTGTCTTTTCATGAAGATGGTAACTTTCAGATGATCTGGAACTCCATTTATTCTCCATAGGTTTTGAAAAATCTTAGAAGAATGTCTCTACAAAATGAATCTTAGACGCAAAATATTAAATCAAGTCTTAAATGTCATCTATTGAATGTTGTATCAGATCATGGTTTTAGCTTATTATCGTCTAGTACTTTAGACACAGACTCGCAATGCATCTTTTTTTATCACATAATTAAGACACAACTTTTTACATTTGTATTTACTTAAATCTGCTCAAAATAATTAGGAAACTTGATTTGTTTTGACTTAACAACTATCAAATTCTATTGAAATAAATGATATTTTATCCTCTAAAAATATTATTGAACAATATATTATAGAAGGTTTTTAATATTTTATCTTTAGTAACTAGATTATGAAAAAAGATGACGGAACTCAATAAACCAAGTGGGGGGAGGGGGGGGCATGAATTGGTTTTCAAAACAAAATGTACCTTTTTAAAAAACTCAAAGTTACAAAATTTTTTTTGTATGGATTGCATCACAAACACACATATGAATCGAACATAATTAATACTTAATCAATCCTTCCTTAAACATGATCCTTCATTAACATCCTTTCTTTCACAATTATAAATCTTGAACCTTTCAAAAACTTGATTAATACTTGAATGAGAGAAAAAGATCAGATCAAGAGAAGAAAGACACAATCTTTTTATACTGGTTCACTTTCTATTACTAGAGAAGCTAATCCAGTTATCTAATCCAAAACTTGAATTAGATTTTCACTATGCATCAAGAATCCTTACAAGCAATCACGACCAATCTACAATTCCCACCCTAGAAAAAGAGATTAAGGCACCCAACACTAGGGCCCTTTGTGAATATATGCCTAAGAGAATCCTACTCTTAACCTAAACTAGAAAACCGTATTCTAGCATGCCCTAAGTGATTCATGTATAACCAAAAGACGTGTAAAACCATACACAGAAAAACAAGTAAAGAGAGATACAACCTGATCAATCTTTTCCACAAAAACCTTGTTGGACTGAGGAGGTGTTCTTCTTCAACTCAAGAGACACAACTCACTTCCAAGAGAAGATCTTCATAATTAAAAGAATAAAAAGTTATGAGTTACTATAAAGATCTTTTAGTGGAGCTAAAAGATAGAGGAAGCAAAAGAACATCACCAAGATGAAGATGCTCTTGATACCACATGATGTAGCTCCATATGGAGCTTGTAGGCCTTGGATATTCTTCATAAATGGAGTCCTTTGCTTCTTGAATATCAATGGCAGCAGAATGGAGAAGGAGAAAGATGATTGGAGATGCCACTTCAAGGAGAAGATGAGTCAAGAAGAAGCTCACCACCATAGGAAGCCATGGATAAGAGCTTGAAGGTAGGAGAAGAATAATGGAGGGAGAAGAAGAGAGAGAGAGCATGAAATTTTATGCCTCAAAAGAGGTCTGAACTTTTTTAGTGGAGCTAAAAGATAGAGGAAGCAAAAGAACATCACCTAGATGAAGATGCTCTTGATACCACATGATGTAGCTCCATGTGGAGCTTGTAGGCCTTGGATATTCTTCATAAATGGAGTCCTTTGCTTCTTGAATATCAATGGTAGCAAAATGGAGAAGGAGAAAGATGATTGGAGATGCCACTTCAAGGAGAAGATGAGTCAAGAAGAAGCTCACCACCATAGGAAGCCATGGATAAGAGCTTGAAGGTAGGAGAAGAATAATGGAGGGAGAAGAAGAGAGAGAGCATGAAATTTTATGCCTCAAAAGAGGTCTGAACTTTTTTAGTGGAGTTAAAAGATAGAGGAAGCAAAAGAACATCACCTAGATGAAGATGCTCTTGATACCACATGATGTAGCTCCATGTGGAGCTTGTAGGCCTTGGATATTCTTCATAAATGGAGTCCTTTGCTTCTTGAATATCCATGGCAGAAGAATGGAGAAGGAGAAAGATGATTGGAGATGCCACTTCAAGGAGAAGATGAGTCAAGAAGAAGCTCACCACCATAGGAAGCCATGGATAAGAGCTTGAAGGTAGGAGAAGAATAATGGAGGGAGAAGAAGAGAAAGAGCATAAAATTTTATGCCTCAAAAGAGGTCTGAACTTTGAAGTGTAATTCTCAAATGATCAAAGTTGAAAAAAATGTACACACATGGCCTCTATTTATAGTCTAAGTGTCACACAAAATTGGAGGGAAATTTGAATTTCTATTCAAATTTCACTTGAATTTGAAATTGAATTTGTCGAGCCAAAAATTCACTAATTATGATTAGTGAATTTTAGCTATGGTTCAGCCCACTAATCCAAGATCAAGCCCAAGATTCTCCACTAAGTATGATTAGGTGTCATGAGGCATGTAAAGCATGAAGGACATGCACAAAGTGTGACTATATGATATGACAATGGGGTGTAGCAAGAAAATGCTCACCTCCACCTCTAAAATTTAATTGGATTAGGCTTCTCCCAATTCAATTAAATTTATTTCTCAACACACACATCAAATATTCACTTAATGCATGTGAAATTACAAAACTACCCCTAATACAAGAACTAGTCTAGGTGCCCTAAAATACAAGGGCTGAAAATTTCTACATTTCTAGGGTACCCTACCTACATTATGGAGCCCCAAATACAAGGCTGAAAAATAATGAAATCCTAATCTAATATGTACAAAGATAAGTGGGCTCATACTTAGTCCATGGGCCCAAAATCTACCATAAGGCTCATGACAATCCTAGGGCCTTCTCTTGCATCTTTGGCCCAATCTTCTTGGAGTCCTCTATCCAATGCCCTTGGGGGGTAGTATTGCATCACTCAAGACTCAAACCCTCCAAATGCACTAAATTTCATATTCAAGTTTGGCATCATCAAAGCCAAAAAGGGGATATTGTTAGAGATATGGGGAGCAACATGGTGAACAACTCTCAAGGAAAAGCTTAAAGAAGTGTTGAAAATGTTTCAACTTTTACATGCCTAACTCCCTTGGACTTGATCTTGGATTAGTGGGCTGAACCATAGCTAAAATTCACTAATCATAATTAGTGAAATTTTGGCTCCATAGATTCAATTTCAAATTCAAGTGAAATTTGAATAGAAATTCAAATTTCTCTCCAATTTTGTGTGACACTTAGGCTATAAATAGAGGCCATGTGTGTGTATTTTTTCAACTTTGATCATTTGAGAATTACACTTCAAAGTTCAGAACTTTTTTTAGGCACAAAATTTCGTGCTCCCTCTCTCCTTCTCCCCCCATTCTTCTTCTCTTACCTTCAAGCTCTTATTCGTGGCTTCCTATGGTGGTGAGCTTCTTCTTGACTCATCTTCTCCTTGAAGTGGCGTCTCCAATCATCTTTCTCCTTCCCCATTCCGTTGCCATTGATATTCAAGAAGCAAAGGACTCCATTGATGAAGAAGATCCAAGGCCTACAAGCTCTACATAGAGCTACATCATTGAGATTGGAGACTTAATCCTTAGTCTTATCCTGAAAATATCTTAACACTTAAGACGAGATTAATTCATCATCATATATTATACTTATATATATTACTGATATTAATGCAGTGCTTAATGCTTTTTCAATGCATTATCAATATGCAAATATGCAATAATGTATATTCTCCCCCTTTTGGCATTAACAAGGCCAAAAAGTTTAGTTATACACAAAACATAACACACACAAATAGAAGATAAACAAAACCATATTTCATTAGTCTTAGAACATTACATAACCATTAATTGAAAGACAAACAAAACCTAACTATCATCTTAAAATAGAGATAGATAGAACATGACATAGCAAATAGATCATCAAACAACAGATCCAAGCACAAGAATAAGACTACGCTTCATCCGCATCCGGGCTGAGAAGGTTACTAAGGGATAGTCTAGTTTCTATGTTCTTAAGGAACTGTGAACTTTGGCTTGGTGCTCTTGATGAAGGTGAAGAATAGCATCCATCTTCTGAATCATAAGAGACTCAAAAGGGTTCCATTGGTGTGCAAGCTCTTGTTCAGATTCTTCTTCTTTTTCTTCTTCCATCCGGTCCATGTTTATTGCTGCTGGTTGCTCTCCAACCATAATCCATTCATGAACAACATATCTCATCCCAAGCTTCTTGAGATGCCTTTCGGTTGTCTCATTAGAGGCTTTGGTGAAATCAACTATCTCATTATAAACATTGATATTGAAGTAATCAATGAATCTAGAGGCTAAGACAACATATGAAAATTCATAATACACCAATCGAAAACTCTTTAGCATAATATCTTCAATAAGAAGTATCCAATTCAATTAAATACCTGATTTCAGTCCATATACAACCCGTGAGTCATCGTCAGTTACTTGATTACTAGACCTTGATGCGAGAATCTAGGTAATGAGATACACTAACATCCTATCTTCTATAGTTAAACCACTAACTCCTAGGCAGTTTCTCAGATTCCTTATTGGGTCAAGGAGCATACCTTTGTATGTCTGCATCTTACTGTGGCCATTCGTAGATTCTTTGAACGTGCAAACTCCAACTATATTCAATCCTGCAACTGCTTTCCAAACTGCAGCATCAATGATCATCTCTACACCATTGACAATAGAGTACAAATTACCTTCCATGTTAGCACTGGCACAAGTATAGAAGAATTTGACCAAGTCAAGGTAGAAAATTACTTTCATATGCACAAATTTTGATAGACCTTATGCTTCGAGCAAGTTAGGAAAGTTGAATCCCTACTGATAGAATCATTCCAAGTCCAGAAACTTGGGTATTCTCACATTCTTCACAGTGTAAATCATCTTGAAATTAGTCTTCTTGTTTTCATCTATGAACCACGTATCCAGCCTATTGAGAGCTACTTGAGAGCACTCTCCTTGCTTCCTTTTGGAGAATTTGGTATACTTATGAGCTCTAGAGGGGTTGATGGCCATTTTTAGAAGATTAATGAAGGTTCAAAGGTAGAAGAAAGATTAGGGTTTGGAAAGGGTAACTTTGTGATAGTGAAGGTGTGACTGAAGTAGAGGTTTGGGTTTCCTTTTATAGAAGGAAAGTGATGTTTTGGTTGGTAGGTGAAGGAGTAAATGCTAGAGTAGTGGAGGTTTTGATGAGGTGAAGATGAAGAAATGTAACTGATTACACACAATAGACACACAAGTAATTGATTAAAATGACATAGTAATCAATTAAACTAGCCCTCGTTTTCACTTAAAACCAAAAGTTGCTATAAGTAATCAATTAAAGCGCAAGCGTAATCGATTAAATATGCTAGAAAAACTCCCCCTGAGGCTGTTGTAATCGATTAAAATGACACAAAATCCATACTAAATTCATACATACAAGCATGTTAATCGATTAAACAGATAGGTAATCGATTAAAACATAAAGTTTTAAACATACACACCACACACACGAAAACGGTAATTGATTAAAACGTGGGGTAATCGATTAAAATAGAAAGTTTTAAAAAATGAAAACATATATCAAGCAATGGTAATCGATTAAATCATAGCGTAATCATTAAAGCAGAAAGTTGTGAAAAACTTACCAGATAGGTATCATGAAATAACTAAGAAAAACACGTGATTTAAAAAAAAGACTAATGAGTATGTATATGAATCAATAAACTAAGACACAAGCTAAACATAAACAAATGATATGAGTAGCAATATGAATCACATACTATGCAAACAGAATGTCAGTCTATGCTAGATGCATCTAATATGCCTAGTTCATTTCTAATGAAAAAGAACCTATCTCTAGCAAGAGGTTTAGTGAAAATGTCTGCTAGTTGATGCTCTCTATCAACGAACTCAATGCAACAATAACCTTTTAACATATGATCTCTAAGAAAATGATGCCTTATTTCTATGTGTTTAGTCCTAGAATGCATGACAAGATTTTTTGTTAGGTTGATCGCACTTGTGTTTTCACATTTTAGAGGAATGTGATCAAGGTTTACTCCAAAGTCTTCAAGTTGTTGCTTCATCCATAGACTTTGAGCACAACAACTTCCTGCAGCTATATTTTCAGTTTTGGCAGTAGAAATTGCTACACAAGCTTGTTTCTTGAAATTCTAAGACACTTGAGAGCTTCCTAAAAGGTGGCATGTCCCACCCTGGCTTTTTCTATCTAATTTGCATCCTACAAAATCAGAATCTGAAAAGGCTGTTAGATTTAAGGACTTACCTTTGGGATACCATAATCCTACATTGGTTGTGCCCTTAAGATACATAATGATCCTTTTGACGACTGTTAAGTGAGATTCCTTAAGATTGGACTAGTATCTTGCAATCTTGCACATAGGTAAACGCTTAGCATGATATCCGGTCTACTTGTATTTAGGTAGAGAAGTGATCCAATCATACCTCTATATCTTGATTCATCCACTCATTTACCTTTCTCATCTAAGTCAAGGTAGGTTGAAGTAGCCATTGGAGTAGATGCTTCTTTGCATTTTTCCATACTGAAATTCTTAATCAATTCTATACAGTATTTGGTTTGACTGAGGAAGGTTCCATGTTTCATCTTCTTGACTTGGAGTCCTAGAAAGAAGTTTAATTCTGCCATCATAAACATCTCAAATTCTTTCTGCATACAACATGGAAATTCCTTGCACATGATTTTGTTAGTAGAACCAATTATAATATCATCAACATATATTTGAACAATTAGCAATTCATTGTTTATTTTCTTGATAAACAAAGTTTTGTCAACTTGACCTCTAGTGAAAGATTGTTCAATTAAAAATCTGCTCAATCTATCATACCATGATCTTGGTGCTTGCTTCAAACCATATAGAGCCTTTTTCAGTTTGTAGACATGGTTAGGATGTTCATAATCCAAAAAAACCTGGTGGTTAGTCTACATACACTTCTTCTTTAATGCGACCATTGAGGAAGGCGTCTTTTACATGCATATGAAAAAGTATGAAATCCATGACACATGCAAATGCAAGCAGCAATCTTGTCGCAACCTGCCCTCCGGCGAGGGCGCGACGCGGGACCCAAGGGTGTGTCTTCCATTGAAGGAAAACGCGTGGAGTCGCCACTAATGTTTATTCGAGGAAAACGTTGGAAAAACCAAAATGGAAAAGGTCGAGGGTTTGCGTATTTTGAAAATGAGGGTTCAAGAGTCATTTACGCACGAGGAAGGCATTAACACCCCACGCGCCCCTCACAAGTGACGGAAGCCTTTAATCAAGTGTGCAAATCATGACTTCAATATTATTTATTTTCCCTTTTATCTTTATTTTTCCTTTTATATATTTTTTCTTTTTTTTGGGGTCGACAAGGGTGTTTTCCTCGCTCCTACGTATCCTCAATTGTGATGAGGAAATCAGGTCTACGTAGTTCTTTAAGTCTGAAATTTGTTGGTTAAATCGTTTTTATCTTTTTTGAAAGATTGATTTTAACCAGACAAAAGTTGTTTAAGGCGTTGGACCTCGAAACGATCTTTTGATTTTAAAGAGAGGAGAGAGTCGTTAAGGTGTTGGACCTTGAAATGACCTCTTGATTTTTGAAAGGAGAGAATCGTTAAGGCGTTGGACCTTGAAACGATCTCTTGATTTTCTTTTGAAAGGAGAGAATCATTAAGGCGTTGGACCTTGAAACGACCTCTTGTTTTTTTTATGAAATGAAGCAGTTTATGAGTTGGTTGGTTTTGGCTCATTAATCTTCAATCCTTTTTTAGAGATAACTTGCAGTGTTAATGACCGGTTAAAACTTATTTTACATTGACGAAAAGAGTTTACAACATAAACGATCGGTTGAAACTTATTTAAAAAGTGATTAAGTGAGATTACAACACAAACATTCGGTTGAAATTCATTTAAACAGTGATTAAGTGAGATTACAACACAAACGATCGGTTGAATTTTATTTTAACGGTGATTAAACGAGATTACGGTATGAATGACCGGTCGAAACTCGCTTTAAACAAAGAAAAAGATCACCGATGATCGAAGAAGGAGATAAAGATGCACAAACAATAAAGGGGACCCCTAAGGGTCCATAAATCAAATTCAAATCCTTAAAAGCAAGCACAAATCGGACGAAGAACAAAGAATGGATGAAGAATGAACGAAGAACGACCGAAGAATGAACGACGAACAGTTAGGAATCGATCACGGATGTGATTCGGAAGCTTTTTGACCTTGTTTTCTCTCCTTTCTTCTTCCTTTCTCTTCTTTCTTCTTCTTTCTGGACCTCAAGGAACCTCAGGGACCCTTTACTTCAGCCTTCCCACACCTATTTATAGCAAAACAAGGCATTTAGGATGAAGGTAGCTCGCCCAGGCGAGCTGGTTACTTCACCATGAAGTAATTTTGGTGGCCCAGGCGAGCTAGAGGCTTGCCTGGGTGAGCCAGTGGTCTGAAAAAGTGTAAAAATGACCCTTGTGCCCTCCCTTTTGAGTATTTTCTGCATTCTCTTCCGAAACATTGAAAAACCTTTTGGATTGCATGAAAACTTATGTCAAGCAGCTCAATTTGGTTGGCGAGAATCCAAATGTTTGCAAATGATCGTCCCTGGATGAAATTAGGGTATGACAATTTCCCCTCTTTACTTATCTTTAATTAGAAAAAAAGGGAAGTAAAGATAAAGACACTAATTTCGTTCGAGGGATTTGACCATCCAACTGTCCACTAGTGGAAGCCCAAGCAGTGAAACTGAGGAAGCATGAGGACATTGAAGTTCTTCTTTTTCTTTTCATTTTCCATATATCTATTTTTTTTATTTTTTTCATTTTTTAAAAGCATAGAAACAGAGGACGTCGAGTCCTATGAAGTACAAGGACAAAAGACAAAGAAGTCTTTGAGATGAAGACATTCTCGTCTTCGAAATGTAAAGGAGGTCATTCTCGCTTTTGAAAGCATGAAATAATCAAAGACATTGTCCTCTTTGAAATGTAAAAGAGGTCACTGTTGCTTTTTGAAATCATGCAATGACTAAAGACATTGTCATCTTCGAAATGTAAATGAGGTCATTGTAGCTTTTGAAAGCAAACAACGACTGAAGACATTGTCATCTTCGAAATGTAAAATAGGTCATTGTCGCTTTTTGAAAGCATGCAATGACTGAAGACATTGTCATCTTCGAAATATAAATGAAGGTCATTGTCACCTTCTGAAAACATGCAATGGCTGAAGACATTGTTGTCTTCAAAATATAAATGAAGGTCATTGTTGCCATTTGAAAAAATGCAATGACTGAAGACATTTTCGTCTTCGAAATGTAAATGAGGTTATTGTCGCTTATGAAAGCATGCAATGACTGACGACATTGTCGTCTTCAAAATGTAAAAGAGGCCATTGTCACTTTTTGAAAGCATGCAATAACTGAAAACATTGTCATCTTCGAAATGTAAATGAAGGTCATTGTCGCCTTTTGAAAGCATGCAATGACTGAAGACATTATCGTCTTTCAAATGTAAATGAAGGTCATTGTCGCCTTTTGAAAGCATGCAATGACTAAAGACATTGTCATCTTCAAAATGTAAATGAAAGTCTTTGTCGCCTTTTGAAAGCATGCAATGGGTGAAGACATTGTCGTCTTCGAAATGTAAACGAGGGTCATTGTCGCCTTTTGAAAGCATGCAATATGTGAAGACATTATCGTCTTTGAAATGTAAATGAGGGTCATTGTCACTTTTTGAAAGCTTTCAATGATTGAAGACATTGTCATCTTCGAAATGTAAATGAGGTCATTGTCGTCTTTTGAAAGCATGCAATGACTGAAGACATTGTCGTCCTTGAAATGTAAATAAGGGTCATTGTCACCTTTTGAAAGCATGCAATGACTGAAGACATTGTCGTCTTCGAAATGTAAACTTTGGTCATTCTCGCCTTTTGAAAGCATGCAGTAATTGAAGACATTGTCGTCCTTGAAATGTAAATGAGGGTCATTGTTTCCTTTTGAAAGCATGCAATGATTGAAGACATGGTCATTTTCGAAATGTAAATGAGGGTGATTGTCGCCTTTTGAAATTATGCAATGAATGAGGACATTGTCGTCTTCGAAATGTAAATGAGGGTCATTGTTGCCTTTTGAAAGCATGCAATGATTGAAGACATTGTTGTCTTAAAAACCATAAAAGCGGAAGACGATGATGGTCTCTGCATGCCATCGGACTTGATTGTCTCTGGATGACAGTGGGTGCGGATGTAAATGAAGGTCATTGTCACCTTTTGTAAGAATGCAATGACTGAAGACATTGTCATCTTTGAAATGTAAATGAAGGTCATTGTCGCCTTTTGAAAGCATGCAATGACTGAAGACAATGTCGTCTTTGAAATATAAACGAGGGTCATTGTTGCCTTTTGAAAGCATGCAATGACTGAAGACATTGTCGTCTTCGAAATGTAAATGAAGGTCATTGTTGCCTTTTGAAAGCATGTAATGACTGAAGACGTTGTCGTCTTCGAAATGTAAATGAGGGTCATTGTTGCCTTTTGAAAGCATGCAATGATTGAAGCAATTGTTGTCTTAAAAACAATAAAAGCGGAAGACGGTGATGGTCTCTACATGCCATCGGACTTGATTGTCTCTGGATGACAGTGGGTGCGGATGACCATGACGGTCTCCGCATGCCTTCAGACTTGATTGTCTCTGGATGGTAAAGGGTGCGAATGACCATAATTTGTCTTCGTGTGCCATTGGACTTGATTGTCTCTGGATAGCAAAAAGGGTGCGAATGACCATAATTTGTCTCTGCGTGCCATCAAATTTGATTGTCTCTGGATAGCAAAAAGGATGCGGATGACCATAATTTGTCTCCACGTGCAGACGGGCTCGCTTGGCTCTAAAAGGCAAAGGGAGACTAAAATAGTCTCGGTCGAAAGACATTGGAGTCTTCAACAAAGGGGGCAGATGACCATATTTGTCTCTGCGTGCCATCAGATTTTATTGTCTCTGGATAGCAAAAAGGATGCGGATGACCATAATTTGTCTCCACGTGCAGACAGGCTCGCTTGGCTCTAAAAGGCAAAGGGAGACTAAAATAGTCTCGGTCGAAAGACATTCGAGTCTTCAACAAAAGGGGCAGATGACCATATTTGTCTCTGCGTGCCATCAGACTTGATTGTCTCTGGATAGCAAAGGGAGACTAAAATAGTCTCGATCGGAAGACATTCAAGTTTTCGACAAAGGGGGCAGATGACCATATTTGTCTCTACGTGCCATCAGACTTGATTGTCTTTGGATAACAAAGGGTGTGGATTCCCGTAATTTGTCTCCACGTGCCATCGAACTCGATTGTCTCTGGATGGCGAAGGGTGCGAATGACCATAATTTGTCTCTGCATGCCAACGAACGCACTTGTATCAGGAAGGCAAAGGGTGCGGATGACCATAATTTGTCTCTGCGTGCTGACGGACTCGCTTGTCTCTGGAAGGCAAAAAATGTGCAGATGACCATAAATTGTCTCCGCATGCTGACAGACTCGCTTGTCTATGGAAGGAAAAGGTGAGGACTTTGAGTCCTATGAAGGATAAAAGAGAGGACTTTGAATCCTATGAAACAAGCCAATACGTACAAGTACCAAAAGACCTTTAACCTTATGAGAGAGCAAGAGGTTGACTCTTTAAGAGGGCTTGACATTTAATCAATCACTTGACTCTTTGAATCCTATTTTTTTTGCAAATCTCATCGGGGACTCCATCAGAGTGTATGTTCTGTTTGATTCGGTCACTTGACAATTTTAGAGTGACAACAATTGAGCCGTTTGACATTTAATCAATCACTTGAAATATTGATCCTGGGGTTTTCCCCCTTTTTTGTTTAAAACATCAATTACTTTGCACAACAAGAGAAATATAAGGCCTTGGGACCAATCGCATGCACCATTGAAGGATGGCAATGGATCCATTTTGTTGTTGCATTTCTCTTCCCGCTAGTTTAGCGATGGTCCCCACTCAGGGTTTTTATTTTGCTCTTGCTGTTCCCTTTTGTTGTTTTTAGAAAACAGATATGCTTTGACTCGGAGGGGGTAGCAAGGGATAAATTAGTGATGTCAAAACATGGTCATGTGTCATTTCAAGTCTTGACTAAATACTTTTGTAGTTTGGATTTTGGGACCAAACCTTAATAGCACGCCCCTGATTGTTTTTATTTTGCTCTTTTTATTATTCTTTTTATTTTTTGTCAACCCAAATTTTTGCTTAGGCCGCCCTTTTGGGTTTTCAACCTATCGGGTCAGAGATTTTGATCTGCCCCTAGGTTCGTTTGAGGCTCATGCATGGTTCCTCATATTGCCTCAGTGTAGGGCTCTGAGGCATCTATTGATGTCTTTTGTCGTGACCTTGTAGCAAGGCAAGATGAAAGAAACTGTGCAGATTCTCGAATAGAATTTTCAAGGACAAGAAACATTTAAAGGACTTTCAATTGACAGATTAAGTCAAACGACTCCTATTCTTGATAACTCACTTTTCTCTCTAAAAGACAACTTTTAGGAATGATAAAATGAGGTCACATGAATGTTTGTACTTCTTAATTCGAAACACAGTCAATCAAATATTTTTTTGTTTTGAATTTTTTTGCTTTGAACTTTACTCATCGTTTTACGGCACCTTCACCCAACATGGAGAACGAGCAACTTCTGATTGAACATACATGGAGATCAACTCAAGAGCGTAGGTCACTTGAGCAAACAAACCAACGACTTATATTCACATTCCAGTGGAAGTTAAAAAAGCAAAGATGTAGTTGTGAGAGAATGAGATAAGGACATCAAATTTATCCATATTATTAGCATTGCAACTATTGTTTACAATAATGGCATAAACTTGAAAATCCTCATGAGCCATTGGAGACATCTAACAACAACCTTCAAAATTGCCCCATGTATAGTGTCTTTTGCCAACGTCAGAATTCACAAGTGATTCTCTTTAAACTTCAGCCAGCCCGCATCAATTAGACCTTGCACCTTATGTTTCAGGGTCCTACAATGCTCAATGGAATGCCCTGGAACTCCTCCATGATAAGCACATGTTGCATTCGAGTCGTATCCTCAGAAAAATAGAGGTTGAGGAACCTTGGCTGGGGTTATGGCTACCATTGAATTATCGAGTAGATATGGGAGCAAGTTAGCATATGACACCAGAATTGGGGTGAATTCTACATACTTTTTCGCTGGAAAACTCCCTCCCTGGTTGGTGTCTTGGTTTGTGTTAAAGGTGGTGTTTGGTATTGGATGTGTGGCAGGCAGGGCTTGTGGCTGATTTAGGGGTGTCCTTTGTGGTTGATTGGGTGGTGGTTAATGAGAAGGGCTGATATTGGTTGAGTATTGATATTATGGAGTTGGTGGGAAATTTGGCCATGTAGGAACGACAGTCACAACATGGGATCCTCCCTGCTTGTCATCCTCTCTATTGGCCCCAGGCTTCCCATTCACCAAGGTAGGATGATCAAATTTGCCTCTTTTCAAACCCACTTCGATCCTTTTGCCGGTGAAAACCAAATTCGCAAAGCTTGAAGGTGTGTAACCCACCATCTTTTCAAAGTAGAGCACTGGTAGTGTGTCTACTATCATTGTTATCATCTCCTTCTCTATCATTGGGGGTGCTACTTGAGTTGCCATATCCCTCTACCTTTGGGTGTACCCTTTGAAAGATTCATGCTCCTTTTTGCACATGTTCTATAGCTGCATTCTATCTGGAGCCATATCAGAATTGTACTGATACTACCTAATGAAGGAAACCATTAGGTCCTTCCAAGAATGGACTCGGGAAGGTTCCAAATTAGTATACCAGGTGACGATTGCCCCAGTAAGACTTTCTTGGAAGAAATGCATCAAAAATTTTTCATTTTATGCATATGCTCCCATTTTCATGCAATACACCTTCAGGTGATTCTTGGGGCAAGCAATCCCTTTGTACCTATCGAAGTCTGGAACCTTGAACTTCGGAGGGATGACCACGTCAAGCACTAGGTATAACTCTGCCATGTCAGCAAAAGCATGATCTCCGCTCCCTTCAATGGCCTTGAGCCTTTCCTCTATATGATCCAACTTTTCCTTTTCCGCCATAGTAGGAGGGATTCTTCCCACCGCAAAATGCAAGGGTTGTGGTTTTGGGCGAAACTGAGGGCCCTCCAAAGTGTTTGGCAGGGGTACACCACCAACTGCTTGCCCCTCAGTGACATACCTGAGGCAAGGCTCGAAGTTGACTAGATTGTGGTGGGGTATTTCATGTGTCTCCTCTATGGGTTGAAGGATATGTGCATGATCAGATTGAGGTCGTTGGCTATCAATGAGTATGAGAGTGGGGTTATTGACATTCTCATCGGGAGTGTGCGCCAAATTGGGTGGTGTATAATTGGGAGGCAAGCCATATGATAGGAAGGGATGCTTGTTTTGAACTTGCAAAAAATGGAGGCCGCCCATACTTCCCAACTCCTTGCCTGCCTGACCTACCATATCTGAGGTTGGATGAATTATTTGGGTAAGGCCAGACGAGAGAATAGGGTCCACCTTAGCAACGACACTAGTAGCGGCAACTGCAGTCGCATTGACCTCCATCATCTTCTTCATGCTTATCATGGCCTCCATCATTGTGGCCATTTGCTCTTTCAAGGCCTCTATGTTGGCCTTTATCCACTGTTGCACCTCGTCTACTTCACCCATTACTCTAGCTCTAGCACGCATTCGGTAAGGGTGTCGTAAAGCGCATTCTTTCCTTTTGATAACATTGATTACAATTCTGATTTCAAGGAAAGAATGCAATGAGCAATGCAACCAATGAAAAGCATGGATGTATGCGAATAATGCATTGTTGAAGTACTGCAAATTTTACGCGGGACATAGGGTTGAATCAATTAAAACAACATGGTCCATCACATCTTATCAAAGTGAGACTAGAAATAACACATGGATGTGAACAGTCCTCAATGTTTTTGTAAATTGGTAGTAGACAAAGAAAAGATGTAACTCGATCCATCTTTTGCCCCAACTTTCGCAAGTTGGTTACTTCCATACTTGACCTTGACTTGATGAACCTTTTCTTTAAAATATGTGCTTGGTTCAACCCTATAATCCAAGGAATAGTGATTTTGATCACCAATACTTCGACCACATCTCATAGAGATGAATGACTAGGGCACACTCATGATATGCATGGTAAATGTAATTATGGGATTGCCATGAGATGGCCTAGGAACCAACATTTTCCTAGTTAACCATGCATCAGGTACCACGTTCATATGATTTGCAATCATTTATTCTTCTTCTTAGAAATGGGTGTATAATTCCAACATGATTGGTCTATAGCCTTTATCATGGTACCCAACCATGTAACCAAAAATGTGGTGTGACTTTCTTTTTGCTCTCTTTTTTTGTTAGTTCTTTTGAAGAGGAAAATGCAAGGATCATGCATGAGTGAACATGAAAATAAAAGGCATGCAGATCGTAGAACAAAAAGCATGTCAAACGAAGATACATGATAATGCGGCGATTTATGCAAATGCAATGCATGAATATGACGCAGGAGTGATATGTCCATTACGGTGCCATGAAGATATGCATGACATAGTCAAGGAATATGCCAGAGTAAGTTTGCTATGTGCCCCCTAATTGAGGAACCTAATGGAAATTATCCCAAAAGTCCACTTCTAGTGATAACTCCAAAAGGTGGTTTTAAGTAACTTTACTGGCTTCTAGAGATGTCATCCTCTTAGGTAATACATTGTGGCGATAGAGACTATCAGTGACAATGCATCACTAAAAGAGGAAAACTCTAGATGAGGCTTCACTGTCATCAAGCGAGTCGGAGACCCAGCATGACCACAGATCGACCTCCACTCCTTATGGCTCACATAAACCCGGGTATAGGGCCTAATAACTCAATGTGTGTGCAAGGTGTAGGTGTCATGTGTGCGTAGAAAAAAGTATTTCTAACTATGAATGTAATCAATAGATAAACACACACCAAACACAACAACATAGCAAAGATTATATACACATATGGACAAAACAAAAGATAAAAGGGAAAAGGGAAAATAAATAAATAAAGAAGAATTCATGATGAAAACATCACACATAGACTGAATGGCCTAACTCTCTTACAGTCCCCAGTGGAGTCGCCAACTGTCGCAACCTGTCTTCCAACGGGGGCGCAATGCGGGACCCAAGGGTGCGTCTTCCATTGAAGGAAAACGCGTGGAGTCGCCACTAACGTTTATTCGAGGAAAACGTCAGAAAAACCAAAATGGAAAAGGTTGAGGGTCTGCATAGTTTAAAAATGAGGGTTCGAGAGTCATTTGCGCATGGGGAAGGTATTAGCACCCCACGCGCCCGTCACAAGGGATGACAACCTCTAATCGAGTGTGCAAATCATGACTTTAATATTATTTATTTTCCCTTTTATCTTTATATTTCCTTATATATTTTTTTTTTACTTTTTTTGGGGTTGACAAGGGTGTTTCCCTCACTCCTACATATCCTCAATTGCGATGAGGAAATCAGACCTACGTAGTTCTTTAAGTCTGAAATTTGTTGGTTAAATCGTTTTTATCTTTTTTGAAAGATTGATTTTAACCAGACAAAAGTCATTTAAGGCGTTGGACCTCGAAACGATCTTTTGATTTTGAAGAAAGGAGAGAGTCGTTAAGGCGTTGGACCTTGAAATGACATCTTGATTTTTGAAAGGAGAAAATCGTTAAGGCGTTAGACCTTGAAATGATCTCTTGATTTTTTTTGAAAGGAGAGAATCGTTAAGGCGTTGGACCTTGAAACGTCCTCTTGATTTTTTGATGAAATGAAGAAGTTTATGAGTTGGTTGGTTTTGGCTCATTAATCTTCAATCCTTTTTTAGAGATAACTTATGGTGTTAATGACCGGTTAAAACTTATTTTACATTGACGAAAAGAGTTTACGACATAAACGATCGGTCGAAACTTATTTAAAAAGTGATTAAGTGAGATTACAACACAAACGTTCAGTTGAAATTCATTTAAACAGTGATTAAGTGAGATTACAACACAAATGATCAGTTGAATTTTATTTTAACGGTGATTAAACGAGATTACGGTATGAATGACTGGTCGAAACTCGCTTTAAACAAAGAAAAAGATCACTGATGATCGAAGAAGGAGATGAAGATGTACAAACAATAAAGGGGCCCCTAAGGGTCCATAAATCAAATTCAAATCCTTTAAAGCAAGCACTAACTAGATGAAGAATGAATGAAGAACAAACGAAGAATGAAGGATGAACGGTGTAGGAATCAATCACGAATGTGATTCAGAAGCATTTCAGCCTTGTTTTCTCTTCTTTCTGGACCTCTGGACCACAAGGAACCTCAGGGACCCTTTCCTTCAGCCTTTCCACGCCTATTTATAGAAAAACAAGGCATTTGGGATGAAGGTAGCTCGCCTAGGCGAGCTGTTACTTCATTCTGAAGCAAACTAGCTCACCCAAGCGAGCTGGTTACTTCATAATGAAGTAATTTTGGTGGCCCAGGGGAGCCAGAGGCTAGCCTGGGCGAGCCAGGGGTTTGAAAAAGTGTAAAAATGACCCTTTTGAGTATTTTCCGCATTCTGTTCTGAAACATCAAAAAGGATTTCGGATTGCGCAGAAACTTGTGTCAAGCAGCTCAATTTGGTTGGCGAGAATCCAAATGTTTACAAATGATTGTCCCCGGATGAAATTAGGGTATGACAAATCTAATAGCTTCTAACCTTGAAACTGGAGGATAAGTTTCATCATAGTCAATTTCTTCTTCTTGGTTGTATCCTTTTGCAACCAATCTTGCTTTATTCCTTACTATGATGCCAGATTCATGAAGTTTATTTCAAAACACCCATCTAGTTCCGATTGACTTATGAGAGGTTAGTTTAGGAACTAAGTCTCACACTTCATTTTTCTTAAACTGATTTAGCTCTTCATGCATTGCCATTAACTAGTGTTCATCATACAAGGCTTCATAAATGTTTCTTAGTTCAACCTGAGAAACAAAAGCCATGTTGTTACACAGAATTCTGAGTCTAGAACGCGTAGAGATATCCTTTGAGATTTCTCCAATTATGTTATCCAAGGAGAGATCTTTCTAGGTTCTCCATTCTCTTGGAAATTCTTTAGGCATTTTCATAGAGATTTCTTTGTTCTATTCAAGTTCTTCAACCTTGATGTCATTTTTTAGAGCATAATCCTTTTCCTGAAAACTTGCATCTTCTTCTAAAGAATTTTCTTAAACAATGGAGTTAGTTTCATCATAAACCACATGTACAAATTCTTCAACATTTAAAGTTCTTTTATTGAATACTCTATATGCTTAGAATGCAATGAATAACCTAGAAAGATAGCCTCATCGGCATTTGCATCAAATTTTCCAAGAGAGTCTTTACCGTTATTTACAATGAAACACTTGCAACCAAAAACTCTCAGGTGAGAAATGTTCAGTTTTCTTCCTTTGTATAGTTCATAAGGAGTTTTCTTCAAAATAGGTCTAATAAGTACTCTGTTCAAGGTGTCACAAACAATATGTACAACATCAGCCCAAAAGTACTTAGGTAACCTTGTTTCATTTAGAAAGGTTCTTGCACCATCTTCAAGGGATCTATTTTTCCTCTCAACAACACCATTTTGTTGAGGTGTTCTTGGGGGAAAAAAAATATTGGTGAATTCCATTTTCTTCACAAAAGTTTTTAAAAGACTCATTTTGAAATTCACCTCCATGATCACTTTTAAGTGAAACAATGTTAAGACCTTTTTTCATTTTTAATCACCTTGGCAAGTTTGCGAAAAACATCAAAAGCTTCATTTTTGGCTTTCAAAAACAAAGTCCATGTGAACCTTGAGTAATCACCCACTATTACTAAGCCATAGTAATTTCCACCTAAACTCATAGTTCTAGAGGGACCAAATAAATCAATGTGAAGTAGATCAAGGGGTTTTGAAGTAGAAATAATGCTTTTGCTTTGAAATGAGTTTTTAACTTGTTTCCCTTTTTGACAAGCTTAACATAGTTTATTTTTCACAAACTTGAGCTTTGGAAGACCAATTACAAAGTCTTTCCCAACTAGATGATTAAGATGAGGCATGTTTATGTGTGCAGCCATACGATGCCACAACCAAGAATCATCTATCTTACTTACCAAACAACTCAACTCATGAAATGATGCATGTTTAATGTTTAGCACATAGATATTACCTGTTCTCTTGCCAATGTGGACAATCTCACCGGACATAGCTTCACTTATAAGACAACAATTCTTGTTGAATTCAATTTTGAAGCCTTTGTCACAAAGTTGACTAATGCTTAGGAGGTTGTGCTTTACTCCATCCACATATAAATATTCTTTATTTGAGTTTTGTACTAATTTCCAATATTCCCTTCTCCCATTATTTGTCCTTTATTGTTGTCTCCAAACATGATGTATTCTTCATCTTTTGACACAAAGTCAGAGAGTTTGGACTTGTCACCCATCATGTGCTTAGAGCAATCACTATCGAAGTACCATAGTGAATCCCTTGCTTTCAGGCACACGTACAAGACAAAATCAATTAGAGAGAGGTGGTACCCAATTTAAGTTGGGTCAAATAGGGTTAAACTTCACAGATAAATCTTTTGGAATCTAGATACATTTTTCCCTTGGAACATCAAATCTTCTAACATAGCATTTATATGATGTATGACCTCTTTTCATGCAATAATGACATGTCTTTACACTTCTCTTAGAATACACTATGTTCTTCCTTTTAGAGACCTTGTTTGGGTTCACCTCTTTCGAGGATACAAACTTAGTTTTCTTTGAAAAGGTGGTTATCTTGTTATACCCCAAGCCGGTCTTATCTATAGTATGCTTTTGCATACTGAGCATGTGATTAAGATCACTCTTTCCTTTGTTTAATTTTCCAAACATATCTTTAAGATAGGAAAGCTCAGTTTGCAACTTCATACATTTAGCATAATGATCCTTTTTGAAATTTTCAAACTTGGTTTGCAAAGACTTGTAATCATCCATGTTAAAAGAAGTAGAGGTATAATCACAAGAAGTGGCTTTACAACTTGAAACAAGTTTTTCATTTTCTTGCTTCAATTTGTCCAAGTCACCTTGTGTTAAAGCCAATTTAGTGATATGCAATTTTAGTTCACTTTTCATATTTTTGTTTAAAACAACAAGTCTTTGAGCTTCTTCATGCATTTCATTATATGCTTCTAAAATTTGTTCAAAATTAGGATTTACCTCAGTTTCTTCATTGGTTGATGGATCATTCATGGACTTCGCCATTAAGCGTACATTTGCAATTTCTTTATCACTAGAAGAGTCGGAGGTTGTTGACGCACTATCTTTCCAAGCTATGTAGGCTTTCTTTTATTTTCTATCCTTTTTTCCTTTCTTTTCAGTAACATGTTTGTTAAGGTAGATAGGACACTCAGATTTGATATGACCTTGCTTACCACATTCGAAGCATGTGTAGTTCATGTTTTTATCAATCTTCTTGGAGGGTTTGGAGAATCTTCTGTCCTTAGATTTCTTGAGAAATTTTTCAAATTTTTTTACCATCAAATTGAAGTTCTCTACATCTTCCTCATTGTTGGAGCTATCTTTGTATTCTTCCTTTGAGGAGTTGACTTTTAGTGTAATTCTTTTCCTTTTCTTTTCTTTTTCTTCTACATAAGATTGTTGAGTTGGTTTATGTTCATAGGCAAGCAATTTACCGAAGAGAGCTTCCATCATCATTGTAGCTAGATTCTTGGATTCCTTGATTGTTGTAATCTTTGGTTCCCAAGTTCTTGTAAGACAATTTAGAATCTTGATGTTCAGCTCTTCATTTTCAAACATTTTTCCTAAACCAAGGAGATGGTTCACAATGTGAGTGAATCTTGTTTGAAGTTCTGAAATGGTTTCCCTATTCTTTATTCGGAACGCTTCATATTTGGATATAAGAGTGTGTTTTCTTGCTCTTCTCACATCCGCTGTGCCTTCATGAGTGACTTCAAGCTTATTCCAAATTTCTTTGGCACTTTTGCACCTTGCAGTACGAAAGAATTCATCAGAAGACAAACCAGAAGTTAAAATGCTTCTAGCTTTTTTATCATCTTGCACTTTTCCTTTCTCGCCATCTCTCATTTCATCCCATTCTTTAGGTATTAATTCACCATTCAGTTCCTTAGTAGGAATGAAAGGACCTTTAATGATGGCATTCCATGCACCGGGATCAATTGATTGAATAAAGATTTCCATTCTCTTTTGCCAAAAAGAAAAATGTTCACTCTCAATCCAAGGAGGTCAATTCAAGACTTAGCTCTGATACCAATTGTCATTTGTTTAGAGCCCATCTTTTTAGAAAAATTGTGATCTTGAGTAACTTTCAAGACTTAGCTCTGATAACAATTGAAAAAAGATGACGGAACTCAATAAACCAAGAGGGGAGGGGGGGGGTGAATTGGTTTTCAAAACAAAATATACCTTTTAAAAAACTTAGAGTTACAAAAAAAAACTTTTGTATGGATCGTATCACAAACACATATATGGATCGAATGTAATCAATACTTAATCAATCCTTCCTTAAACATGTATATGGAGGGGAACACAAGCTGGTTATTTATAGCAAAAACAATTATAATCACTCGAAATCGATTAAATCTACAAAGTAATCGATTAATTCAATGAAGTAATCAATTAGATTATCTAAGTAATCGATTAAAGTTTTCTTCCCAACGTTTGGAAATAACTCAAGAACAATGTAAAGGATTAGATGCTCTAAGTAATCGATTAAAGTATTCTTGTTCACTTCTGAACAACTAAACGAGAGAAAAGCAATCGATTAATACACTTGGTAATCAATTAAAGCAGAGACTCTTGAATAAATCATTTATTGTCTCAAACAACAGTGTAATCGACTATGAAACAATTGTAATCAATTAAATCGATACAAGACTCAACCCTTCAAGCTATAGACAACATGTCATAATCGATTACGATGGACCTGTAATCGATTAAACCAGAGAATTTTTGCCTCTTGAAAAAACTTTTCTAACTTATAAACTTTTCTTCACACTAACCATGATGATGATTGATGCAATACAAATATCATATATACTAAGATGCAACATACAAGATAACAACCAATACAAATGTCACTCAAGGGAGTTAGGCATGTAAAAGTCAAAGCATCTTCAACACTTCTTCAAGCTTTTCCTTGAGAGGTTGTTCGCCATGTTGCTCATGTTGCTCCTCCTATCTCTAACAAATTCTATTTTTTTCATTTTATATATAATTTTTTATAAATCATCTTGAAATAAAATTTTAATATTTAAAATAACTTTTTACTATTTAAAAATAAAAGTTTAAAATGTATTGATTAAATGGAATAAAAGAGTTCACTAAAATGTCTCAATAATATAGTGAATTTTTTTTTATATTTTAAACTATTTATAATTTTATCATTTAAATTTAATTTAGATTTAAAACTTCCTAAAAAAATAATTTCTAATTTATATTTTGACTTCTTAACTTTATTGATACATCATTTGAAATTTTTTAATTCTATTTTACAACAATTCAAATATTTTTGGAATAATTATTAAATTTAATTTAACATATATTGAAATTATTAAGTTATATTTACACATTTTTTTACTAAACAATAGTTTATTTTCACATAGTAAAATATTGGTATATTATCTTTAAACTTAAATTATATTAGTTAACGTTTTTTACATTTTGAAATTAATTTTGTAAATATATATTTTAATATCATAATTTAAATTTAAGCATGAATTCAAAAAGAAAGGGGGAGAAAGAGATGAGTGAACGATAGAACAAATCTTGCATGAATTCTCTTGATTTCAGGATTGTCATCATAAAAAAGAGGGAGATTATAGATGCAAAGCTTCCAGGCTTTTATTTTGATGATGCCAAAGACTTCAATCAAGAATCAAGATTCAAGCAAGTTTCAAATTTCAAGAATCACAACTTGTGATAAAACATTTTCAAACTTGTGTAATCGATTACACAACATTTGTAATCGATTCCCAGTGTTTCTAAACGTTGGTTTTCAAATCTAAACATGAAGAGACACAACTGTTGATGTGTAATTGATTACACTATAATGGTAATCGATTACCAGTAACTGGTTTTGAAAAATAAATTGGCAAGAGTCACAACTTTTAACATGGTTTCTTCAAGAGCCATCAAATGGCTATAAATATGTGACCACGACAAGAATTTTATAACTGATTTCATTCATTCATTCTCAACATCTTTCTAAGAGTTTTTGTTCAATACTTGCTTTGTCAAGAAAAGTTCATTGGGCAAAAACTTGTGCTATTCTATTTTCTTCTTCTCCTCCATTCTTACAAAAAGCTTTTCAAGAGACCGACTCTTGGTGACTGTTTTCAAGAGAAGGTCTTCTTGGTTAAACACTGGACTCAAAAGGCTAACCGCTTTTGGGTTCATTGCAAGAAGCGGATTTGCTTCTTGGTTGTTATCACTGGACTTAGAAGACTAACCACTTTTGGGTTCATTGCAAGAAGTGGGTATAACTTCTTGGTTGTAATCACTGAACACAAAGGAGGGGATTCCTTTGTGGTTCATTGCTTGTAAAGGATTTTACAAGGATAGTGGAAATCTCAAGTGGGTTGCTTGGGGACTAGATGTAGGCACGGGTTGTGGCCGAACCAGGATAAATCCGGTTTTACATTCTCTCTTCCCTTATCTCTTTTACTTTCTGTTGTCTTTACATTTCCGCACGTTATTTTCCTTCATTTGTTATTTCAGTAGCTTGTTAACAAAGAAATAATTGAATCTAGGGAATAATTAAGAAAGGGAAATTTTCAATTAGGAATAGTCAATGAAATCTTAATTCAACCCCCTTCTTAATATTTATGAGGCCACTTGTCCAACAAGTGGTATCAGAGCAGGTTTCTTGTAGAAAGTTTAGAAACTTCAAGAAATATGGCCTCAGAAAATTTCTTATTCCTGGAAGGAAATTCTAAAAATCTATCTAGTATGTCTCTTGCCACATTATTTGGAAAGTTGCAAGAACATGAGATGGAATTGCAGAGACTCAATCATAATGAGAAAGAACAAGCAAACGTATGTTTAATGACCAAGAATCATGAAAGCGATGAGGAGGAGCCCTTGAAGAAAAAGTGGTACATAGACAGCGGATGCTCTAAATACATGACGGGAGATGTCTCAAAATTCACAACTATCTCTCCTAAGAAAAGCGGGCATGTAACCTATGGCGACAACAACAGAGGTAAAATTCTTGGAGTCGGAAAAATAGGTACGAACTCTTCAACCTCTATTGAAAATGTTTTACTTGTTGAAGGGCTTAAGCATAGTTTGCTTAGTGTTAGTCAATTATGTGATAGAGGTTATAAGGTATCATTTGATTCTCAAAAATGTGTCATTAAACATGAACATGATAAGGTCATAGAGCATATAGGATTTAGAGAAAACAATGTTTACATTTTAGATTTAAAACAAAAATCAGATGATAATCAATGTTTTCTTAGCAAAGACAATGATCCTTGGCTATGGCATAAAAGGATCGCTCACATAAATATGGAACATTTAAAAAAATTAATTTCATAAGATTTGGTTGTTGGCTTGCCAAGACTAAAATTTGAAAAAGATAAACTATGTGATGCATGTCAAAAGGGAAAACAAACTAGAAAATCATTTAAATCCAAAAACATTGTTTCAACTACTCAACCTTTACAATTACTAAAAATGGATTTGTTTGGTCCATCTAGAGTCATGAGTTTTGGTGGAAGTTATTATGCACTTGTCATAGTTGATGATTATTCTAGATATACTTGGACATTGTTCATTACTCATAAAAATGATGCATTTCAAGCATTTAGGAAACTTGCAAAAGTTATTCAAAATAAGAAAAATCTCAAAATTATTTCAATAAGGAGTGATCATGGGGGAGAATTTGAAAATAAAGAATTTGAAATGTTTTGTGATGAATACAGCATTGAACATAACTTTCTGCATCTAGAACTCCTCAACAAAATGGTGTTGTTGAAAGGAAAAATAGATCCTTATAAGAAATAGCAAGAACCCTATTAAATGATACTCCTCTTCCAAAATACTTTTGGGTTGAAGCTGTTAACACTGCATGCTATATCCTAAATAGGGCTTTAATAAGACCCATCTTAAAGAAAACTCCTTATGAATTATTCAATGGTAGAAAACCAAACATTTCACATCTACATGTATTTGGTTGCAAATGTTTTGTATTAAATAATGGAAAAGAAAACTTAGGAAAGTTTGATGCCAAGGCAGATGAAGGAATTTTCCTTGGTTATTCCTTGCATAGTAAAGCATATAGAATAAACAATAAGAGAACTATGAATATTGAAGAATCCATTCATGTTTTCTTTGATGAGTCTAATGTTATTTATCCAAGAAAGGATGTGTTAGATGATGTTTCAGATTTCTTAGAAGAGATACACACTCATGAAAGGGGTTCTAAAAGGAAAAGAGATGAAAGCAATGAGTATTTTCAAGACTACGAAACTCCAGCAACCAATGATCTTCCAAAAGAGTGGAAAGCTTCCAGAAATCATCCTCTTGACAACATTATTGGCAATATTTCTAAAGGGGTAACAACTAGACACTCTCTCAAAGATTTATGCAATAACATGGCATTTGTTTCTATGATAGAACCTAAAAACTTAAAAGAAGCCATAATAGATTATCAATGGATAGTTGCTATGCAGGAAGAGTTAAATCAATTTGAGAGAAATAATGTTTGGGAACTAGTTGAGAAACCACATAACTACCTCATTATAGGAACAAAATGGGTATTTAGGAATAAGTTAGATGAACATGGCATAGTCATTAGAAATAAGGCTAGGTTAGTTGCAAAAGGATATAATCAAGAAGAAGGAATATATTATGAAGAAACTTATGCTTCTGTTGCAAGACTAGAAGCCATTAGAATGCTCTTAGCTTATGCATCCATTATGAATTTTAAGCTTTATCAAATGGATGTTAAAAGTGCCTTTTTAAATGGACTAATTCAGGAAGAAGTATATGTAGAACAACCCCCAAGTTTTGAAAATTCAGATAAGCCAAATCATGTTTATAGATTAAAAAAGGCATTATATGGTTTAAAACAAGACCCTAGGGCATGGTATGAAAGACTAAGCAAATTTCTCATAGAGAAAAACTTTTCTAGAGGAAAAGTGGATACCACTCTGTTCATAAAGAAAAAGGATGATGATATTCTATTAGTTCAAATATATGTTGATGATATTATTTTTGGATCCACTAATGATTCTTTCTACAAGGAATTTTCTCTTGATATGCAAAGCGAATTTGAGATGTCAATGATGGGAGATTTAAACTACTTCCTTGGGCTACAAATTAAGCAAACCAACGAAGGCATATTTGTCAACCAAGCCAAGTACTGCAAAGAACTGATCAAAAGATTTGGGATGGAAAATTCCAAGCACATGGCCACACCCATGAGCACTGGCTGTTACTTAGATAAAGATGAATCTGGTCAGTCTATAGACATAAAACAATATCGAGGTATAATTGGATCTCTTCTCTATTTATCTGCCAGTAGACCAGATATCATGTTTAGTGTATGCATGTGTGCTAGATTCCAATCCAATCCCAAACAATCACACTTGAGTGCAGTAAAAAATATTATCAGATATCTCTTAGGAACTATTAACCTAGGATTATGGTATCCTAAAAATTCTACATGCAACTTAATAGGTTATTCTGATTCGGATTTTGCTGGATCCGAAACTGATAGAAAAAGCACTAGTGGAACTTGCCAATTTATAGGGTATGCTCTTATCTCATGGCACAACAAGAAGCAAAATAGTGTTGTGTTATCCACTGCCGAAACAGAATATATTTCTGTTGGTAGTTGTTGTGCACAAATCTTATGGATGAAGCAACAATTGTCTGATTATGGAATTATTCTTGATCACATACCCAATAAGTGTGACAATACCAGTGTTATTAATCTATCCAAAAACCCAGTACTACACTCTAGAACAAAGAATATAGAGATTAGGCATCACTTTTTAAGGGATCACGTTCTTAAAGGCGATTGTGTTTTAGAATTTGTAGATACTAAATATCAACTTGCTGACATCTTCACTAAACCTCTCCCAAAGGAAACATTCTTTGCTATTAGAACAGAAGTTGGTCTTTTAGATATTGGTGATTTAGATAAATAAGTGTTCATTAAGTTTTCTTTTGTCTTGTAGCTATGTCTGTTAGTCTATGATATATGTTTGTTATTTTATTTCATTTCTGCACACTTTGGCTTTATGATGTTGCCAAAGGGGGAGAGAAAAATGGGTATTTTAGAAATCAAGAACATAATTTAAATTTAAGCATGAATTCAAAAAGAAAGGGGGAGAAAATAGAACAAATCTTGCATGAATTCTCTTGATTTCAGGATTGTCATCATCAAAAAGGGAGAGATTGTAGAAGCAAAGCTTCCAGGCTTATTTTGATGATGCCAAAGACTTCAATCAAGATTCAAGCAAGTTTCAAGAATCAAAGAGTCATTTAATCAAGAATCAAGATTCAAGTAAAGAATCAAGAGAAGACTCAAGATATGCAAGAACCATTAAGATAAGTATAAAAAAAGTTTTTCAAAATATTGAATAGCACAATTTGTCCAAAATAAATTTTCAAAGAAAAATCTTTTACCAGAGTTTTTACTCTCTGGTAATCGATTACCATAAGGCCGCAATCGATTACCAGAAGCCCAAACAATTTTATAACTGTTTTACAAAGTAATAATCGATTACCATGGGCATGTAATCGATTACCAATATTTTTGAACGTTGAATTTCAAATTTCAAGAGTCACAACTTGTGATAAAACATTTTCAAACTTGTGTAATCGATTACACAACATTTGTAATCAATTACCAGTGTTTCAAAATGTTAGTTTTCAAATCTAAACATAAAGAGTCACAACTGTTGATGTGTAATCGATTACTATTGACTGGTTTTGAAAAATAAATTGCCAAGAGTCACAACTTTTAACATGGTTTCTTCAAGAGCCATCAAATGGCTATAAACATGTGACGATGGCATGAATTTTACAACTTATTTCATTCATTCATTCTCAACATCTTTCTAAGAGTTTTTGTTCAATACTTGCTTTGTCAAGAAAAGTTCATTGGGAAAATACTTGTGCTATTCTATATTCTTCTTCTCCTCCATTCTTACAAAAAGCTTTTCAAGAGACCGACTCTTGATGACTGTTTTCAAGATAAGGTCTTCTTGGTTAAACACTGGACTCAAAAGACTAACCGCTTTTGGGTTCATTGCAAGTAGTGGATTTGCTTCTTGGTTGTTATAACTGGACTCAAAAGACTAATCGCTTTTGGGTTCATTGCAAGAAGTGGGTATAACTTCTTGGTTGTAATCACTGAACACAAAGGAGGGGATTCCTTTGTGGTTCATTGCTTGTAAAGGATTTTACAAGGATAGTGGAAATCTCAAGCGGATTGCTTGGGGACTGGATGTAGGCACAGGTTGTGGCCGAATCAGGATAAATCCGGTTTTGCATTCTCTCTTCCCTTATCTCTTTTACTTTTCTGTTGTCTTTACATTTCCGCAAGTTATTTTCCTTCATTTGTTATTTTAATAACTTGTTAACAAAAAAAATAATTGAATCTAGGGAATAATTAAGAAAGGGAAATTTTCAATTAGGAATAGTCAACGAAATCTTAATTCAACCTCCCCTTCTTAATATTTCTGAGGTCACTTGTCCAACAAATAATATAGTAATTTTTTTTAATATTTTTAACTATTTATAATTTTATCATTTAAATTTAATTTAGATTTTAAACTTCCTAAAAAAAGAATTTCTAATTTATATTTTGATTTCTTAACTTTGTTGATACATTATTTGAAAATTTTTAATTCTATTTTACAACAATTCAAATATTTTTGGAATAATTATTTAATTTAATATATATTGAAATTATTAAGTTATATTTACACATTTTTTTTATTAAACAATAGTTTATTTTCACATAATAAAATATTGGTATATTATCTTTAAAATTAAATTATATTAGTTAATGTTTTTTACATTTTAAAATTAATTTTGTAAATATATATTTTAATATCATATATTTTCTTTTTAGTAAAATACATTTATGTTGATTAAACTAATTTTACATAAAAAATTTATTCTTTTCAATATAATTGACGTTACAATTCTTATCCTCTTCAATAAATTTTACATGGAGTGAGGCAATTAGTTTTAAACAAATTTAATTTTGGTCATAATATGTCAAGAGTTCTACAAAATTTTAAAAATATTAATTTTGTTTTCATAATATTGTTCGGATTAATTTGATTCCTGTAAAAATAAAATATGTTTTTATTGTTTATCAGTGGTAATTCCGTTAGACAGTAATCTGGCGTAGCTAACAAACTTATACATGTAATTTGATTAAAAATGAATTAAACAATTTGTGATGACTAAACCCCTCAAAACGAATTAAACAATTTTTAATGGCTAAATCTTTCCAAAAATTATAATTTTTCGTCATTTCTTGTGTGGTTTTCTCGCACATTCTAATGAGATTAAAGGAAAAAAATTGAAAAAATAGTAAATTTTAGTGTCTTCTGAGTGTGCTTTGAAAGATAGAAAAATAAAGTAAATAAGTCTGATAATTACGTCTGGAAACTGTATGAAAAAAAATAAATTGTGCCAAATATAACTTTAGTGTTTGACTATGTCTTCAACAAAATTATATAAAAAAAAGGATACACATTGGAAATAAAAAAATGTGTTATAATATTTAATTTCTTTAAATAGATTTATCTCATATTGGTAGAATAGGTTTATTATTTACAAATTAAAAAAACGTGTTATAAAATTAATTGCTTCATAATTTAATGTAAAAATATTTAAATATTAATTATAAAAAAATTAAACGTAGACATCTTGAAAGTTTATTTTGATATAAATAAGAGTATCTTCTCAATATTAATTCGTTCCGTCAAACTGATATTGTAAGTTAATTTCTCTTTGAAGGATCTTGTAGACATGCTTCTAATGACCCCTTTAGAAAGTGTTTGTTTATATTTTCAAACGGCATTTTGAAAAAAAGAAAAATGTTCCTTTCGAAAAGTTAGTTTAGACCATGTCATTTTTCCAATTGGGGTTAACAAAAAAGTCTCATACAAAGACTCTTATGTATTGGTCTAATATTCAAGCCAGCTTTAAATATTTAATACAAAAGTATCGGACATCTTTAATCACAAGCCCAACATAAAATTTTCGATTGCTTTATATAATATTAAAAATAAAAAAAGTCCTATGATGTAAATTAGCTTTTCAATTAGTAGCGGAAAAAAAATAGAAAATGTAATAAAAACTTTATATGTTTAGGTGAGAAAGTTAAGCCTGGTCATTAATAATGATAATTTTGAAAATGAAATATTATTCACTAATATCTGAACAACATATCTCGTACCTCAAATTCAAACATCTTTTTTGTCTTATTCTTTGAAGATAGTGAGGCACAAATCTCTCCGATGGATTGAGCATAATCTTTTATATTATTGACCAGTGGAATATTTTTACTTTGGATTAATTAATAGAACACGCGCAATTTGCTCCTTAGTTTTCTATAAATACCATACTAGCCATTGCACATTCCTCACACCATAAATCACAGTTAATTACCAACTACCTAAGAAACTAACAAAAGCCTAGTGGCTGTGATAACATGGCTCTTACACCTCAACGTGCATTATCTCAACTACCCATCCTAGTAGCTATACTCTCAATATTCTTAGTTATCCCTTCCTTTTGTTTCAACCCTAAAATGCTTTATAATGCTTCATATTATCCTCCATCTGGTTCAGATTGGTCACCTTCGGTGGCCACTTGGTATGGACCTGCCAATGGAGATGGAAGTGAAGGTAAATAATAATACAAAAACTTAGTCATTTGTAGTTTTTTCTCACCTTATAACTTATAAGCGATAAATTATTAGGTGGTTAAGACTATCACACCATTCATGGTTTCAACCAATAATTTCTTCTTATAATAGATGACGTGGTGGTCTTAGATCACCTAATAATTTCTTCTTACAAGTAGATTTTGTGGGATTGAATTAGGTTAAAAATAAAATTCTAGTATCAATGAATAATGTATCTGATATTTATATGTATCTAGGTGGAGCCTGTGGATATGGCAACGCCGTTGGGCAACCTCCATTTTCTTCTTTAATATCCGCGGGAAGCCCTCTTATATATGACTCGGGCAAAGGGTGTGGATCTTGCTATGAGGTGTGAACAATGAGTACATATATAATTAAACATCTTTCACGACAGAAAGGCTATAAATCACACTTCTAATACATTCTCTGTTTTTATTATTTGGAACATATAAAAAGATGTAATTTTTTATACTGATATGGAATCACAAATAACTAACCAATATGTGATTCTAGTAGTATTGAACTCAAATATCTTAAACAAAATCTTAGATTTGAGTCTTGTTAATAGAAAAATATTATTAAGGAAGAGTCACAAAAGGTGATTGATTAGTCACTCTAATCAAGATTAATCATTAGAAAAGTTAACAAATACTTCACCCTAAAACATAATTATTACCCCCCAAAAGATTGCAAATTACCGTATATAACAAATTTGTTTTCTCTAATAAATACCTTCAAAGTTATATTAAAGATGATTTCAAATTGATTAAAAGTTTACAAATTATACGTTGACCCGGCATTCTTATTAAACTAGCTCCTCCAATATTCTGTTACATGGAATTTAAAATGAAGATATTAAATACTGCTGGTTTTGGTTCAAATTTCAGGTGAAGTGCACAGGGAATTCTGCATGCTCAGGCAACCCCGTGAAAGTAGTCATCACTGATGAGTGTGCTGGGTGTGGCTCAGATGCTCAATATCATTTTGATCTGAGTGGCAGTGCTTTTGGAGCAATGGCAGTTTCAGGTCAAGATGAGAATCTACGTAATGCAGGAAAAATAAACATTCAGCACAGAAGGTAGGTTCTTATTAATCTTCTAATTAATTGCACCGATTGTCAAGTTGACTAATTAATTATATATTACTAGCGAGACAATTGTTAGAGCATCTGCCGTATATAGATGCGTATACGAGTTTATAATTTCATATAGATTTAAGCATTTCAAATAAAAATTCATTTCAATGTTAAAGTTGTTAAAGTAAATATTTAAATTAATTTTGTGAGTACTATAATACTTAAAAATATATTATTTATGATATAATGATATAAAGTATCGGTTGTTTATATAAAGAATGATCCTTATATAAACAACTCCACCTCATGTTTATATGAAAAAAAAAAACTTAAACAACAATTCCGGTAAACATCTCATTTGAGATGCTCTTAATATTCTTTTATAATTTTTATAATAAATACTTCAACTTTCTTGACTTTCGGTTGTATTTTTTTGACATAAATGGTTTTATGTTTTTGTCCTCATGAATTACCATACTTAAATTACGTTTTTTTATTTTTGCAGAATTGAATGCAACTATCCCGGTAGGTCAATAGCTTTCCACGTGGACTCTGGCTCAAACCAAGAATATTTTGCTACCTTGGTTGAATATGAGGATGGGGATGGTGACCTTGCCAAGGTTGAACTCAAGGAAGCACTTGATTCAGGGTCATGGGATTCCATGCAACAATCATGGGGTGCAGTTTGGAAAATTGACAAGGGCTCACCACTGAGAGCACCATTCTCTATCAAGCTAACCACACTTGAGTCTGGCAAAACGATTGTGGCCAACAATGTGATCCCTGCAGGATGGACACCTGGTCAAACTTACAGATCAATTGTGAATTTTGCAACCTAAGGATGTGTCCATCATTTTGTATCATCAGCCTGTAGGGTGTAGCTACCCAACTTATAATGTTATATATGTAACTGAAGATGTATGATCAAATGTCATCCTATTAGTGGACTTTTGATTGTCTTCTGTAATCAATTATATATGAATGAATTTGTGCTAGTTACTATGTTAAATATTATTGGTTGATATATGATTTTATCTTCTTTTTTTCATTATAAAATAAAGGAAAAACAATTAAAAACAAAACTAGAAACTGCGAGAAAACACGAAACTAATCTACCATTAGGACATCTAAAATGAAAGCAGGAAAAACATCAAAAACCTTCATCTGCCCTTCTATAGAAGTACAAACTTGGATAAAACATCAACCACTTGATTCTCTTCACAAATGCGTGCAAAATCAAAATATCTTGTTTTATCTATATGGTGTGTCACAATCGGGATCACGACAAAGATGGCGTAAAATAAAAAAATAAAGTCACCACCAATATTTTATTTTGAGAGGAAAATATTGAAAAATCCTTTTCGAAATGATCTTTGAAATCAAAGATAGGTTAGGAAGTTGGTTACGTGTAGGGAAGATGTTAGAACCCTACAATGCCTATAAAAAATGATACTTTTAATTATTTGCGAAAAATCACGTAACTTTATAAATATTTACTTTATCCAAAAACAATATTTTTTTATTTTTATTATTTTTATAGAAAGAACACTTTTATTTATTTAAAGAAGACAACTCTATGGGCAACAGCTTTAGATAGTTATTCTATGAAGTTTTATGGTTTGTGTAATTTGAAAGGTAGAATAGCTATTCAGTTAATATCTCAAACCATTGCACAAGTTAAAATTATATTTTATTTAAAATTCCATAAAAATAATTTTCTTAAAAATATTATTAAATAAAAGAAGATATCTCTATGCACAAATATTAGATAGCAAATGACGATTCTATAATTTTTATGAATTAAGCAACATCAAAAAGTAGAATTGTTACTTAATTAGTGTCATAAATTAAATTGTTGCATGAGATCAATTATTTTTCTCACACAAATAAAAAATTTTAAGATTATCTTATTAAACGACTGAAATCAAATCTTAGTATCTAAATCAATTTTTGTGCACAAGGGTATATGATAGCAAATGACTATTTTATAAATGCTTATGATAAGTAATATCAAAGGTAGAACAACTACTCAATTGATAATTACAAATTGTTGCACAAATTTAAATAAATATTTTATTAGAAACCAAAAGAGGAACAAAGAAACAAAAACTTTATTGTAAAAATACACGAAATAGAAGGCAAAACCAGTTAGACACGAATCCATTTTTATTCCTATACTCGTGTCTTTTGCACACAAGGAAATCAAAAGCCAATGAAGCAAATTATATTATAAGCCCTCTTTACTATTTTAGAAACAAACTAAAAATTGCAAGATGCATAAGCCAAGAGTTGTGTAGAAGGAAAAAAATTAACGCATTAAAAAGGGAATAATACTTAAAACATTGCATGTCCACTGTTTACATGAGAACAAAGGGAAAAGAGAAAAAGAAAACAAAAAAAAACACACCTAGAACCACTATCAAGCACGTTCAGGAAGGCACACATCTTCGATATGATGATGAACTTCTGAACATGAATAGCAATGTGAAGATGATACTCTTATTGTAGTCGATCGCAAAAGAATAAAAAATTTATTGTTTTTTTCTCTCTCTGATTTTTCTTTTCGCGTGACTTCTCCCTCTCTCTATTTTTTTCGTCCCCTTTCTTAGTGCTAGTGGGTCTTCTTTTATAGACCAAGAACAACTTGATCTCCAAGTAACCAATTGATTCCACTATACCATGATCTCCTTGTTTTTAGGCTTGCATCTTGATGACTTTTTCTTTTAGTAACCGCTTTATTTTTTCTCAGTTGAATGACTGTTGCTCTAGTGTAAATGAAATATCCTCTGATGACCAAGTCTTCTTGTAACTGCCACATCTCCTATCCTTTTCTTTTCTTTTTTCTTTTTTTCAAAAATATTTTAAATAATTTTTATTTAAAAAATGAAAATTAGGTATTTACAATTGCCCCTGTTTACTAATTTCTTATCAAATAATCTAAATAATGAAAATTTTAAGATTATTATTGCAAGAAATGAGTAAAGAAGTGAACCAATTTTATTCAAGAGCCCAATACAAGTGCTAGATAGGATTTTTGCTAATGCTTGCCAAGTTATAGACTTGAATGCAGTTGTCAGGTCAATGTTGGGCTTTGAATGTAGATGTGTCGGTGCTATGTTCAGGCTTTTAATGTAGATGTGCCGATGTTGTTTTCAGTATTTGAATGCAAGTGTCAGTGCTATTTTTGGGCTTAATGTAGGGTGTCAATGTTGGTTCCAACTTGGCGTAGGGTGTCGGTGTTGGTTTTGGGCTTATGTAGGGTGTCGGTGCTAGTTGCAGGCTTTGAATGCTAGTGTCGGTGCTAGTTTCGGGCTTTGAATGCTAGTGTCGGTGCTGGTTCCGAACTTTGAATGTCGGTGTCGGTGCTGGTTCCTGGACTGGGGCAAGTTCGGGTTGTGACGTTGAGTGCTAGTGAGGTATCTAAGCTGCGAGGCTGAGGGACGGTGAGGATTAGGGCTTAGAATGCAGGTGTCGATGCTGATGTGGGGCTTTGAGGTTGACTATCGGGCTATGATGATGAGTGTCAGTGATGTATCTGGGTTGTGATGTTGATTGCCGGTGAGGAATCAGGGTTGTGAATTCAAGTGTCAGTGAGGTGTCCACGCTTTGATGTTAGTGTTGTTTCCCAACTTAAGTGTCGGATGTTGGTGTTGTTTCCAGGCTTAAAACATGAAAGTAAAATGTGTGAGGTAGGTACTGTACTTAAAATAAGGTTTGCATGTAAGAACTGAACTTGATAACTTCATGTTCTATGTTAGAAAACCCTCCCATAGGCCAAGGAAATTTATAAGGGACTAAATGCAATGCAATGATATGATGCACGATGACATGAGAATATGAAAAACTAATTTGTTGTTGTAAAATGGTATGAGCATTAAAATCCATTGGACCAAACTTGTCTGTTTTGCTTCCAGTTTCTTAAAAAGGTTTATGATCCTTATTCCCTATGGTAGTGTCACGCGTCCTAAGATTCATGGATGACTTGAACTTTAAGTTGGGGCTTTTGTCTTAAATGAGACATGGGGTTAATGGTATGTTGCTACAAGCTTTTGTGAGTAAATGCAACATCACGTTGTTGGATGTGCTTTGAGAACTCATTGAGCATACCATGACTTTCCAAAGCTTATCAAATTATTTGCAGTGCTTTTGATTTAAATGTTTGATGTGTATTTCCTTTCGGTATATTCTTATAGAATGCAAACTAATAAAAGGAAACACACGATTTTATTTAAGATAGGGTAAAACAATTACAAGGATAATACAACAAAGAAAAGAAAAAAAAATGATATGTACAACAGATTCAGAGAATGGCAACATAAGTCGATGACTTTGCTGCTAGAGTGACACTTTCCAGATGTTAATGCAAGTATCACATGTCAATAACTTTGACTAATCAATTATAGACTTCAGAGAAAATTGATTTTTAAGACACATTTGCCCCAATTTCCTGCTCCATGCCTACCTTCTCAAGATGTTTTTTAAAACTTGGCAGCTTACTTCAGCTTTTCCTGGATCGCCCTATCAGGTTTTCAACCTAGATTTGTTTTTTATTTTATTTTTAAATTTTTTTAGCTCTAACTTTTGCCTAGATCATCCTTTTGGGTTTTTAATCTAGCGAGTGATGTGTCATTATTTTCTCCTATTTCTTAACCCTTTTTGTTACCATATTAATTACTGATTAGCCTTAATTGTCAAATTAATTATGTAGTTTTATCATTTGAGCCTACTGGACTAATTTTGTGTTTTTAATTTAATTTCAGGAGAATTATAAGCAATTGGGCTTGAATCCGGAATTGGGCTTGGACTTGAAGAGAGCAGACAATTTTATTTTATCAAATCTTATCTTATCCAGATTTTATCTCATCTAGATATTATTTCATCCAATCTTATCTTATCTAGATTTTATTTCATCTTGATTTTAGTTTATCAAATCTTATCTTATCTTGTCTAGATTTTATTTTATTTATGTGCTTGGACTTAAAACAGATTTGTAAGCTTTGGGGCTGAGAACCTATATTACAGCACCAAGGTTTTAGTTAGCGGGGTCCTTTTTCGTTTTGGGAGAAAGAATAATTTTAGGTTTGCAATTCCTGTTTTTACTATTCACGTAGCAATAAAATTTGTTTTCGTCTTCAATTTGCAATTTCGTTTTCTACTGATAAATGGAAGGCTAAGTCTCTAGCATTGTTTTCTCTTGAGGATCAAGCACAGCTCTCTTTGAGGTTTTATTATTACTATTGAATTCTGATCAGTTTTTCCTCTTCACCAATTACTTTGTATTTGTTGCTATTAATCCATGCATGCTTAGTGCTTGATTAATTGTCTCTGCGCTTAATTTACGTTCATACTTAATGATCAGTTTCGTTCATGATTAATTGGTGTGTGTGTTGCTTAATCACATAATGACAGCCTTATGTTAAATTTCGCTTAGTAATCTAATTTAGGGTTGGATTAAGTGGTTGAACTGATAAAGGATAAATCCTCGTAACCTAGGATAAGAGACTTGCTTGTGAATCAAGGGGAAACAACGTGTTTTAATTCTGATATTTTCTAATTAAATTTGCTCGCTGTTTAATTTACAAAAACAAACAACCCCCCAATTCATTACTGTTTAATTATTATCTGTTATGAACGTTTGGTTGACCATTGCTCGTTGGGAGACAACCTAGGATCACTTCCTAGATACTGCATTTTTAATGTTTATTTGATTCGGGTACGACCTTGATCAGCGAGCTTTTTTCTCAAGCATAAAACTTCTTCACTGCATAAGAATTCAACGGATATGAGATCTCTTTACCATCCATGTTTGTGAGGATCAAAGCTCCTCCTGGGAACATTTTCTTTCCCACATAGGGTCCCTCATAATTTGATATCCATTTTTAACAGTGGCAGGGTGTAGGGAGTAAGATTCTGGTGAGGAGCCGCCGAGCCGACGTGATGACGTTGGCGTTATTTTGGGAGAGAGTTGTGTTTCGTAATCAACTCCTCCGTAGTTGGTTTTTAAGTTTTATTTTGTTGAGTTGAAGATGTAAAACTGGGATTTTAATTATATTTATGAACAAATTTAATTTTCGTTATGTGTATGACATGTACCGAATTATTGTTTCTATGTAATTATGCATATTCACTTAAGTAATGACATGTTGTTGGATGAATGTATGTTGTGACCAAATTACTTCTATTTTTATAAGCAAATTAAGGGAGTTCTTTTTATAAAAATTAAAATTATCGGGTATTAGAGTGTTGATATCGTAGCGACGAGGCGGGTCGTTTACAACTCTCGCTAAGCCTGGCCCTAGCCAGCTTAGCTAAAATGATGCATCTTAAGCCCAGAGGAGCATGCGCTTAGCTGAGAGGTACTCGCTTAGCGCTCATATTGCAACAAAGAATCTCGCTTAGCTGCCATGAATGGCGCTTAGCGTCATGAACCTCAATTAAGGCCGTAAGGAATTGCGCTTATCTTGTTTGATTGTTTTCTATTCTCTTGTATGATTAGTCATTTATGTATGGTTTTATACTTCTTACGCACTTTGGCCTTTTGTTGTTGCCAAAGGGGGAGAGAAAATAGGGATTAAATCAAGAACTCATATAATTAAATAACTTAATTTCAAGTGAAGCTTAAACTCAAAAACAAAGGGGGAGAATATGGAGAATTAAGTGAGTGATCGACTAGGAAAAAGAATGTGTATGTGTTTCTTGATTTCAGGGTTGTCATCATCAAAAATGGGGAGATTGTAGAAGCAAGCTTCATGATGATGAATCAAGTAGTTTTGATGATGACAAAAAGCCCAAAAGAATGATTTCAAGATTGAGTCAACAAGTTCAAGATCAAGATTAATTTCAAGATTCATTAGAAGAAATCAAGAAGATTCAAGATTCAAGAGAAGTTGATTTCAAGATTCAAAAAAAGACATCAAGAAGAATCAAGATTCAAGAGAAGATGAATTCAAGATTCAAGAGAAGAAATCAAAAAGCAACAAGTCAAGACTTCACAAGGGAAGTATTGAAAAGGATTTTTCAAAAACCAAACATAGCACAGTTTTGTTTTACAAAAGAGTTTTCTCAAATTTTTCTAAGTTACAAGAGTATTTACTCTCTGGTAATCGATTACCAGTTTCCTGTAATCGATTACCAGTGATAAAATTTGATTTCAAAAAGTTTTTAACTGAATTTGCAACGTTCCAAATGATTTTTAAATGGTGTAATCGATTACAATATATTGGTAATCGATTACCAGTGTATCAGAATGTTGAAATTCAAATTCAACTGTGAAGAGTCACATCTTTTCATAAAATGCATTTTGTAATCGATTACATGATTATGGTAATCGATTACCAGTGACAAGTTATGAATAAAAGGTCAAGAGATGTAACTCTTGACATGATTTTCTCAAGGTTATAACTCTTCCAATGGTTTTCTTGACCAGACATGAAGAGCCTATAAAAGCATGACCTTGACTTGCATTCACAACATCTTCTTGAACAACTTTTGAGAAACCTTTAAACCTTTACAACCTTTACAATTCTTTAAGAATTATTTCCTACTCATCTTTCTTCTTCTTCCTTTGCCAAAAAGCTTTCTAAGTTTTCTGTTTTCCAAACCTTTTTCTTCTGCAAGTGAAAATTCTGCAAAAAACAAAAGTGTGTTATATCTTTTCATTATCTTCTCCCTTTGCCAAAAAGAATTCAACAAGGAATAATCACCTGAATTCTTTTTGTGTCTCTCTTCTCCCTTTTCCAAAAGAATAGAGGGACTAACCGCTTGAATTCTTTTGTGTCTCCCTTCTCCCTTTCCAAGAGAATTCAAAGGATTAACCGCCTAAGAATTCTTTTGATTCTTCCCTTTCCCTTAAACAAAATATTTCAAAGGACTAACCGCCTGAGAATTCTTTGTCTTAACACATTTGAGAGTACATCCTTTGTGGTACAAGTTAAGGGTACATCTACTTGCATTGTTGTAACTGAGAACAAGAGAAGGTACATCTCTTGTAGATCAGTTCAAGTGGAGGGTACATCCACTTGGTTGTTCAAAGAGAAAAAGGGAGGGTACATCCCTTGTGGATCTTTGCTTGTAAAGGATTTTACAAGGTTGAAAGAAATCTCAAGAACCGGTGGTTGCTTGGGGACTGGATGTAGGCACAGGTTGTTGCCGAACCAATATAAAATTCTTGTGTTTGTCTTCTTCTTCCCTACACTTTTTAATTTCCGCTGTGTACTTTATTTTTACGCTTTACTTTTGTTTAAGTTATACATAAATTAGTAGTAAAGCCTAATTGAATCTAGTAAAATTAAGAAGGATAAGTTTTAATTAGTCAAGGTACATTAATAATTAATTCAACCCCCCACCTTCTTAATTATTCTGAGGCCACTTGATCCAACAGAACGATTACGCGCTTAGCGAAAGGACTAATTTTCAAAAATATTTTCTAAGTTTTAAACTTAGTCCTTTCCCAAGAAATTGAAACCCTTAATTTTACCATTCAAAGGGAGTCTGATATGCTCCAAAGTTCAGACTATACATCAAGTTCCCAATGATCAAATGCATGAAAAACCAAAAAATAACACAAATTTAAAACTGGGTTGCCTCCCAGGGAGCACTTCTTTAACATCATTAGCTTGACGCTTTTACCTCGCCGGGCGATCTTACGTTTTGGTTCTCACCTTTAGAACCACTTGACCTTCTCCCATTACCTGCAAGCAAACAAGTCTTCAACAAACAAGTCAAAATCAATTTTCTGGTCTTCAAAACCTAACTCCAGCTTTCTCTTCCCCATGTCAACTATGCAGCTTGCGGTCAACATGAACGGCCTCCCCAAGATTATAGGGATGTCGGTATCTTCAGAGATATCCATGACCACAAAGTGTGCTGGAAAGATAAAATGCTTGACCCTGACTAATATATCTTCAATTACTCTGTAGGGCCTGGTAATGGAGCGGTCAGCTAATTGTAGAGTCATTCGAGTGGGCATAATCTCCAACTGTCCCAATCTTCTGCACATGGAGAGTGGCATCAAATTATTGCTGGCTCCTAGATCAATCAGAGCCTTTCCCATATTGACTTCTATTGAACAAGGAATAGTTACACTCCCAGGATCTTTATGCTTAGGTGGAAGAATCTTTTGTATCACAACACTACAACTTCCTTCCACTATGATGTCTTCCTGATGAATGTACTTGTGCTTCCTTGTCAACATATCTTTCAAAAATTTGGACTAGAGTGGCATCTGCTGCAAAGCTTCGCCAAAGGGTATGGTTATTTCCAGTTTCCTGAAAATATCCAAAAATCTTGCCAAATGACGATCTTTTTCTTTCTTGGAAGGTACCACAGGATATGGTACTTTCACACCTTTGTCCACAGCCTTTCCAATTCTACTCTTCTCTGAAATCTTTTTTTTTTCTTCTTTTTCATTTTTCTCATTTTCTTTTTCTTTTTATCCTTTTTTTTTCTTTTTCTTGGTTCTCCATCTCTTTATTTTGAACCATTATTTTCTTCCCTTTTTCTTGATTCTCTTTACCCTTCACATCATTTTCCTTAACCTCAATATCTTTCTTTTCACCCATTTGCTCCTTGTACACCACACTCTCTTCATCCTCAGTTTCCACCAACCTTTTACTCCTAGTCATCACAGCCTTGCATTCCTCTTTAGGATTATTTTCCGTATTTGCTCCAAAACTGTTGGATGACTTGTCAACTATTTGCTTGGCCAGTTGTCCCACCTGGACTTCAAGGTTCTTTAGTGTTGACTCAATACTCTTATGATTTGACATTGTTACCTGCATAAACTGAGTCAAGGACTCTTCCAACTTAGTTGTCCTCTGAAAGATGTTAGGCCCTTGTTGAATTGGCCTGTTTGAGGATCCACCATGGTCTTTATTGAACTGGTTGCCAGGGTTGTCCTCCATTGTCCTTTCTGATTATAAGGACATTGCTGGAAGCCTGAAAATCCTCCTTGAGTATACCTTTGCCTCTGCTGATTCCAAATGAAATGAATTTCTTAAGTGTTTTCTTCAGTAGGGATGCATTGGCTTCTCTCATGAGCTTCACCACACATGGTACAACCTGTGACCTGGAAAACAGAAAATGTGTAGGTTGTCCAATTGACAGTTTAGTTGGTAGCTTACCAAGTGTTTCCGTTAGGATCTCAAGTTGCTTAGATAACAACTTGTTTTGTGCCAACAAAGCATTGTGTGATGTTAGCTCCAATAGGCTCTTCTTTGTGGGTTGATGGGTTATGTCCCTCAGAATAGCATGATCACTGGCTGACATGTTCTCTATGAGCTCAGTTGCTTCTTCTGGGGTTTTCAGCTTTATTTTTCCCCCAGTAGAAGAATCTAGTAATTGCTTGGTTTGTGGTCTCAGCCCATCTATGAACATATTCAGTTGGATTGGCTCAGAGAATCCACGGGGGGGAGGGGGTTCTTCTCAGTAAGTCTCTGAATCTCTCCAACGCCTCACTCAAGGATTCATCAGGGAATTGATGAAATGAAGATATTGTTGCCTTCCCTTCAGCAGTCTTAGATTCTGGGAAATATTTCTTTAGGAACTTTTCCACAACTTCTTCCCAGGTTTTAAGACTGTTACCTTTGAATGAGTGGAGCCACCTCTTGGTCTCTCCTGCCAGCGAAAATGAGAAAAGGCCGAGTCAGATAGCTTCATCTGGTACACCGACAATCTTAACAGTGTTGCAAATCTTAATAAATGTTGCCAAGTGTGCATAGGGATCTTCATTAGGTAATCCTTGAAATAAATTCCCTTGTATCAGATGGATCAAAGAATGTGGGTAGGTGATGTTGTGCGCTTGCACTTCCGGACGTGCAATGCTAGTGAAAAATTATGGTACCGAGCTACTTGAATAGTCCTCAAGGGTAGTCCTCTGGTCGTGCTCATCTGCCATGGTAACTTCAGACAAATGATTAGTGGATTCCCTTGATGATAGTGAATCAGAAAAATGGGTCTCTTTCTCAAGAATGGATGCAACTGTTTTGTCTTGCAACAATGTCCTTCTCCTCTCAACCCTGTTCCTTCTCATTGTAGCTTCAATTTCTATGTCCAAAGGAAGTAAAGTGCATGTGGGAGATCTATCCATAAACAGTACTAACAGAACAATGGTTATCCAGTTCAATAAGAGAAGACAAATATAAATTACAAAACAAATATTCACACAAACAATCAAAGAATAACAAATAAAGAATAGACACCTAAGAACGAGCTAACTTCCCAAATAAAAAGAAGTTCCCCGACAATGGCACCAAAAACTTGTTCGCGGCCGGCAAGTGAAACGGATCGCACAAGTACTATAAAACAGTAAGAACCGAGTATCAAACTCTCGGGGAACTTGTGTTATCTGGCAAGCTATTTCGGTAAATAGATGTCTGGTATGAAAATATGATTGTGGTTATGAATAGGTACGTAAACTATCTATGCAAAAAGAAAGAAAATCACGCAAGAGAAATGTTGTGTAAAAACAAGTAGAGAACGCGTTGGTCTTCCTAATAGGTTCCTGATGCTAAAACACATGTTCTCTATCTAACAATGCCCATGTATTCCTATGTTGTCTCCTGGACTGCTAGACCTCGATTCCACATGATAGCCTAGCCTAATCTTGATCAAGCCTTGTCCGCAGATTCCTCTTGTAAGACTAAACTCAACCAGGACCGCATTAAGACACACACACACAACTAAGTTCTTCCACCCCGATTCCTCGTGACAGCGCAACAACTTAGCCCCGCACTATCAAGGACTTTAGAATCAGACCAGTTTCCACCGTTGAATGACCCTAACAAAGCATGCATCTACGTGATCAAGGTAAAGGCATATTGGAATGAAAATCAGATAGCACAGAGAACACACAAAACATCATTACATAGAAAGAAATATATTTACATCAGGTACCTACAGGGAAGATCCAACAGAGGATTTAGCTTTCCATGGTCCGGAAACCTCCTTTACAACACAGAGAAGAACAAGATGAAAGATAGCAAAAATACAAGTGGTGAGGATGTCTCTTTCACCTCTAGGATCTCACAAACTCATCTCAAGTTCTCAGAACGGCTTCCGCTTTGAGCTCTTGTCTCTGCAGATCTTCACACAACAAAATCTCTCAAAACTCTTTGGAACTTGGACCTTTCTCTCTCTAGAACTTCCTAAACATGCAAAAGCTTCAAGCCAAGGCCAGACTCTCATGCATGTAGAGGCTTCTTCAAGAAAAATGCCAAACTCCCAAAAAATTTGATTTCAAGCTTAAATAGGTGGGTCGGTCCGTGCTCGCGTGCTTAGCGCAAATCTGGATCGCTTAGCGCGCATAAGTGGATTGTGGCTTAGCGCGCTTCTCTCGCTTAGCGGATGAGCTGAAGCGGTGCGCTTGATGACCTGGAGCGGTGCGCTCAGCGAACCTGACAGCTCATCTTCTTTTGGATACTTCCTCGCACTCAGCCACTGAGTGTCGCGCTTAGCGAATACTTGCTAAGCTAGCAGATTGGCTTAGCAAGAAGTTGAAAATCTCACTGAGTGTCACACAAAACAAAAGTATAAATAATCTATTACCTATATTTAACATAAAGTACTTATAATATTACAAAACAACTATAAATTGGAGAAGTTTGAGACAATATACACAAGTTTTATACACAAAAGTTAGTCGTTTTCACCGACTAACAAGCTGCGCTTAGCATTTTCTGCAACACAAAATCTTTCTGCAATATGTGCTTAGCCTGAGATGTGGGGCTTAGCGTAACTTCAAGGTTCCACTTACAGTGAGTAGTTCAGGCTTAGCACAACAAGCACGCTTAGCGCACTTCCAAGAGTTCAAAAACAGTAAGGGATTGGGGCTTAGCGCCTCCTGGCCAGCTAAGCCCAGCGTAAAAGCTCAAGTTACAGAATGGATCTGAGGCTTAGCGCAGGATAGAGCGCTTAGCGTTGCTACAATGAAATGTTTACAGAGAAGAAGTGGCGCTTAGCGCATCATCCACGCTAAGCCCACAGGTTAAAGTTCAATTACCACAAAGATGTGGGGCTTAGCGCAGTGATGTGCGCTTAGCTAAACTATTCAGCCAACCAATCAGGGGTCTGTGCGCTTAGCATGAGCAAACTCAGCTTAGCACATGAAGACTGAGCGCTTAGCGCAAGGTCTACGCTTAGCGGATAGACACTTTCAAAAAAATTCTAAGTCTTTTTCTGTCTATCTCTTCACACAAGCTCACAACCCCTTGTTCATTACTAAATAAGCTGAAATTAATCACAATCACAAGCAAGATATCCTAATTAAATGCAAGAGGTAAAAATGAAAATAGAAAAGGGAAAGAAAAGCTGGGTTGCCTCCTAGTAAGCGTCCTGTTATCCAGGATCCAAGAGAGTTCCTACTTCAAGGACCTTTTTCTCAAGTCTCTTTTCCTTCATCACATGCACTTTCAGACAGACATTTTGGAGAGGTTCATCTTTGTCCTCATGGAACAAATCAAAGTTGATCTTCTGGTCTTCTATGCCCATCTGCAGTATCTTCTTTCCCATGTCCATCACGCAGCTTACAGTAGAAATGAATGGGCGGCCGAGAATGAGTGGAATGTTAGCATCCTCTTCCATATCTATGACAACAAAATTTGCTGGGAATATCAGGTGCTTAACCTTCACCAAAACATCTTCAATGACTCCATATGGCTTTGTAATGGAGTGGTCAGCTAACCGGAGAGTCATGCGTGTAGGCATTATCTTTATCTCTCCAAGTCGTCAGCACATGGAAAGAGGAATTAAATTGATTCTAGCTCCCAAGTCTATGAGAGCTTTGCCTACAACAACCTCACCAATAGCACACGATATCATGACAACTCCAGGATCTTTGTGCTTGGGTGGAAGAATGCGTTGAATCACAGCACTACAGTTACCTTCCACAACAATTCTGTCACTATGGATGTACCGGTTCTTCTTCATTAGCATATCCTTCAAAAATTTGGCATAGAGGGGCATTTGCTGAAGTGCTTCTCCGAATGGCAAAGTAATTTCCAGTTTCTTGAAGATATCAAGAAATCTGGCCAAATGTCGCTCTTTATCTTTCATGGAGGGTACCAATGGATAAGGTACCTCCATGCATTCAATGGGAGTAACCTTTTTCTTCTTTTCTGAGTTAGCCTTACTCTTGCCCTTCTTCTTTTCAATCTCAACAACCTTCTCTTTTTGTTTTTCATTTTTCAATTTTTTTACTTTTTCCTCCTTTTCTTTTGTTTCTTCTTCTTTTTCTTCCTTCTTTATTCTCTCTTGATAGTCTTTTATTGATATCTCTCCTTCTTCATCACCTTCTGCTTCCTCAACAATTTCTTCAAGTTCAACTAAATCATCAACTGGTTTCAACGCCAGTTCATCAACCAGCTATTGTTTATGTTCCTCCATCTTCTTCTCAGCTTTTCTTTCATCCACATGGGTTGCCATTCTACTCCTTGTCATGATAGCTTTACATTCTTCCTTTGGATTTTTCTCAGTGTTAGCACTAAAGCTGCTTTACGGCCTATCCGCCAACTGTTTTGTGAGCTGTCCCACTTGGACCTCCAGATTCTTTATGGCAGACTCTGTGCTCTTCTAGTTAGACATAGAAACCTGCATAAATTGATCTAGAGTCTCTTCCAGCTTTATGGTGTGATCATAGAGACTGGGCCCTTGTGGTTGCGATATTATGAATGATCCCCCCTGGTCTCTATTGAATTGATTCCCAGGATGGTTCCTCCATTGTCCCTGTTGTTGGTTGTATTGTTGTCCATGTTTAAATCTAGAAAATCCACCTGCATTAAAATTGTTTTTGGGCTTCACTCAGAGATTCATCTGGAAATTGGTGAAAAGAAAAGATCGCAACTTTGCCTTCCGTAGTCTTAGACTCAGGAAAATATTTCTTTAGTAATTTCTCCACAACTTCATCCCATGTCTTAAGACTGTTGGCTTTGAATGAATGAAGCCACCTCTTAGCTTCTCTAGATAGTGAGAATGAAAACAAGCTTGTAGAAGTCAGCTTCATGATGAATCACGATTGATTCAAAGAGTTTTGATGATAACAAAAATGATGACAAAAAGCTCAAAAGTCAAGAACACTTCATGATAACAAAGATAATGATCTCAAGAATCAAAGAATGAGTTCAAGATTGAATCAAGTACACTTTAAGGATCAAGAGGAAAGTTGAGTTCAAGAATCAAGAATCAAGTTTCAAGATTCAAGTTCCAAGAATCAAGATCAAGATTCAAGACTCAAGATTCAAGAATCAAGAGAAGACTCAATCAAGATAAGTATTAAAAAGTTTTTTCAAAAACTGAGTAGCACATGAATTTTTCTCAAAACCTTTTACCAAATAGTTTTTACTCTCTGGTAATCGATTACCAGATTATTGTAATCGATTACTAGTAGCAAAATGGTTTTCAAAACAATTTCAAACTGAATTTACAATGTTCCAATTAATTTCAAAATGTTGTAATCGATTACAAGTATTTGGTAATCGATTACCAGTGTGTTTGAATGTTGAAATTCAAATTTAATTGTGAAGAGTCACATCCTTTCACAAAAAAGCTTTGTGTAATCGATTACCAGTGATAGTTTCTGAACAAAATCAAAAGATGTAACTCTTCCACTAGTTTCATAGTTTTTCTAAAAGTTATAACTTTTCCAAATAGTTTTCAAGTTTTTCTAAAGGTTATAACTCTTCTAATGGTCTCTTGACTAGACTTGAAGAGTCTATAAAAGCAAGGCTTTGATTTGCATTTTAAAACATTCATTCTTCAGACAACAAACTTTTGCCAATTGATTTCTGAATCTCTTTGAACTCCTTCTTCTTCTTCCTTTTCCAAAAGCTTTCTAAAGTTTTCCGGTTTTCCAAACCTTGAAAACAAAACTTGTGCTATTCATCTTTTTCATTCCCTTATCCCTTTGCCAAAAAGAATTCGCCAAGGACTAACCGCCTGAATTCTTTTGTGTCTCCCTTCTCCCTCGTCAAAGAATTCAAAATGACACAGTCTGAGAATTCTTTTGATTCTTCCCTTTCCCATATACAAAAGATTTCAAAGGACTAACCGCCTGAGAATTCTTTTGTATCCTCATTCACAAAGTTTCAAAGGTTTAACCGCCTGAGAACTTTTTCTTAACACATTGGAGGGTACATCCTTTGTGGTACAAGTAGAGGGTACATCTACTTGGGTTGTTGACTGAGAACAAGAGATGGTACATCTCTTGTGGATCAGTTCTAGTGGAGGGTACATCCACTAGGTTGTTCAAAGAGAACAAGGGAGGGTACATCCCTTGTGGATCTTTGCTTGTAAAAGGATTTTTACAAGGTTGAAAAGAAATCTCAAGGACTGCAGGTCGCTTGGGGACTGGATGTAGGCACGGGTTGTTGCCGAACCAGTATAAAACTCTTGTGTATTTGTCTCCTTCTACCCTACTCTTTTAATTTCCGTTGTGCACTTTAATTCATGCTTTTACTTTTGGTTAAGTTTCTTTTCTATCCTTCTTTTACTTAACAACATAGTAAAAGCCTTAGAAGAGTAAACTTTTAATTAGTAAAGGTTTAGGTATAATTAATTCAACCCCCCTTCTTAATTATTCTGAGGCCACTTGATCCAACAAGTGGTATCAAAGTAGGTATCTTGTAGAAAGTTTAACCACTTCAAGATTCATGGTCTCTTCAAATCCTTTGTTTCCTGAAGGAAATTCTATTCATAGACCACCCATTTTCAATGGTGAGGGTTACCATTATTGGAAAACCCGCATGCAGATTTTCATTGAAGCCATAGATTTAAACATTTGGGAAGCAATAGAAATAGGACCATACATACCCACTGTAGTAGATGTAAGCAGAAGCACCACAACATAAAAACCGAGTGATAAGTGGACAGAAGAAGATAGAAGAAGAATCCAGTATGATCTTAAAGCCAAAAACATTATTACTTCAGCCCTAGGAATAGATGAGTATTTTAGAGTGTCAAATTGTACAAATGCCAAGGAGATGTGGGATACTCTCCAACTTACACATGAAGGAACCGTTGATGTAAAAAGATCTAGAGTCAATACCCTTACACATGAGTATGAATTGTTTAGGATGAACCCTAATGAAAACATCCATAGCATGCAGAAAAGATTTACACACATAGTCAACCAGCTTGCCTCTTTAGGAAAAATCTTTCCTAATGAAGATTTGATTGATAAAGTTTTAAGATGCTTAAGTAGGGAATGGCAGCCCAAGGTAACTTTCTGAAAGTAAAGATCTTTCTTCTATGTCTCTTGCTACTTTATTTGGAAAATTGCAGGAACATGAGATGGAACTCCAACGTCTTAATCAAAATGAAGAAACCGACAAAAAGAAGAGAAGTATAGTCCTTAAAGCCTCATCATCAATGCAAGAAGCAAATGAAGAAGAAGACTCAGATGATGAAGAAGACTTCTCACTCTTTGTCAAGAAGTTTCAGAAATTTGTCAAGAGAACAAGAATAGAAAGGCGTCAGAACTTTAACAATGGAAAAAGATCACAAGAAGACTCTCAAGTTCTTAGATGTTACAAATGCAATCAACTTGGTCTCATCAAAGCTAATTTTCCTTCAAATGAAGAATGGCCTGAGAAAAGTGATAAGGAAAGGTATGATGAAAGAAGAACCAAGAAGGCCTACATTGCATGGGACAACAATGATTCATCCGATGATTCAGAAAAGGAGATCAATCTTCTAACCAAGGATTATGAGAGTGATGAAAACATCTCTCAAGAAGGTTAAACAAAGAGCAAAAGTATGACTTTCATCTTTGAAGATCTAGACATCTTAATCATGAAAAGGGTAATATCAAAACCATTCTCTTGTTAAAATATTTTTAGTTGAAAATTTTCCTTCAAATTATTTGATTAGGATGACTAACAATTTTTTATTATTTGGTTGTTTTGATTGTTTGAAATTATGAGTATGTGTTCTTGATTGAGTTTATCTTCTTTGCATGAAATCTTCATTCAAATATTTTAATATCTATAATCATTATTCTTCAATACTTGTGTTTGATTGCTTTGATATAATTGAATATCTACATGTTTTAATGTTTTACATGATATAATATGTGAATTACTTGATTAAGATTCATTCATAAAGTATTTTTTTAATATTTTTTATTATATTATAAATTATTTTTGATACTCATTTCAAATTCCTTCTCCTCTAAAAAGTCAATCAGCTTTTATTTTCTGGCTAAAATAACCTCTGGTAATCGATTACCATATTAGTGTAATCGATTACAGGCAGTTATTTCTGGCTATGTTGCTCTCTGGTAATCGATTACCATATTAATGTAATCGATTACCATGCGTCTGATGTGTCATCATTTTCTCCTATTTCTAAATCCTTTTTGTCACCATTTTAATTACTTATTAGCCTTAATTATCAAATTAATTATGCAGTTTTATCATTTAGGCCTATTGGACTAATTTTTTGTTTTTAATTTAATTTCAGGAGAATTATAAGCAATTGGGCTTGAATCCAGAATTGGGCTTGGACTTGAAGAGAGCAGACAATTTTATCAAATCTCATCTTATCTAGATCAAATCTTATCTCATCTTATCTAGATATTATTTCATCTAGATCTTATCTTATCTTATCTTATCTTATCTTCTTTAGATTTTATTTCATCTAGATTTTATTTTATCAAATCTTATCTTATCTTGTCTATATTTTATTTTATTTATGGGCTTGGACTTAAAACAGATTTGTAAACTTTGAGGCTGAAAATATATAACAGCACCAAGGCTCTAGTTTGGGGGCTCTCTTCTCTCCTCTCTCTCTTGTTTTCATTTTTAGTTTTAGGCTTTTCTTCTTCTTTTAGACACTTTTTCGTTTTGCAATTCCAGTTGTTGTTTTTCATTTTAGCAATAAAATTTCATTCTCTATTGATTAATGGAAGGCTAAATCTCCAGCGTTGTTTTCTCTTGAGGATCAAGCACAGTTCTCTTTGAGGTTTTATTATTACTATTAAATTCTGATCAGTTTTTCCTCTTCACTAATTACTCTGTATTTGTTGCTATTAATTGATACATGCTTAGTGCTTGATTAATTGTCTCTGCGCTTAATTTACGTTCATGCTTAATGATTGTTTATGATTAATGGGTGTATGTGTTGCTAAATCACATAATGAATGCCTTATGTTAAATTTCGCTTAGTAATTTAATTTAGGGTTGGATTAAGTGGTTGAACTGATAAAGGATAAACTCTCGTAACCTAGGATAAGAGACTTGCTTGTGAATCAAGGGGAAGCAACGTGTTTTAATTCTGATATTTTCTAATTCAATTTTACTCGCTGTTTAATTTACAAAAACAACAAACCCCCCTCCCCCCAATTCGATACTAATTTCCTACTATCTGTTATGAACATTTGGTTTATCATTGCTCGTGGGGAAACGACCTAGGATCACTTCCTAGTTACTGCATTTCAATGTTTTTTTTATTCGGGTACGGCCTCGATCAGCGTCCCTGCACCTATATATTCAAATTTCAAATTCTGAAATCTGCAATTCTCCTCTCTCTCGAAAACCCTCGTCCCCAAATCTTTCTTCAGCCATATCTCACTCATTTCTTGTCCAAATCACTCCCCACAAAGCCCAAACTTCATCTTTTTTTATTCTCTTTCATTTGAACCGATTAAAATTTCGAATAATCTTTTCAAATGGCAGAACCATCAAAGAAGCGAAAGGCCACTTCGAGTCGGAGTCAACGACATTCCGAGTCACAGGAAACGCCGATTCCTTCCTCTATTCCCTCTGGATCATTGTTTTCATCTGAGGAACAGCGGATACGGTACACAAATCTCTTTTCATCTTGTTCCATTATTGATCCAAAATTTATTGATATGGATTTCTTTTCAAATGAGAGTTTTGAATGCATTCAAGCATTTGAAAACTCCAATCTTATTCCTTTCATGTCTTTAAAATTTCCTGTTTATTCTGATTTAGTCAAAGCCTTCTATTCAAACCTAGAAATCCAAGAAGGCACTTTAATTTCTGAAATTTATGGGATTAAGATGGTCATTGATCAATCCCTATTCTATGATTTAACCCAATTTCCAAGTGAAGGTGTACCATTTGAAGGTACACTAATTGATGATTGGAAGTTTGATTTTTCTATGCATGATGCCCGCCGGTTGGTTTACACCAACCAAGCGGATATGACCAAAAGGCTTCTTGCCGGTTCATTGGCTTTTGAAAGCCGCATCCTTCATTATCTAATTGTTTGCATCTTGCTTCCAAGATCTTCAAACCTTGCACACGTTTCTGAAGAAGATCTTATTGTTATGTGGGCTTTTCATAAAGGCCTGCAAATTGATTGGGCACATCTTGTTAGATATCGCATGCATAAGGCATTGCGATTGAATGCTCCATTTCTATATCCACACCTAGTCACCCTCTTCCTTCAACACTTTAACATCCCTCTTGATTCTGAACCCTATGTTCCAATCAAGAGATCCTTTCTAATAGGTGCTTCAGTCATTGCATCCATTGGTTATCAAAAAGAGCATGATGGCTCTTGGGTGAAAAAGGGTGCTCGACATGTTGGTGAAGAAGGACATGATGGAGAAGATTCATCTCTTCTTTCAAAGATTTTGGACAGGTTCGATGGTCTTCAAACCTTTGTTGGTGAAAGGTTTGATACTTTGGAGTTACAAGTGGACATGCGCTTCAATGAGATGGAGTCAAGAATCACCAAGGTCGAAGAAGATGTCTCTTATATTCGTTCAAGCTTTGATTTACCACCACATCCACCACCATCATTTTAGTTTTTCTCTTATTTTAATATTACTAGTATTTTGATTTCCAGCCGTGTATTTGGCTATATTATTATGACATTTGAACAATTTAGTATTTCTTTATTTGCATGGTGTGTTTGAAAAATTATGAATTATGTTATATGACTATGTGATTTTTCTATATATTTGATCTAGTCATGTTTCTTGCTTCATGATTGGTTTATATTTTTTCCATGATTGTTGTGTGAATGATTAGTTGTATTTGTATGTTTCATACTTGTTACGCACTTTGGCTTTTTATTGGTGCCAAAGGGGGAGAGAAATAGGGGTTAAATCAAGGTAATTAATTTAATTTCAAGTGAAGCATAAATTCAAAAACAAAGGGGGAGAATGGAAATTTATGTGAGTGATCGACTAGGAAAAAGTGTGTGTGTGTGTGTGTGTGTGTGTGTTTCTTGATTTCAGAAGTTGTCATCATCAAAAAGGGGGAGATTGTAGAAGCAAGCTTCATGATGAATCAAGATTGATTCAAAGAGTTTTGATGATAACAAAAATGATGACAAAAAGCTCAAAAGTCAAGAACACTTCATGATAACAAAGATGATGATCTCAGGAATCAAAGAATGAGTTCAAAATTGAATCAAGTACACTTCAAGGATCAAGAGGAAAGTTGAATTCAAGAATCAAGTTTCAAGATTCAAGTTCCAAGAATCAAGATCAAGATTCAAGAATCAAGAGAAGACTCAATCAAGATAAGTATTAAAAAGTTTTTTCAAAAACTGAGTAGCACATGAATTTTTCTCAAAACCTTTTACCAAAGAGTTTTTACTCTCTGGTAATCGATTACCAGATTATTGTAATTGATTACCAGTAGCAAAATGGTTTTCAAAAAACTTTGAAACTGAATTTACAACGTTCCAATTAATTTCGAAATGCTGTAATCGATTACAAGTATTTGGTAATCGATTACTAGTGTGTTTGAACGTTGAAATTCAAATTTAATTGTGATGAGTCACATCCTTTCACAAAAAAGCTTTGTGTAATCGATTACACTGATTTGGTAATCGATTACCAGTGATAGTTTCTTAACAAAATCAAAAGATGTAACTGTTCCAATAGTTTTCATGTTTTTCTAAAAGTTATAACTTTTCCAAATAGTTTTCAAGTTTTCCTAAAGGTTATAACTCTTCTAATGGTCTCTTGACTAGACTTGAAGAGTCTATAAAAGCAAGGCTTTGATTTGCATTTTAAAACATTCATTCTTTAGACAACAAACTTTTGCCAATTGATTTTTGAATCTCTTTGAACTCCTTCTTCTTCTTCCTTTGCCAAAAGCTTTCTAATGTTTTTCGGTTTTCCAAACCTTGAAAACAAAACTTGTGTTATTCATCTTTTTCATTCCCTTCTCCCTTTGCCAAAAAGAATTCACCAAGGACTAACCGCCTGAATTCTTTTTATGTCTCTCTTCTCCCTTTTCCAAAAGAACGAAGGACTAACCGCCTAAATTCTTTGGTGTCTCCCTTCTCCCTCGTCAAAGAATTCAAAACAACACAGTCTAAGAATTCTTTTGATTCTTCCCTTTCCCATATACAAAAGATTTTAAAGGACTAACCGCCTGAGAATTCTTTTGTATCCCCATTCACAAAGTTTTAAAGGTTTAACCGCCTGAGAACTTTGTCTTAACACATTGGAGGGTACATCCTTTTTGGTAAAAGTAGAGGGTACATCTACTTGGGTTGTTGACTGAGAACAAGAGATGGTACATCTCTTGTGGATCAGTTCTAGTGGAGGGTACATCCACTAGGTTGTTCAAAGAGAACAAGGAAAGGTACATCCCTTGTGGATCTTTACTTGTAAAAGGATTTTTACAAGGTTGAAAAGAAATCTCAAGGACCGCAGGTCGCTTGGGGACTGGATGTAGGCATGGGTTGTTGCCGAACTAGTATAAAACTCTTGTGTGTTTGTCTTCTTCTTCCCTACTCTTTTAATTTCTGCTGTGCACTTTAATTCCCACTTTTACTTTTGGTTAAGTTTCTTTTCTATCCTTCTTTTACTTAACAACATATTAAAAGCCTTAGAAGAGTAAATTTTTAATTAGTAAAGGTTTAGGAATAATTAATTCAACCCCCCCTTCTTAATTATTCTGAGGCCACTTGATCCAACAAAGCTCAATCGGATTGCATCTTCAGGCACACCAGCTAGCCTAATAGTATTTCATATTTCAATGTAAGTGGCTAGGTATGCATATGGATCTTCATTTGGTAAACCATAAAATAGATTATTCTGAATTAGCTTAATCAATGATAGTGGATATGTAATGGTTTGTGCTTGATCTTCTGGTTGAGCAATGCTGGTGAAAAATTGTGGCACATTAGAACTTCAATAATCCTCCTAGGTTACTCTTCTTGGCTCTTCAGCCATGATTGTATCTTCAACAAGTTCTATATGAGAATTCCTTGCAATCAGAAAACTAGAAGATGCCTCGGAAGATCGAGGTTCTTCTTCTAGGGTTGCTGCTGCTTCTAAATACTGCAAAAATATTTTGATTCTCTCTTAATTACGCTTTCTACAGTTGGTGTTAATCTCCAAATCAATGGGAATCAAATCACCTGCAGTAGATCTTTTTTGCATACAAAAATACAGAACAACAATTATCCAGTCCAAAAGAACAATGAATGTATGGTAACTAAAATATGAACAAAAAGAATCAATGAATTAAAGAGAAAAATATAAAGCAATGTCGTAAAACTGAACTAAACTCTTCTTAAATCTAGTATCCCCGGCAACGGTGCCAAAAATACTTTGTTGGATTTCCCCTACGGTTACTTTTTGTTCCACTTTTTCTTTGTACAAATATATTCAAAGGAAATCCCGTTTGCCGAAAAGCGCACCGGATCGTCAAGTATTTAAAAATTAAAACGGATGAATCCGAGTATCGAACTCAGGGAAACTAGTCTATGACCGGGTTAAATTCAGAAATAAGGCATTGTTGACAGAAAAATTGATAATTGATGGTTTAAAACATAGTTAAACTAAGTCTAGGATAAAAACAGTAAAAATGCAAGTAAAATTGACTGCAATAGGTAGAAGTGTTGGGTCTTTCTAACAGACCAGCTGATGCATATAAGGATGTTTCTCTAATCAATCATGCTTCTGTGTTCTATGCTATAGCCTAAATTACTAAACCTCAATCCATAGTTGGACTGAATCAATCCAAGCTTCGTCCTCAGATCCCTCTTGTTGGACTAGACTCAATTTAGACAGCCCTCCTAGGTTTAGACTACCTTAAACTAAGCTTCATCCTCAAATCTCTCTTGTTGGACTAGACTTAGACCAAACAGCATTATTGTAACAACATACTTAAAACCAAAACTTAATCTGCAGATTCCTCTTGTAAGACTAAGTTTCAATTCTGCTTCGTTAAAGTTCTAAGGCAACAATACATTTCCCAACATAAAAATCACCTAACTAGGCACACAAATGGTTGATCAGACCAAGAACATACAAAATTTAAGCATTGAAGAAGCATTGAACACAAGAAACAAAATCAATTAGATATTAAAATAATTACATCAGTTATTCACTAGAAATGCCCAACAAGGGTGTTTAGCCAGCCATTACAGACGAGACTCTAACAATAATAAGCTTACAAAACCTAGGTATCTTTGCAAAATCTGCTCCTCTTGCTGCCTCCAGAGCTCTTTTCCCGAAATAGGTACTATGGTGTGCTGTGGAATTCTGTGCCCTGGGCCCTTCTTCAAGTTGTTACCTTAATTATGCACCAGACAGGCTTTAAATAGGCTCTGAATTCGCGACGTTGCGCTTAGCGCCACCCTCGTGCTCAATGCGAGTAAGTGGATTTGAGCTTAGCGTCAGTCATGCGCTGAGCCTGGCTAAAGACAATTGTTGCGCTTAGCACATTAATCTCCCGCTTAGCGCGCGGCCTTGATATTGATGCCCTGCCATATTCTTTTGTCGCGCTAAGCGCAGCTTAGCGCACTTAGCGGTGGATACGAGCTTAGCCCACTGATGAGCTAAGCTCAACTGTCACTTTTAGCACTTCATGACTTAGCCTCATTTTCACCTTAAATTGCATATATTTCATCATTAAATTCAATGGACATATTCTAGAGACAACTTTAACCATAAAAAAATTATTTACAAAAAATCACTACAAAATAACCATAAATTGGGGAACTATACAAGTTTTGGAAAAAAATTTCTATACAAAAGTTAGTCATATAAGACGACTAACACTGGGGCAGCATGATGACCCTCGAAAGAAGGAAAGGGTTGTCTACTACTTGAGCAAGAAATTACTGCCTGTGAGATGAATTACTCTCTGCTTGAAAGAATGTGTTGTGCCTTGTTGTGGGCAGCCCACCGTCTAAGGCAGTACATGCTAAGCCACACCACTTGGTTGGTATCCAAGATGGACCCAGTCAAGTACATTTTCGAGAAACCCGCTCTCATCGGACGGATCGCTCGGTGGTAGGCTCTGTTGTCTGAGTTCGACATTGCTTATGTCACTCAAAAGGCAATAAAGGGAAGTACCTTGGCAGACTATCTAGCTCAGCAACCCCTCAATGACTACCAACCCATGCATCTGGAATTCCTGGATGAGGACATTATGGCCTTGTTCGAGAAGGAGGTGGAGGATGAAGATAGGGATAAGTGGATCTTGTGGTTCGACGGCGCGTCCAACGCCCTAGGCCATGGAGTCAGAGCAGTTTTGGTCACCCCCAACAATCAATGCATACCCTTTACGACAAGGTTAGGTTTCGATTGCACAAATAATATGGCTGAATACGAGGCATGTGCCCTCGGGATCCAAGCGGCAATTGACTTTAACGTCAAATTGCTCAAAGTGTACGGAGTAATTCACCAACTAGGGGGAGAATGGGAGACTAGGGATCATAAGCTGATACCCTACTAGGCCTACATCAAGAAGCTGGCAGAGTTCTTCGATGACATCCTTCCACCACATTCCTAGGAAGGAGGATCAAATGGTCGATGCGCTTGCCACTCTTGCCTCCATGTTTCAATTGACTCCGCATGGAGACTTTCCGTGCATCGAGTTCAAATGTCACGGCAAGCTCATGCATTGTTGCTTGATAGAAGAGGAGCAAGACGGTAAGCCGTGGTACTTTGACATCAAGCGGTACATAGAGTATAAGGAGTATCCACAGGGGGCTTCTGACAACGACAAGAGGATGTTGCGGAGGTTGGCAGATAGTTTCTTTTTAAGCGGAGGTTGGCAGATAGTTTCTTTTTAAGTAGAGGTATCCTATACAAACAAAATCATGATATGGTTTTGCTCCGATGTATGGACGCCAAGGAAGCCGAGCAAATGCTCGTGGAGGTGCATGAAGGGTCCTTTGGGACGAATGCTAATGGGCATGCCATGGCCAGGAAGATTCTAAGGGCAAGCTATTACTGGCTCACCATGGAAAACAACTGTTGCATCCATGTGAGAAAATGCAACAAGTGCCAGGCATTCGCGAACAATGTCAATGCTCCGCCCATGCCTTTGAACGTATTGGCAGTGCCCTGGCCCTTCTCTATGTGGGGGATAGATGTGATCGGAGCCATTGAGCCCAGGGCTTCGAACGGACATCGCTTCATCTTGGTTGCAATCGACTACATCACCAAATGGGTTGAAGCTGCTTCATACTCCAGCGTGACGAGGAGCGTAGTGGTTAGATTCATCAAGAAGGAGATAATTTGCCGATATGGTTTGCCCATGAAAATTATCACGGACAATGCCACTAACCTGAATAACAAGATAATGAAGGAAATGTGAGGGTTTCAAAATCCAACACCATAATTCCACGCCTTATAGGTCCAAGACAAATGGGGCAGTTGAGGGGGCCAACAAGAACATCAAGAAGATCATTCAGAAGATGACTTTGTCATACAAATATTGGCACGAGATGCTCCCTTTCGCGTTGCATGGTTACCGAACCTCAATATGCACATCAATTGGGGCAACTCCGTTTTCGTTGGTGTACGGAATGGAAGTTGTACTGCCGTTTGAAGTAGAGGTTCCTTCTTTAAGGATTCTGGCAGAGTCCGAGTTGAAAGAATCGGAGTGGGCCCAAGCGCGCTTTGATCAGCTCAATCTTATAGAAGGTAGGACATTGGCGGCCATGAGCCATGGGCATTTGTATCAGAGACAGGTGAAGAATGCTTTCGCCAAGAAGGTATGCCCGCGCAAATTCAACAAAGGGGATCTTGTTTTGAAGAAAGTATCCCAAGCCCGAAAAGACGATAGTGGGAAGTGGGCTCCAAACTACGAATGGCCTTTCATCGTGAAGAAAGTGTTCTCGGGAGGAGCACTGGTGCTTGCCAGCATGGACGACAAAGATTTGCCTTCACCCGTGAACACCGATATCATCAAACTGTATTATGCTTAGCACTTGGGGCAGCTGGGGAGTCAATACATGATTATGCTCTGAGGCTCCCCAAAGATTTCCAGTCCTTTATAAACTATGATCGCAACATTTAATAAACATTGGATTGATGGGTTGTATTTCGACTTTTGTGTTGTGTCTGTTATTGCTTTGGAATACATACTCTCATTTTAATCCTGAGTCATCTCGCTCAATCTATAGGGGTGCCGCAAGCGTTTAAGTAAAATTGAACATAATAGACATTTGTTTAAATTATTACACTTGAACTGCCCAATCATAAGCATGCATATGCATTTTTGTTATCCTGTGAGTTGGAGGACAAGAGAAGATTTGTTTCGAATAATGGTCGATACTACACCGAATTCAAGGCAAAGGTAAGTGGTAGCGTATTCATATTTTACTGTGTAGTGCCATTTCCTGTATTCAGAGACTTAGAGGGTAGGTACGAGCAGATGCTGTAGATGCAATTGGCTTTGATGTTTTGATGATGATCATGATGATGTGTTGCAATTGATGCAAATGAGCTTTTCAAGATTAAAATTCAAGACAATACTTCAAGATTACAAGTCACAACATCAAGATGATCACTAGAATATTAGGAAGGGAATTCCTAATTGAATTAGCAAAGGTTTGGCCAAGTGATTTAAAATAAAAAGTGTTTTTCAAAGGTTTTACTCTCTGGTAATCGATTACCAGAGGATGTAATCGATTACCAGTGGCCAAATACGTTTTATAACAGCTATAAAAATTTGAATTCGAAATTTTAGATTGTGTAATCGATTACACAATTTTGGTAATCGATTACCAGCAGTTAGTAAACGTTTTAATTCAAATTTTAAAAGCTGTAATCGATTACACAATTACTGTAATCGATTACCAGACAGGAATTTCAGAAAAATAATTTCAAGAGTCACAACTTTTCAAAGGCTTTACTCATGACCACCAATGGTCTATATATATGTGACTTAAACACGAAATTGCAGAGAGATTTTCAGTACAACAAAGTGTTTATCCTCTCAAAGAGCAAATTCATTTTATCCTCTTAAGAATTCCTTGGCCAATTCAATTGCAATTCATTAAGGAATTAATTGAGTGCTCAATCTGTAAAATCCATCTCTTTCTAGAGAGATTTGTTCCTCTTCTTCTTCTCATTCTCTAAGGGATTAAGAGACTGTGAGTCTCTTGTTGTAAAGGATCTCTAAACACAAAGGAAGGATTGTCCTTGTGTGTTTAGAACTTGTAAAAGGAATTTACAAGATAGTGGAACTCTCAAGCGGGTTGCTTGGGGACTGGACGTAGGCACAAGGGTGTGGCCGAACCAGTATAAAACTGAGTTTGCATTTTCTCTTCCCTTAATCTCCTTTATTTATTATTGCTTTATATTCATATTCAAGTTGCTTTGTTTGATTTAATATTTAAGAAGATTGTCATTAAGGGAATTCATAACTTGAGTAAAAAGTGAAATAGATTTTTAATTAGGGGAAACAGTTTGGAATATCTTAATTCAACCCCTCCTTCTTAAGATATCTGAGGCCACTTGTCTAACAAGTGGTATCAGAGCTTCATTCTTGTACAAAGTTTAGAAGCTTCAAGAAAAAGATGGCCTCAGCAAATTCCTTATTTCCAGAAGGGAATTCTATCAATAGACCTCCAATCTTTAATGGAGAGGGTTACCACTACTGGAAAACCCGAATGCAAATTTTTATCGAGGCAATAGATCTAAATATCTGGGAAGCCATTGAAATAGGGCCTTATATACCCACCACAGTAGAAAGAGTTTCAATAGATGGTAGTTCATCAAGTGAAAGCATAACCATAGAAAAACCTAGAGATAGATGGTCTGAAGAGGATAGAAAACGAGTACAATACAACCTAAAAGCCAAAAACATAATAACATCTGCCCTAGGAATGGATGAATATTTCAGAGTTTCAAATTGCAAGAGTGCTAAGGAAATGTGGGACACTCTTCGATTAACACATGAAGGAACTACAGATGTTAAAAGATCTAGGATAAATGCACTAACTCATGAGTATGAATTATTTAGAATGAATACAAATGAAAATATTCAGAGTATGCAAAAGAGATTTACACATATAGTAAATCATCTAGCAGCCTTAGGCAAAGAATTTCAAAATGAAGATCTTATAAACAAGGTGCTAAGATGTTTAAGTAGAGAATGGCAACCCAAAGTAACGGCTATTTCTGAATCAAGAGATTTGTCTAACATGTCTCTTGCCACTTTATTTGGTAAGTTGCAGGAACACGAGATGGAACTATTGAGATTGCACCAAAATGAAGAAAATGACAAGAAAAAGAAAGGAATTGCTCTTAAAGCATCATCCTCAATTCAAGAAGAAAGTGATCAGGATAATGATGCAGATGATGATGATGATCTAAGTTTCTTTGTAAAAAGATTCAACAAATTTCTTAAAGTAAGAGGAAATCAGAGGCGACCAAATTTTAAATCAAAGAGAAGGACAGAAAATTCATCCTCTACTCTAAAATGCTTTGAATGCAATCAACCTGGACATCTGAGGGTTGATTGTCCCATCTTCAAGAAAAAGATGGAAAAATCTGAAAAGAAAAATCATAGTGAGAAGAAACTAAAGAAAGCATACATCACATGGGATGAAAATGATTTGGAATCCTCTGATGATTCTGAAAATGAAGAGATAAATCTTTGCCTTATGGCAAAAAGTTACGAAAGTGATGAAGAGGTATCTTTGAGAAAGAAGTGGTACATAGATAGCGGATGCTCAAAACATATGACTGGAGATGCATCAAATTTTACACACATATCTCCAAAGAAAAGCGGGCATGTAACATATGGTGACAACAACAAAGGTAGAATTCTTGGAGTGGGTAAAATAGGTACAAATTCTTCAAACTCCATTGAAAATGTTCTACTTGTTGAAGGCCTTAAGCATAGCCTGCTTAGCGTTAGTCAACTATGTGACAAAGGCTATCTAGTATCATTTGATTCTCAGAAATGTCTTATAGAACATAAGCATGACATTAATATAAAGCATGTAGGACATAGAGTCAATAATGTTTACATGATAGACTTAAGCATAAAACAAGAAAACAATCATTGCTTTCTTAGTAAAGATGATGATCCATGGTTATGGCATAAAAGAATTGCTCACATAAACATGGATCACTTAAATAAATTAATTTCAAAAGATTTAGTAGTTGGTTTGCCTAAATTGAAATTTGAAAAAGATAAATTATGCGATGCATGTCAAAAGGGCAAACAAACAAGAGTCTCATTCAAATCTAAAAATGTTGTTTCAACCACTCGACCATTACAGTTATTACATATGGATCTATTTGGTCCATCTAGAACCATGAGTTTTGGAGGAAATTACTATGCTTTAGTTATAGTTGATGATTTCTCTAGATATACTTGGACATTATTTATTACACATAAAAGTGATTCATTCCATGCATTTAGGAAACTTGCTAAAGTCATACAAAACAAGAAAAATCTCAAGATTGCATCCATTAGAAGTGATCATGGGGGTGAATTTGAAAATAAAGATTTTGAATTATTTTGTGATGAACATGGTATTGAACATAATTTTTCTGCACCAAGAACTCCTCAACAAAATGGAGTTGTTGAGAGGAAAAATAGGTCATTGGAAGAAATTGCAAGAACTTTATTAAATGATACTTCTCTTCCAAAGTATTTTTGGGCTGAAGCTATCAATACTGCATGTTACATCATGAATAGAGCCTTGATAAGACCTATTTTAAAGAAAACCCCATATGAGTTATTTAACGGTAGAAAACCTAATATTTCTCATCTACATGTTTTTGGTTGCAAGTGCTTTGTACTTAATAATGGTAAAGATAATCTAGGAAAATTCGATGCAAAATCTGATGAAGGCATTTTTCTTGGATATTCTTTACAAAGCAAAGCATATAGAATATATAATAAGAGAACTATGAATATAGAGGAATCCATTCATGTTACCTTTGATGAATCTAATGCTATATTGTCAACAAAGAATATGCTAGATGACATTGCAGATTCTTTAGAACATATGAACATTCATGAACAAGATTCCAAAGGAAATGACAAAGGAAACAATGAAGATCCTCCAGAAGAAGGCAAATCCAATGATGTACTCCCAAGAGAATGGAAAACTTCAAGAGATCATCCCCTCGATAACATTATTGGTGATATCTCAAAAGGGGTAACAACTAGACATTCTCTTAAAGATTTATGCAATAATATGGCTTTTGTATCTATGATTGAACCTAAAAATATAAAAGAAGCCATAGTAGATGATAATTGGATCATTGCCATGCAAGAAGAACTAAACCAATTTGAAAGAAACAATGTATGGAAATTAGTAGAAAAACCTGAAAATTATCCTGTCATTGGAACAAAATGGGTTTTTAGAAATAAATTAGATGAACATGGTATAATTATTAGAAATAAAGCCAGGTTAGTAGCAAAAGGGTATAATCAAGAAGAGGGGATAGACTATGAAGAAACATATGCTCCTGTTGCAAGATTAGAAGCCATTAGAATGCTTTTGGCATATGCATCCATAATGAACTTTAAACTTTATCAAATGGATGTTAAGAGTGCCTTTCTAAATGGCTTAATTCAAGAAGAGGTATGATCGGATCTCTTCTTTATTTATCTGCTAGTAGACCTGATATTATGTTTAGTGTATGCATGTGTGCTAGGTTTCAATCCAACCCCAAACAATCACATCTAAGTGCAGTAAAGAGAATCATGAGATATCTATTAGGAACAATCAATTTAGGATTATGGTATCCTAAGAATTCAACATGTAACTTAATAGGATATTCTGATTCTGATTTTGCCGGATCTAAAACTGATAGAAAAAGTACAAGTGGAACTTGTCAATTTATTGGATCGGCTCTTGTCTCATGGCATAGTAAGAAACAAAACAGTGTTGCTTTATCTACTGCTGAAGCGGAGTATATCTCTGCCGGTAGTTGTTGTGCACAAATTTTATGGATGAAGCAACAATTATCTGACTATGGCATCATTCTTGATCGCATACCTATTAAGTGTGATAATACTAGTGCCATAAATCTATCCAAAAACCCAGTTCAACATTCAAGAACTAAACATATAGAGATTAGACACCACTTTCTTAGAGATCATGTCTTAAAGGGAGATTGTGTATTAGAATTTGTTGATACTAAGAATCAACTTGCTGATATTTTCACTAAACCTCTCCCCAAGGAAGTGTTTTTCTCTATTACAAGAGAATTAGGTCTCTTAGATGTAAGAGATTTAGAAAAATAGGAATTGATTGGTTGATTGATTGGTTGATTGATTGGTTGATTTACTTTTTACCTTTTGATTGTAGATTATTTTGTTTGATCTTGTTTGAATTCTTGATTTTTATGATAGAATTTATGATTTCTTGTGTATATAGTAATTGAATGATTGAATTTAGTGTATTAGTAGTAAAAATTAGTCATATAGGATGTATTTGAGCATAAATATAGATATTCTCTTAGAAACTAGCCTAGGATAGGCTCTGGTAATCGATTACCATCCAGTGTAATCGATTACACATGAACAGGCAGCCTGTAATCGATTACAACATCCTGTAATCGATTACCAGAAGGCTTATTGGGCCTGTAATCGATTACCAATACCTGTAATCGATTACAATGCGTCATCTTCTATAAATACTCACGAAATCAGAGCTGCTGCGTAGCCAAAGCTTCCTCCACGTTTTCCTCCATACCTAGAACTTCAAACCTTCGATTCTCACTCAATTCTTCACCAAATCACGTCCCGTAAAGCCCAATCTTCCTCTTTTTCACTCCTCTTTCACTTCCACCGATCAAAATCCAGAAAAACTTCATCAAATGGCAGAGCCATCAAAGAAGAGAAAGGGATCATCTTCCACCGCTACCGCTGCTGCCCATCGCCGTCACGGCCCATCCGGAGCACCCACAGCACCTATTCCTCCTTCTTTGTCATCTCCAAGATCATCAACACTTTTTTCATCCGATGATCAACGTCTACGGTACCTTTCTCAGTTTTCTTCTAGAATAATCTTAGATCCTAAGTACCTAGACGTAGAGTTCTTTAATGATGAAACGTTTGATTGCTATCAAGTGTTTCAAAATTCTGGTCTTGTTGATTTCATGTCATTTAAATTGCCATATTATCCTGAACTTGTAAAGGTCTTCTACTGCAATTTAAAAATTCAGGATGGTATTATTATGTCTGAGGTGCATGGTACTTCTATGGTCATTGATCAGTCACTTTTCTTTTCTTTGACTCATTTACCCAGTCAAGGTGCACCTTTTGAGGGCACCATTGTTGATGACTGGAAATTCGATTATTCGAGTCATGATGCTCGTCGCATGGTCTGCAATGATCAAGCTGACATGACCGGTAGATTGTTGGCCGGGTCATTAACTTTTGATAATCGCATCATGCATTATATCATTGTTAGAATTTTGCTTCCTCGGTCTTCAAATTTAGCACAAGCCTCTGAGGAGGATTTGACTCTTATGTGGGCTTTTCTAACCGGTCGTCAGATCGACTGGGCCCATTTGGTTCGGTACCGAATGCATAAGGCATTACGGGCCAATGCACCTCTTCCTTATCCACATTTGATTACTCTGTTTTTACGTCATTTTCAAATTCCGCTTGATGATGAACCCTTTGTTCAAGTCAAGCGTTCCTTTGCAATTGGTGCTGGTGCAGTGACCTCCTTTGGGTATCGTAAAGATCGGAATGGACAATGGCTGAAGAAGGATGCACTCCCTCCTCAAGATGAACGTACTCCTTCACCTCCTCCTCAACGTGAGGATTCCGCACTCATAAATGAAGTCCTCTCCGAATTACGGGGTCTTCGTTCGTATGTTGGTGACCGCTTTGACTCGTTAGATTCACGCTTTGCCGGTATGGACATTCGTCTTACACAGCTTGAAGAGGATGTCGGATACATTCGTCAGAGTTTCGATCTTCCACCACCTCCTCCGTCTTCTTAGCTTTTAGATTCTGATTATTTATCTTTTATAAGCCGTGTATTTTGGCTTTTAGTTTCTTAGAATTTACATTATTATGCTAAGTACTTTGCTTATTTATCTTGTGTTTTTAAATTTTAGTCTTGGATATTTTGTGGTTGTTGACATTTTATGTTATTTGAATTCTGGTTTGATTATTTCTTGATTATGAGTTTGGCTTATTGTATTTAATACTCTGATACTTATATCTTGCTACTCCATTGTTATAACTGTGTTGATTTCCGAGTTCTTTGGCTTTTTGATGTTGCCAAAGGGGGAGAAAAAGGTTGTAGCAAAAGCTTAAGAAAAAGCTTAACAAACTTAGAAATCAAGTGATCATGTATTCCGAAATATAGGGGGAGAAAACGGATGCACATTTTATCTATATACAATTGTTTGTTGCTTGCTTGAATCTTGATTTCAGGTATTGTATTGTCATCATCAAAAAGGGGGAGATTGTAGATGCAATTGGCTTTGATGTTTTGATGATGATCATGATGATGTGTTGCAATTGATGCAAATGAGCTTTTCAAGATTAAAATTCAAGACAATACTTCAAGATTACAAGTCACAACATCAAGATGATCACTAGAATATTAGGAAGGGAATTCCTAATTGAATTAGCAAAGGTTTGGCCAAGTGATTTAAAATAAAAAGTGTTTTTCAAAGGTTTTACTCTCTGGTAATCGATTACCAGAGGATGTAATCGATTACCAGTGGCCAAATACGTTTTATAACAGCTATAAAAATTTGAATTCGAAATTTTAGATTGTGTAATCGATTACACAATTTTGGTAATCGATTACCAGCAGTTAGTAAACGTTTTAATTCAAATTTTAAAAGCTGTAATCGATTACACAATTACTGTAATCGATTACCAGACAGGAATTTCAGAAAAATAATTTCAAGAGTCACAACTTTTCAAAGGCTTTACTCATGACCACCAATGGTCTATATATATGTGACTTAAACACGAAATTGCAGAGAGATTTTCAGTACAACAAAGTGTTTATCCTCTCAAAGAGCAAATTCATTTTATCCTCTTAAGAATTCCTTGGCCAATTCAATTGCAATTCATTAAGGAATTAATTGAGTGCTCAATCTGTAAAATCCATCTCTTTCTAGAGAGATTTGTTCCTCTTCTTCTTCTCATTCTCTAAGGGATTAAGAGACTGTGAGTCTCTTGTTGTAAAGGATCTCTAAACACAAAGGAAGGATTGTCCTTGTGTGTTTAGAACTTGTAAAAGGAATTTACAAGATAGTGGAACTCTCAAGCGGGTTGCTTGGGGACTGGACGTAGGCACAAGGGTGTGGCCGAACCAGTATAAAACTGAGTTTGCATTTTCTCTTCCCTTAATCTCCTTTATTTATTATTTCTTTATATTCATATTCAAGTTGCTTTGTTTGAATTAATATTTAAGAAGATTGTCATTAAGGGAATTCATAACTTGAGTAAAAAGTGAAATAGATTTTTAATTAGGGGAAACAGTTTGGAATATCTTAATTCAACCCCCCCTTCTTAAGATATCTGAGGCCACTTGTCTAACAGATGCTAGGCCCATGATCAACAGATCATTATCCGACGTCCGGCTGAAGATGTTAAAGAAGTGCTACTGGGAGGCAGCCTAGTTCCTTTTAAATTTCTGCTTGTTATTTATTCATCTATTTTTCTTAAGTCATGGTTGAATATGCCTAGTTTGTTCGTAATCCTAGGAATTAAAATAAACAAGCACAAACTCGGGGGATAGTCAAATTTTGCAAAGAATTCTTGCAAAAAAAAAAAAAGGTCAGGTTAGCTTGCCTGGGCGAGCACCCCTGTACCAGAAAACATTATAAGGGGCAGGGGTGAAGCTTCATTCACCCCAAAATCTCCCCTAAGATTCCAAGAAAGGAGACACTTACGAGATTCACGATTTTGCAACCCCCAAGCCACCATTTTTTGTGCATTGCTTCCATTTTGGTATCCTTGTTCACTCTATACAAGTAAGTGCACTATCTCTTTGCTCTTTGGCTCACCATTGTTGCATTTTGATGCTTTATTTGTTCATTCTTGCAAAAATCTGAGAAGCTATTTATCCTTGAATTGGTGCTTGTTTGGTTGAATTGGGGGGTTGCAGGGGATGGCCTTAGGCCTATGGTGCGTTCTGAAGCAATTGGGCATGTCACATTGCCCCCATTCCCCACTTTTGCATGCCTAAAGGTGCGCCCACCAAGTGCTCGGTAAAATGCCTCAATGGCATTTGAGCACAATTCTGCGAATTTTGTTTCTGGAAACTGACTTGGGCATAGGTGGCTGCCATTGTCGAGTTTGGGGACAGCTTGTAGAAACTAGGATAGGTGCCCAAATATGTGCTAAGGCCTAGAAACCCAAGCTTTGTTTTTTGAATGCAAGAAAGCATGGAAATGAGAGCATATTGCCAAGGTTTCCCCTTTAGGCCATCATTTGATGAAGGTTGCACCTTGATGTTCTTTGCGCCTAGATGATGTGGAAATGTTGGTCATAGAGTAGGTAGCAAGAGGCAAATAAAGCGTATGTGTATTGGGTAGGTAGCCAAGTGCTTTGCCAATATGCATACGTGCTGAAAATGGCACGAAAATGCTTCTCAAAATAGGAGCGTATGGCACGAAATGGTTTTGCAAAATGTGAATGAGTAGTAAAAGTTATTGCCTTTCCAATGAATGTGTAACATGGAATTGCTTTTCAAATAAATGAAAATTTGTGTGAATATATAGCATGAAACTGACTCTCAAGTGTGTATATATGTGAATAAAATGTGAAAATGTAGCAAAAAAAAAGAATGCCACCCAAAATGGAGTAAATATACGTAGCGAAAATACCTTTCCAATTTGTATGTAAATATAGGTAGCGAAAATACCTTGCCAATTTGTATGTTAATGTAGGTAGCAAGAATACCTTGCCAATTTGTATGTTAATGTAGGTAGCAAAAATACCTTGCCAATTTGTATGTTAATGTAGGTAGCGAAAATACCTTGCCAATTTGTATGTTGATGTAGCCTAGCAAAGTACCTTGCAAATATGCGGGTATGTTGATATAGATAGCAAAAATGCCTTGCAAAGCATGTATGTATGTAGGTTAGCTTAGAAGGTAGGGTAGTCTAGCAAAATACCTTGCAAATATATATGTATGTTCATAAAATGTTTTCCTCAAGGAAAATGTGTGTAAATATATGTACATCCTAGAGAAGCACACACATCGACGTGTAAGTTTTCTCTAAATTCATATTGATATTTGTGTTTTGTCGGAAGGGATTGTATGCCGTTTTTGCTTGATTTTGCTTCAAAATGGTATTTCCTTCTAGACTGACTTTACAAATGTGTCTTCACAGGAGATGGACCTGACAAAGCTCCCCGCGAAGAGGTACAGCAAGGACACCACCGAAGAGGGCTCCAGCACTGCCCCACAAGCTGACATGGACTTCGACAGGCACCGGTTCCAGAGTGCAAAACATCAATAGCATTTTGAGACCATTAAGGGATGGTCATTCCTCAGAGAAAGACGAGTCCAGCTGAGGGACGATGAGTTTCCTAACTTTCAGGGAGAGATAGCCCGCAGGCGCTAGGCACCGCTTCTGACACCCATGGCTAAATTCGATCCGGAGATAGTCATGAAGCTCTACGCTAATGCCTGGCCTACCGAGGAGGGGGTCTGAGATATGCGCTCCTGGGTGAGGGGCCAGTGGATTCCTTTCGATGGAGATTCCCTCAGACAGTTCCTGGGACACCTACTAATCTTGGGAGAGGGCCAGCAGTGCGAGTATAGCCAGAGGAGGAGTCAGGCCTCTGGCTTTGATGAGGAGGCTATTGCACCAGCATGACCACCCTCACACAGATATGGATGACGTTGCTACTTAGCAACATTCTACCCAGCGACCACAACTCTGACCTCCCCCTGCTGAAGTGTCAGTTGGTTTATGCCATCCTGACACAGATGAGTGTGCACGTGGCTCAGCTCATATTTGGCGCTATTTATCAGTTTGCAGGGATTGCATCTACGAGACACCCTGTGGACCCGGAGAAGTCCAACAGGGACTTGGGGTTTCCCGCTCTGATTACGGGCCTCTATCAGTTCTATAGAGTGCCCGTCGCCCCCAGCAAGGGGTAGGCGCAGGCACAGGGCCAGGCACCACAGCAGCCTGGGGACGGCCACCAGCAAGCAGTTGACGACACACCACCACTACCTCCAGAGTCCACCTCTACTCACCTGCGGAGGTTGGAACGATGTATACGACATGTGGCTGACCAGCAGGCGGCCAACCATAGGGGTCAGGTGCGGCTAAACGAGAGTTTTTATCAGTACACTATACGTCAGCAAGGCCAGGACTCCAGCCCTTACACATGGCCTACTCCATAGCAATTCGAGGTTGCAGTAGCATGGCCCGGAGATTGGCCCGATTTCTCCGCAGGCGCCTCCAGAGAAGGAGATGGAGCCCAGGAGGATGAGGACATGGCTGACATGTTTGACTTCCCCCTGTGAGGAGTCTGAGTTGTACGGCCGGGTCGCCAAATTTGTGATTTGTCTTCATTGGACATTATTGCTTTTGGTTATTTTGTTATTTCCGTTGTGATTTGACATTATTGCTTTCGGTTATTTTGTTATTTCTGTTGTGATTTGACGTTATTGCTTTCGGTTATTTTGTTATTTCCAATGTGATTTGACATTGTCTGCTTCCGGTTATTATGTCCATTATGATAGAATTGAACATGTCGTTATTGCTTTCGGTTATCTGTTGCTCATTGTGAGAAATTTTACCGCTTCTAGCATATTGTCATATGTACTTTGTGATGGTTTTTCTGAAACGCCAAAAATAGAGGTCTTGTATACTTTCGTTCGCACGCCTTTTTTCGATTAAGTGTAATCTCAAATACCAACCGTGCCCGAATTGCAAGCTATTTCTAATATTTTCTTTGCTTGAGGGAAATTGATTAAGAGAAATAGCTAAAAAGGAAAAAAAAACAAAAACAAAAACAAAAATAATAATTAATCAATTAACTAAAAAAGGGCCAACACGTTTTTCAAAAGAAATAACTGCCAGTTTTTCTTTGGAATAATTCACCGGTCAGAACACAAGTGGATTTTGAAAAAAAATATGTGTACACCTGAAGGGTGAATGCCATGAAAGTTTTCCCGAATGCCTAAATGGACTCGGATGTGTGCATAAATTGATAAAAGAGCATCTTTTGGAAACACTGGGTTGATTTAAATAAGGAAAATGAACCCTAAGCCTTAGTGTTACATGGCCACAAAACTTGATGCTTGAGTGTCCACATGGGTACATGCATGATCAGTTTTGCATAAATTTCTAAATCATCATTGTTATATGCGTGTCATGGAAATAATGTGGGGCATTCCTCATGGAAACTTGCTTGTGGGGCTTCTATGGAGGCTGGATCTTTGAACTTCAATGAGGTCCTTTAATGGTGTTTTTCCACCATGGAGATGCAGCGGAAGAGAAAGGAGAAGAGGTGAGAGGAGGCGCCATCCACTAGGGAATAAGCCATGGAAAAAGGAGCTTCACCACCAAGATGAGCCTTGGATAAGAAGCTTGGAAGGATGCTTCAATGGAGGAAAAGAAAGAGGGAGAGAAAGAGAGAGGGGGGAGCACAAAATTGAAGGAATAAAAGAGGGAGAGAAGTGGAACTTTGAAGTATGTCTCACAAGACTCTCATTCATCAAAGTTACAACAAGCGTTACACATGCTTCTATTTATAGACTAGGTAGCTTCCTTGAGAAGCTTTCTTGAGAAAACTTCCTTGAGAAGCTTCTTTGAGAAAACTTCCTTAAGAAGCTAGAGCTTAGCTACACACACCCCTCTCATAACTAAGCTCACCTCCTTGAGAAGCTTCCTTAAGAAGATTCCTAAAGAAGCTAGAGCTTAGCTACACATACCTCTCTAATAGCTAAGCTCACCTCCTTGAGATAAGAAGCTAGAGCTTAGCTACACACCCCCTATAATAGCTAAGCTCACCCCCATGACAAAATACATGAAAATACAAAAATAATCCCTACTACAAAGACTACTCAAAATGCCTCGAAATACAAGGCTAAAACCCTATACTACTAGAATGGCCAAAATACAAGGCCCAAACGAAGAAAAAACCTATTCTAATATTTACAAAGATAAGCGGGCTCATACTTAGCCCATGGGCTCGAAATCTACCCTAAGGCTCATGAGAACCCTAGGGTCTTCCCTTGGATCTCTGGCCCAATTTACCTGGAGTCTTCTATCCAATGCCCTTGCGGGGTAGGATTGCATCAATTCCCATATCCCTGAACCGCTTGCCGAGCAAATACCTTGACATACGTCATGTCTTGCCTTCCTCAAGCCTTTTTGAGCCAACACGTCAACCCTTCGGCCATAAACCTTGACCCAGGATAGGAATTTTTACCCTTACCCTCGGAAGAAAGAACAGAAAGGTCTCCCAAAAAAGAGGCTTCATTTACTGTTAAGTTGTGAATATACTTCAAAAAGGGGGGGGGGGGTGGGGAGAAAATCCTCGATCAAAGATTGGAGGAAAAGCAAAAGAAAAAAAAAATTCCCGATCAAACATCGAAAGAAAGCAAAAGAGAAATATACAGAAAGGTCGTTGGACCAAACAATGTCTGAATAATGTATAGAGTTGTCACAAGCAAAAAGAAAAGAAAAGAAACCATGATTTGAAACACATGAAGCTCCCCTTCTTGGTTACCAACCAAATCTTTGTGCCCGCATCTCTTTCATGCCGTGCTAAACAAAAACAAAATAGGAAAGGAAAAGGCCGAAACACCCAAAGCAAAATTTCCCACCAAAAACTGAAAAAGTCCTACTGATCCATGATTGCACGTGTTATCTTTGATTTGATAGGAATTGATTTACAAATTCAAGTCATGACGTATCTATGGTTCGGAATTAGGATGAAACACTTGTCTGCATAAGATTTATACACTTTGAGTGATTTTCTTCTATTTCAGTTGGACCTAGTGTTTCTTCTAAAAGCTCGTTTAGAAACAAAATGCTAGTATCCTAAATCTCATTTGTGGTTATGAGAAAATTCTATCGACATGTTTTCCTTCCCCAATAAACACATTTTTTTTCTTCAAAAATACATGTTGCTCTGATCGGTTTGAAAGTTTGTTTCTTTGCTAAGCGTGTTCGCATTTTAGTGAAAGAACACCGAGATTACTTTAGTCTCTATATCCTCATCCAAAGACAAGCAAGTCCGATGACACGCAGAGACAAAATGTGGTCATCTGATCCCTTTGTCAAAGACTCAATGTCTTTCGACTAAGACTACATTAGTCTCCACCTAGTCATCCAGTGACAATCAAGTTCGATGACACACAGAGACAAAATGTGGTCATCTGCTCCCTTTGTCAAAGACTCAATTTCTTTCGACCAAGACTACATTAGTCTCCACCTCGTCATCCAGAGACAATCAAGTCTGATGACACACAGAGACCAATATGGTCGTTTCACCCTTTGTCGAAGACTCAATGTCTATCAACCGAGACTACTTTAGTCTCCCCTTCGTCATCCAAAGACAATCAAGTTCGATGACACGCAGAGACCAATATGGTCATCTGCTCGTTTAGTCGAAGGCTCAATGTCATTCGACAAAGACTACTTTAGTCTCCCTTTCGTCATCCAGAGACAATCAAGTCCAATGACACACAGAGACCAATATGGTTATTTGCTCGTTTTTTTGAAGGCTCAATGTCTATCGATAGAGACTACTTTAGTCTCCCTTTCGCCATCCAGAAACAATTAAGTTCGATGGCACGTGGGGACATATTGTGGTCATCCACCACCTTTGCTATCTAGAGACAGTCAAGTCCGATAGCACACAGAGACGAGTATGGTCATCTGCCCCCTATGGTTGAAGACTCAATGTCTTTTGACCGAGACTATTACAGTTTACTCTTTGTTATCCAGAGACAACCGAGTCCAATGGCATGTGGAGACCGTAATGGTCACTCGCTTTCATTGTTCTGAGACTATCAAAGTCCCCTTATCAACCAGAGACAAGCAAGTTCGATGGCATGCTGAGACGATGATGGTCATCCGTTTCTAATTGTTTTTTGAGATTGTTGTAGTTCCCTTTGCTATCTGGAGACGATCAAGTCCGATGGCAGGCAGAGACAAACATAGTCGTCTGCTTCCCTTGTCGAGAGACTCAATGTCTGGTGACCAAGGCTACCGAAGTCTCCCCTACTATCCTGAGACAAGCAAGCCCGATAGCATGCGGAGACCATCATGGTTATCCATTTTTATTGCTTTCAAGGCACCAAGGCTTTTGCTGATGCACCTGATGCCTTTTATGCTATTTCTTTTGACAGGTTTCGCTGATTGAGCTAATGGTAGGTCAGGTGGAGAGTTAGCTCGAAAAAAATTAGTGTCTTATCTTTACTTTCCTTTTATCTCCAACAAAAGATAAGTAAAGAGGGGCAACTGTCATACCCTAATTTCATCCGGGGATAATTGTTTGTCAACATGTGAATTTTCGCCGGCCAAGTTGAGCTACTTAACATCAATCTCTATGGAATTCGTAGGGTTTCACGATGTTACGGAAAGAAATGAGCAAGATACTCTGAATGGGGGCAATTTTTGTCAGCATAAGGAATTTTTCCAGCCGAGTTGAGCTGCTTAACAGTGATCACTACGCGATCCTTAGGGTTTCCTGACGTTTCGGAAAGAAATAGGCAAGGAACTCAAGGTAGGGACAAAATGGTCCATCCTAGAACATTCCTCAGCCCCTGGGCCCACTGGATAATATAGGGGAGAAGCAACCAGCTCGCCTGGGCGAGCAAGGTTGCTTCTGAACTAAGCCACCAGCTCGCTTGGGCGAGCTGAACTCTCCTGGGCGAGTTGGGCGGCAAGCTCCTCCCCTATTTTGGTTATAAAAGGATGTGGGAGGCTGAAGGGAAGGGGTTTAGCACCCTTGTTAAGCATATTTCACTTAAAATTAGTGAGGAGAAGAAGAAAGAAGGAGAAAATCAAGGCTGAGACACTTCCGTAACGCTTTCGTAACATTTTCGTGACCAATTCCGTGAATGTTCTTCGCCGTTCTTCATCGTTCGTCGATCTTCAACCAGTTAGTTTTCGATTTCGAAGCTTTGAATTCATTCTATCCACCCTTAGGGGTCCATTCTTGCTTTGTATGTTTTCATCTTCATCTCGTCTACTTTTGGTATTCTTTTTCTTCCTTTTAAATGAATTTCAATCGATCATTTGTGTTGTAATCTCGTTTAATCATCATTAAAATAAAATTCGACCAATCGTTCATGCTGTAACCTCGGTTAATCAAAAAATAAATAAGTTTCAACCGGACATTTACTTTTAAAGTTCTCTTTTAACGAGTTGAGAAATAACCAAGTGAAACTAAAGCTAAAATCAACTCACAAATCAAGCTTTTTCCCGAAAAAAGGTCATTTGAAACCGTTTCAAGGTCCAATGCCTTAACGGTCCCTTTTTACTTTTATCAGTTAAAATGAACCGTTTAAAAGTCTAAAATCAACACCCCGCCTAATTTTCTCACTTTCTTAAAGAACTACGTATGTCCGAGTTCCTCATCACAATTGAGGATACGTAGGAGCAAAAACCCCACTTTTGTCGACCCTAAAAAGATAAAAACATAAAAAAGGGAAAATAAAATAAATTTGAAGTCATGATTTTTGCACATTTGATTAAAGGTTGTCGTCCCTTGTGACGGACGCGTGGGGTGCTAATACCTTCCCCGTGCGTAAACAACTCTCGAACCTTTTATTCTTAAAATTCCTAGATCTGGTTTTGGTTTTTCTAATGTTTTCCTCAAATAAACGTTGGTGGCAATGTTGGATTTCCCCTGCAGTTACTTTTTGGTCCACTTTTTCTTTATACAAATATGTTCAAGGGAAATTCGGTTTGCCATAAAGCGCACCAGATCATCAAGTATTTAAAATTAAAACGGATGAATCCGAGTATCGAACTCAGGGAACTAGTCTTAGACAAGATTAAATTCATAAATAAGGCATTGTTGAAAGAAACATTGATGATTTAGAACAGAATTAAACTAAGTCTAGGCTAAAAACAATAAAAATGCAAGATTGACAGCAGTAGGTAAAGGTATTGGGTCTTTCTAACAAACCAGTTGATGTATATAATGATGTTTCTCTAATCAATCATGCTTTTGTGTTCTATGTTGTAGCCTAAATTACTAAACCTCGATCCCTAGTTAGACTGAATTAATCCAAGCTTCATCCTCAGATCCCTCTTGTTGGACTAGGCTTAATTTAGACAACCTTCCTAGGTTTAGACTAACTTAAACTAAGCTTCATCCTCAGATCCCTCTTGTTGGACTAGACTCAGCTTAAATAGCTTACGAAAGTTTAGACTAATTTAGCCTAAGCTTTGTCCTCAGATCCCTCTTGTTGGACTAGACTTAGACCAAACAGCATTATCGTAACAGCATGTTTAAAACCAAAACTTAATCCACAGATCGCTTATTTAAAACTAAGTTTCAATTTTGCTTTATTCAAGTCCTAAGGCAACAATACATTTCCCAATGCTAAAGTCACCTAACCAGGCACACAGATGGTTGATTAGACCAAAAGCATACATAATTTAAGCACTGAAAGAAGCATTGAACACAAGAAACACAAACAATTAGATATTAAAGTAATTACATCAACTGCTCTTCAGAAATCCCCAACAAGGGTGTTTAGCCAGCCATTACAGAAAAACCCCTAACAATAATAAGATTACAAAACCTAGGTATCTCTGCAAAAGTTGCTCCTCTTGCTGCCTCCAGAGCTCTTTTCCCGAAATAGGCATTGTGGTGTGCTCTTAAATTCTGTGCAAATCATCTGCCTACCCTAATTCTGCACCAAACAGGCTTTAAATAGGCTCTAAATCCGCGACGTTGCGCTTAGCGCCACCCTCACACTTAGCGCAAGTAAGTAGATTTGAGCTTAGCGTCAGTCATGCGCTGAGCCTGGTTGAAGACAATTGTTGCGCTTCAATTAGTGACATGTGTCAATTTAAGAGGTATTTGGGAAACCTACTCCATCAAATAAATTGCTTCTTGCACCCCCTTGTCTCACTATTTTCTCCCCCTGATAGAAACAATTTTAATCTGTATTTTTTGAATTTTCATTGAACATAAAACACTAACAGAAAGTCTTAAACCTAATAATAAATTCATATACAATGGAAATTACATTTATAACCTTCTTCAATTACATTTTTATGTCTGCTCTCCTATTCTCAAGGTATGTTTGAATATCCAGAAAAACCAAGATTTCCTTCAAAACCAGGCCCAACCTTAAAAGACCTATCGATCCATGATGATTATACAAATTCTTTGATTTGATGGGAAATGACTTGCAAAATTGATTTATGACATATTAGTCATTGGAATTGAGATGAAACACTTTTCTGTATGATAATTATACACCTTTGAGAGGTTTTTCTCTATTCGAATGCATCCATTGTTTCCTCTAATGTTTTTTAGAAACAATATGCGAATTGATCTTAATCTCATTTTTTGTTCTGTGAATTCCATCTTTGTGCTTTCTTTTCTCATTGTTGCATATTGAAAAATGTTGTTCTGATCAATTCAAGGATTGATTCTTTACAAAGCATGTTCATAATTTTTTAAGCATATTTATTTTATACTTATATTATTCTTATTTTTAATTTTTCTTTACTTTGCTTGAGGACAAGCAAGGTTCTAGGTTGGGGGAGTTGATAAGTGCCAAAATTCAGTATTTTTTGGGATTAAACTGTTAGCACTTATCTTTCGATTGCAATAGTTTTCTTATAAACTACCTTTAAATCTAGTTGTTTTATATATATTGTACATTTACTAATGTTGTTGTTTAAATATGAAAGATTCATCCATGATTTTGTAGGTTTTGAGGGTTGTTTGTTAGATCCAAAAACAAAGCCAAAATGGTCTTTTCACAAAGATTTCTAACCCCAAATTCCCCCAGGCTAGCAACCAGCTCGCCTGGGCTAAAGATCTTACTTTAGCCCTAAGCAAGCAACTCGCCTAGGCGAGCTACAGCTCGTCTAGGCAAGTGGATGCCTTCAACACTAAGCAACAAATTTGCCTAGGCGAGCTATAGCTTGCCTGGGTGAATTTGTCTGCTCTCCTACGCTATTTTCTATAAATAGCCATGCATGTTTAAGGGAGAAAATATCCCAACAGCCTTCAGTAGAGAGAAAAATGCAGATAGAGCCAAGAAGAAAAAAGAGAAAAGGAAAAGTGGAGTCGAGGCGCTGTAGAGTTGTGACCGTGGATCACATCCTTCGTCATTTCTCTTGTTAGTCTTGTGCTCTGTGCAATTATCGATTAGTTTTTCTCAAGGATTGGATGTAATCTTTGTACCCTTATGTATCCCTTTTGATATTATATATGTATGAATCTTTTCTACTTATTATTGGTAATTTCGTTCTACTCGTAATGTTTGATTCTATTTGATCACTAGTGTCATGAAATTGGATTTTAAGTGACACTGAAAAGTAATCTTAGAATTTGAACTGAACGATTTTACTCTTTATGTTACGTTACTAGGAATAAAAAATAATATTTTGATTGCAAAAAGCACGAGAATATAATTATAATGCGGGGGTATTTACTTCATATGCGAGGAAACGATATTTAGTAAATATTCTTAGGTCCCAAGTGCGAGGGATCAACTTGGGATAACTTAATGTGTGCATCAGTAATGTTAGAAAATGATTCATATATGTTCATCTTATTAGGATACTAAGGGTATGAACGATGAAATTCAATCCTATATTTTCTTGAATTAATTTAAGTCGTTATTATTGTTTCCATAATTTATGTATTTCCGACACACTGAATTCCGTTACTTCCGTTATTTTCGTCATTTCTGTATTTCTGTTATTTCCGTTATTCTCGTAATTCTGTTATTTTTACTATTCTTTTACTTTAAGTTGTCTTTAGTTAGTTAAACCAAAACCAATGACATTCGATTAAATTTGTACATAACTATTGAACTTATAACTTTTATCCAAATGAAGTAAGTATACTCAAGTCTCTGTGTAGATGAACTTTTTTATAAATGTGTAACCTGCAATGGCAATTGGTACGCTTGCCAAAAGTCCTAACATAGGTTACCATTATCCTTTTTGTGGTAATGAATATGCGTTCCTAGAAAAAGTATTTTGTCTTATAAGTATATCTATTTGGCTAGCAAAATTTTAATATTGGAAATATGTCCTTGATGAACAAACATAAAAAGCGCACGAGTGCTTCCTCCTCCAATCTATAAGTTCATATCCATGATGGAATTCTCGACAAACGTTGAAACCTTTGAGAACCACTTTTTGCACTTGTTTTTCCCAACCCCAAACACCCATACAGTCAATATAATTCATTGAATGGATGACAATTCTTTTCCTACAAGTGCAAATTTTTCTTGGATTAACAACAATCACACACCATAAGCGGAATTACTCTCCGACTTAATGGATTGGGGGACACTAAGCGGTGATCTCTGATCCAGGACAAAAAAATATATAAATACATAATAAATATATTAAAATTAATTTATTAAACATATTTTTATTGCAAAATATTTTAAATTACTTACAAAATACCATTATAAATTAAATTAATTTTAATTTCTTTTATAAAAAAATATTTCTATGACAAAATAGTTTTATCATTTCATATTTTAAAATTAAAAAAAAAATTAACATAAGGTAAATCCTTTTAAAATAAATTTTTCATTACAATTTTATAAATATGTAAATAAAATTGGAAATAACCTATGTGAAAGCACATAAATCTATATTTCTGTCAAATTGAATCTTCGTCTACCAACTATTTGCATCAAGAAGTACCATTTACGACATACAATTTGATCGACACTATTGTGGGCAAAAAGTTATGGCCAACAAAGCTCCTTTTTTTAAGCATTTCTTTCTAAATATTAAAGTCGTGTACAATGGAAATTACATTTATAACCTTCTTCAATTATTGACATGTTTCAATTTAAGATGTATTTCGGGCACTACTCCATCCAAAAAATTGTTTCCTGCACCACTTATCTCACTATATTCACCCCTGACTTAAACAATTTTGATCCGTATATTTTATTTTTTTTGTACAATGTAAAGCACTGTCGAAAAGCTTAAACCTAAATAATGAAGTCGTTTACTATGGAAATTACATTTATAACCCTCTTCAATTACTGACATGTGTCAATTTAAAAGGTATTTTTCTCACCACTAATCTGAAGCACCCTTGCCTCATCAACTTCTACCTTCACATCTTCTTTGTTCATACCCAGAAGGTCAGCCAGTTATGAACACATGGTCATCTTTGGTCTCTATCAAATCTGTTGGGGTGCTTAGGATAAGACTTTGATGTCGATTTGAATGAATCATCCTTTCCACGGAGGTAAATATTTTCCTATCAAGTAAGAGTATAACAAATTATAAATTCTATCTTGGTAGGGTGCCTATCAAGTAAGAGTATAACAAATTATAAATTCTATCTTGGTAGGGTATGTATTTTTATTACTAAAGTAGTTGATGATGGAGTCACCATTAACCTTATTCTGCTAACAAAAATGTGTTCTATGAAAAGTAAGTTGTCGTATAAATAAATTTTGTTGGCTAGCAAAATTTTAATATTGGAAATGGACAAAAACACCAAAAGGGGGTACTTTTACAAATTATTTACCAAAAAGGGGCTCTTTTGCAATTATTTCCGAGGGGGGTCTGTTTTTTTATTGCAAAGCGCCCCCCACCCAGGCGCCTCCACTGTGCATGTGACACGTGGCACAGGGAGGTAGCGCCCCTGACGCATGCGCCTTTGGTAGTGCCCAGGGGTCAGGCACTACTGGTGGCGCCCCTGCTGCAGGCGCTACGGCTAGCGCAGGGCAGCCAGGCGCCTGCCCCCCCCCCCCCAGCCTCTTCTTCTCACACCCCCCAGTCTCTTCCCACACCCCCCCCACCCCAAAATTTTATATTTTTTATATTGTTTATCAAAAATTTAAATTTTGTTTCATCTTTCTTATTAGTATTATTTGTTATTTTTTTATATTCCCACACCCCCCACCCCAAAATTTCAATAAGATTATTTTTTATACACTCTAAATTGTATATTTTTTAATTTGTTTATCAAAAATTTAAATTTTTTTCATTTTTATTATTAGTATTATTTGTTATTTTTTTATGTTTTATTATTCTCTCTTTTTGAAGTATATATAAGTACATTTTCAATAAAATACATTTTCACCTAAAATCCTAAAAGTCACCTAAAATCCTAAATTATTCTCTCTTTTTTTATGTATTTTATTGAAAATGTACTTATATATACTTCAAAAAGAGAGAATAATAAAACATAAAAAAATAACAAATAATACTAATAATAAAAATGAAAAAAATTTAAATTTTTTATAAACAAATTAAAAAATATACAATTTAGAGTGTATAAAAAATAATCTTATTGAAATTTTGGGGTGGGGGTGTGGGAATATGAAAAAATAACAAATAATACTAATAAGAAAGATGAAACAAAATTTAAATTTTTGATAAACAATATAAAAAATATAAAATTTTGGAGTGGGGGGGTGTGGGAAGAGACTGGGGGGTGTGAAAAGAAGAGGCTAAGGGGGGGGGGGGCAGGCGCCTGGCTGCCCTGCGCTAGCCGTAGCACCTGCAGCAGGGGCGCCACCAATAGTGCCTGACCCCTGAGCACTACCAAAGGCGTCTGCATCAGGGGCGCTACCTCCCTGTGCCACGTGTCACGTGCACAGTGGAGGCGCCTGGGTAGGGGGCGCTTTGCAATAAAAAAACAAACCCCCCCCCCCCCGAAATAATTGCAAAAGAGCCCCTTTTTGGTAAATAATTTGTAAAAGTGCCCCCTTTTGATGTTTTTGCCATTGGAAATGTGTCCATGGTGAACAAACGTAAAAGGTGCAGAAGTGCTTACTCCTCCAATCTACAAGTTCAAATACATGTCAGAAATCGTGACGAACATCGAAACCTTTGAGAACCACTTTCTGCACTTGATTTGCCTTACCGAGAACACCTATAGGATCGGTATAATTCATTGCATGGATGCCAATTCTTTTCCTGCATGTGCAAAATCTTGCTTTGGACCAACTACAATCATGCACCATAATGAGATTACTCCCTATCTTAATGAGTTGGGGGACACCAACTTATGATCTCTCATCTATGACCAAAACAAAAATATAAATATATAATAAATATATTAAAATTAATTTAATAAACATATTTTTATCACAAAATATTTCAAATTACTTACTAAATACTAATATAAATTAAATTAGTTTTATTTTATTTTATGGCAAAATATTTCTATGACAAAATAGTTTTATCATTTCATATTTTAAAATTAAAAAAATAAATAAATTTAACATAAGGTAAATCCTTTTTCAATTTTTATACATACGGAATTTTTCATATAATTTTATGAATATATCATATAAAATTAGAAATAACCCGCGTGAATGCACGTAATTTATTTTTACTTTGAAATCTAAACAAATATTTTTAGTTAGAAATTCTATAAAATAATTGTAAATATGTTTTTTTACTAATATTTCTATTACGTAGTCAAAACTTTCATACTAAAAATTTATTTTAACCTAATTAATTAGTATATTTTTTTAAAAATAATGTTGACTCTGTGTTTAATAAATTCATATAAAAAAATTTGTTGATAATATTTATATAGTAAGGGCATTTTTTTACAAATATGAAACAAATATACTAAACTTATAAATAGTTTTAAATTAGTTACTCAATAATATCGTAAATAATTTTTGTTCTTTTATGAAAGAGTACAAATATCATTCATGAGAGAGTCTTAAACGACGTCATTTTCGATGAAACATTGTGGGTAGCATTTTTTTTTCTTGCAAGTATTTAATATAATTGCATATTAAATATTTAATAATATTTTAAAATTACAAAATTATTATACTATTCTTCTATCTTATCTTCTATATAAAAAACTTTTAAGCTAACAAAATTATATAAATAATGTTTCTTAGATATTTTTTCCTTTCTTCCTTTTCACCCAACTTTTTCTTTTTTTTCTCTTTTCTTTTCATATATGTTTTTTATTTCTGTGCTTTTTTTTATATTATTTTATTCTTTTTTATTTTATATCTCTTTCTTTTTCCTAAAATGTTTATTTACAATATTTTTCTTATATTAGTGTCGTGTAATATATATGTGCAATTTTGGTGTGATTTAAAATATTTTACTTTAAAATTTAATTTCATTTAGATTTACATTATTTTTTTATATCTTAAAATTTTGAATACAAAAAAAGTTCTCGACATTGTTGGACGGGGACATTAATTTTAATGTGTGTAAATATATACAAAGAGATAAAGAGATTTCAACTATATTGTTTTAAATTTAGTTTTTTTAAAATAAAAAATGTTTAGTTTTTATTTCATAAGTTTTTATTTACTTTTAAACAAATAATTATATACATGAGTCATATTAAAACATATATGAAAATTAACATAATTAGAGATGTTCATAAGTCGAATTTGAGTAAATTCATTACCCAACTGTTATCTTTGCTATAAAAATTTACGAAGTATAAGAGCTTAGTGAAATTTTGATATTTGCTATTTGGATAAAAAGAGAAGATAGTAATTTAAGATCATATTAAAATACGTATGCGAGCTTGAAGTGTTGATGTTTTTATCGAAATATTGGGTTTCGATGAGATTGATGTTTCAATGAGCGTATTAAGCACGTGGAGATAAATAGCGTTCAGAATGAAGGTTTTGTCAAAATTCAAAGTAGCAGTTGCAGCGGTTAACGGAAGGAGTTACGTGAAGACGTCGAGTGCCATTGGATCTGTAATTAGGAAATTGTTGTATACATGTTGAATCATATAGTTCAATCATTAATATAAGAAGTTCATAAATAAGATCTTTCATAGTCATTTTCAGAGTCATTATCACTTACTTTCTAGCTCTTTAACAAAAAATGCTTTCACTTGATTTACTACTTACCACCAAATTCAATATACTCATGGGCACAACTCGAGGAAGTGTTTCATGAACATTTCTTTAGATAAGAAACTAGAGTTAGTCTTAATGATTTACCAACCATGAAAGATTTAACAGTGAATCAATCAAAGACTATTTAAATAGATTTCGATAGATGAAATCTCATTATAATAGTCAAATCCCTAAACATGAGTTTGTAAGAATGGTCGTTGCAAGTCTAGATTTTTTTATTCATAAGAAATTGGTAAATTAACAAATGAGGGATATGGCACAATAGGTAGGAAAGGTAAGAAGGATCGAAAAAATAAAATATGAGAAGGAAGGAAAAAGAAATTTGACAAAAATAGGAAGGAGAAAGTTGCATATGTTGAAGCGTACAAAGATTATGATAATTATGTAAATTTTCAAGATATTGATTTTGATAATAAAGAAAATGATGTATATTTAGTAGAATTACAAACAGGTCCTCCTTATATTTGTCAAATGTTGAAACGAGAAGAAAAACAAAAATTTGCAAATTCAAAATATAGTAGTTAGGGGCTTCGATTGAAACCTCTAAGGTTGAGACAACCTTATATGAAGAGGAGGTTAACCAAGCATTTGAGGATTTCGAGAAGGAGGAAGAATTTGTGTTTCCACCTACTAAAGAGAAATTACTCAAATTTCTGGTGAAGAAGCAAAAGGTAGAAAAGGAGGTGATGCTTTGCCCTCGATATAGTGCTATCTTTGACAAGTTTACTACAAAATCTTTTGAAGCTTCTGATATTCAAAAAAACATTATCAGAAGATTCAAGAAGTGAATGCCAAAGGAAAAGGAAAGCAAAATATAAACATGATAGTTAGTCAAGTGCAGAGTAAGCATAGACTAGGTCAGATTTGTGCAGCTTTAATGGCAAACTCGATTATAAACAAGTTAGTTGTGTTGGGTCAGATTAATCGGGTCTAAACATTTTAAAATTAATTTTAATTTTGTAAAAAATAAGAATTTGTTTTTGCTAAAACATTCATATACTAAAATTTTGTTGATTAATATTTATATAGTAAGGTTATTTTAATATAAGTATGTATCAATAATATCATATTATTTTAGTTCTTTTTATGATAGAGACTACATGTATCATTCATGAGATAAAATCTAATTTGACGTCATTTTAGTGAAATATTATGGGTGATAATTTTTTTTGAGTATTTAACAGAATTGCATATTAAAAATTTAACAATATTTTAAAATTACAAAATTAATCTACTATCTCTATAATAAACTTTAGGCTAGCAAAATTAAATAAACAATTTTTCTAGTTTTTGACAAGTGTCTAAATTGGAGTGTTTTTTTTCTTATATTTTACTCTAGGGTTCGTCCAACCTTTTTCTCTCTTTCTCCCTTTTCATCCAACTGTTTTTCTTTTTTCAATTTTGTGTTTTTTTTTTCTCTTTTTATTTTACATCTCTTTCTTTCTTTCTTTGAAAATGTTTATTTACGATATTTTGCTTATAGTAATGTCACTTAATATACATGTGTAATTTTATTGTGATTGAAATTATTTTATTTTAAAATTTCATTTCATTTAGATTTACGTTATTTTTTTATATCTTAAATTTTGAATACAAAAGAAGTTCTCGACATTGCTGGACGGGGACATTTATTTTAATGGTTTGTAAATATATATAGATTTCAACTATATTGTTTTAACTTTATTTTTTTAAAATAAAAATGTTTAGTTTTCTTTCATAAATTTTATCATTTATTTTTAAATAAATAATTATATACATAAGTTGTACATTCCTGATTTTTTACTTGTCGGTGACTCTCACACTAGGACACTTCACTCAACCCTTTATAAGATTTTGGCAATCGGCTCTACTTGCTTTCAAGATCAATGATTATCCCTACAAATCAACATGAGACTCTTTTCAACGTGTTTTGTCCTCGCTCTAAGAAACTTTCCTAAAGATCACTCATCCCATAACTGTTCTAAGTCAGATACGCTTAACTGTGGAGTTCTTAAGTGATAGTATACCAAAAAGTAGATGCATCTTGTTAGTATAGGTAATACCAATTAATTTCTTTAAGTCATCCTCAATTGCAAAGTCTTATACTTGAACAACTTTTGAATCCCTCTCATTCTGGTGTGATTCAACTGGGGTGTTACATAAGTCATTTTAAAACATATATGAATTTGTTTTAAAGGAAACATATATGAAAATGAAAACAACTAGGGATATACACGGGTCGGATTTGACTAAATTTGTTATCCAACTCAATCAAAACTCTACAGGTGGGAAAAATTGTTATTGGTATAATTTAATAATTCAATAAACTATATTAAAAAAATTATAGTATTTTGTATTTAATAATTATATTTATATATATAATAAATTTAATTACTTGGCCTATACAATTAACGGGTTGATCAAGTTGGATCAGATTTGGCGTGATTTATAAAAACAAAATTGAATCAAACTAATTGAATCAGGACTCGCGAGTTATCCATATCCGTGAACACATCTAAGTACAACCCATACATATTCACAGGGGTGTTTGCAAGCTGATTCGGGTTGGTTTTGACCAAATTCAAGATCCAATCCAATCAAATTTGATCGGTTTGGTTTGGTTTAGTTTTCACAATTTTTTTTTGAAATCCAACCCAACACAACCCATTCATGATTCGGTTTGGACCAACATGTTATCCATTTAAATTTGATCATTTTTTTTCTTAGAACTACTATTTTATACCATGATTCATCTAAATATCCAATACAATAAGCATAATATTATCAAATGTCTGAAAATAGTAAAATTGATTTATTTAATACCATTAACATAATATTCTAAAATAAATTAATACAAATTAAAACAAAATAAAACAAATGAATAAAATACGATCCATTAATATTATAAACATGATATAAAAAATAAATAAATATGAAAAAAGGTGAAACAAATAACAATGTATTTGAAAGTAATACCTTAAGAAGGTTCCAATACTAGTAGTCTCAACACTTGCACTTCCAACACTTAGCGTCTCAATATTAGCAAGCCAAACCAAACAAATCTAAATTTTTTGATTGATTTTGATCTGTTCAGTTCGATTTTGATCGGATATATAAATCTAAACCTGTGATTTAATCCTTACATGAATAATTTAGTTTGATTTTAACTTAAATACATAAATGATCAAACCCAAACTATTCGGATCAGTTAGTCAGTAGGTGACTCATACCCATGAACACCCCTACATACACACAATTTAAAATTTATAAAGTTAAGTACAAGTTGTTTGAACTCAAATTATTCAATTTTAAAGCAAAATAGCATTAAAAATGCAATTTACTATTGATTAAATAGATTGGCATAACATGAATTTAGATATGCTATGTGGGCTCCTTCCTAGGCTAATGCAAAAACATGTTAAACTTATTAATATCCCACATATTTGAGATTCAAAGTTATATTCAGTTGAATTAAACAAACATTCAATTTGTATAATAGGTTAATAACTAAGTAAATCATACATTGTTGTTCCCATCATGTCATATAATTATTTAATTGATTCTCTAAATCCAACTTAAAATTAAAAAGTCGGCGTAATCCAACTCTTAATATCAGAGATCCTTTTGCCCCCGTCACTTGGATATATGTCCAAAAAAATTACTTGTTATTGATTCAGATCTTGTAATCATACATAACAATAATTTCATGACAACACGCAAATCTCATAGCCATTTGGTGGAATACTTGAAAAACTGAAGTGTGATTATAACTCGCTTAATCGATCACCAAATATATTAGCTAGATTATAAAAATGAGCGTGCGCATTATTCATACTGAAATGTACCGTGAATCCACTTCAGTTATCATGGTTGGTGTCTGTTTGGCTAATATAAATAATCAATTCCTCTCATCATACCATACATTTCAGTGTAAGATTTATGACTAAATGTTAATTTAATTATACATCTTAACTACATTTAATAATTTTTTTAAAAAAAGTCTATCAATATTAATTGTACTCTATTATAAAATAAACAGATCTATATATCCAAGTATCCCACGGAGTTCATTAACAATAGTTATATTATGTCCTCTGTCAATTACTCAATTCTATGCTCATTATTTGTCCTGTCCACTTATACACATGCGATGTGGTCATATTTTAACATTTTATAAATAAATATTCAACACTATACTGTCAATTTCTGCACCTGACTTGTACATCCATTTCTTAGTGAACTAATGTAAAAATAAATAACAACTTAAATATTTTTTTCTGTAATTTAATATTTTCCTTTTTTTCCTGTAAATTTATTTCTTTTCATTTTTATCTTTGTAAAATATGTTTGTTTTATTTTTTTTCTTTAAAGTATTTTAGATAGTATTTTTTCACTATTTAAAACACTTTTTAAGGATAAAAAATAAAACAAACATATTTTGAATGGAACAAAACGAAAAAAAAAATATTTAGAAGAACAAAAAAAATTCAAAAAAAATTATTTAAACCATAAATAAATAATAACCATAGTCAAGTCATAAAGTTCAGGGGGTCAAAAGATGCACATATAGTTAGAATAAGCAAAACGCCCAAAAAAATCTTGGGATAGAAAATTGAAATTCACTGTTTACATAGTGAAGAAACCAAACAAATTTGTACGTACACTTCTCAAAGCTTTAACTTTCCTCTCGATCTTGTTACCCTAATTAAACCTCAATTACCACAAGAAACATTTAGATTTATATTATGCCGATCTGTACACATAAACTGCCTTTCTTTATTTGCAGGCCAAAAGAAACCTCTAACATCAAACCAAAAAAAAAAAAAACCCTCTTATATTTGAAGTATAACATCACATATCCACTTAATTAAATGATTCAAAGTTCGAATTCTGATTTATAAGTATAAAATAAATTATGTTAAAAAAAAAATAATCATCTTATGTGTGGTTTCCAACAAAAATTTGTTACTATTTTCAATAGAAGTACCTCCATACCAATATATACCATGATTAAAGAAAATAAAATAAAGACTACAACATCACACGTGCAATGTGTGTGTAACCCCTTTCTTCTCTATGCTTTGCTTTGATTTCTTCTGCACACCTCAGGGTCCTCTCAATGTGGTACCCTCCTCCAATGCTAACTTCCCTCTCTAAATGGCAGCAATAGCTCTCAAAAACACTCACGTTTACATGCAATTTGAAATCCATCAAGAAAAGGAATTCCAGCTCCAACTTGTTCAGCTCATCAGTTGTTAACCCACCAACTCTTCCAAAGTAGGAATTTCTGTAGTTCCTGTAAAAAAACAAAAACATTTTTATTAAATGCCCTGAATTTCAATCCAAGCTAATTGGATTGTTGAGAAATTGACACATTACCCGACACGAGCATATATCACAGACCAAACTAAAATCTTAGAGCCCTTATTAAAATTGTCCCTTTCCTCAGTTGTTAGCAAGTAATGTCAATGGTTGAGATTTTTTTATGGGTAGAAATTGAACATATTATTTAGAAGTTTACAACACTTATACACTTTGTTCAACTAACTAGACTCCTTGGTCAACGATTGAGATTGACATAAACAAAACTATTTACCTTTTTTTTTTCAACCCACCCCTCCCCCCCCCCCCCCCCCTTGGTAAAATAAACAAAGTAACTGAATTGGAAACTTACATGTCTTCAACATACTTGGAAGCAAGCATGATGGTTGTGATGAGAAGCCTATGCACATTTCTAGCATTGATTCTGAATCCTGGATTGTTCTGGCAAAACCTGTCAATGTAGACATAAGCTACAACATACACTGAAGGCCCTGCACGAGTGTACCTGAAAATTCTCTCTAAATAAGACTGGATTGTCATGTCAAGGATCTCTCTGCAGTCAAAGATGTTTGTGCTAATGGCCTTGGACAAAGACCTCGAACCATTCTTCACGATCCTTTCTGTTCTGGCCATGCTCCTCTCAATCAGTGAAGCCAGAACATTGATCACCAATGGGGTGCTGTAATGATCCTCTTGGTAGGAGTAGGAGTACAAATCAGAGCGAAGCTTTCTTGGGGAAATTATGAGAGAAGAAGCCATGATCAGTGAAAGGGGAAAGTTGGTTTGGTTTCAGTTTTCTTTTTCAAGCCTTTGAAAGTGATTTTGTGTTGTCAAGAAGCACCAAATGATGATGGTGGGGTTTTGAATTTGATAGTGTAGGAAAGTTTTAGAAGTAGGCTTTATATGTAATAAATAGATGGAGTAATAGAGAGAGTCGGCAATGGAATGAGTGAGGAAGTAGTGGGGGACTTGGGTGAGTGGAAGCTCGAATTGAAAGATAATAAAAATGAAAACCCATAAAGATATTACTAGATATGAGTGTGCCTGGTCTTTGTGAAGGCAAAGTACATAAATAGGTGAGGAAAGAAACAACAATAAATATCTATTTTAATCTTTGAATAGGTAAGACGGTAACTATTTAATTCATGATAAAATATTTAAATTTTAATCTTTGAATTTACAAAAAAGTCCAATAAATTGATATGCTTGTTAAATTTGTAAGATATTTTTTTTATTAAATTATAATATTCAATAATAATTTAACAATAAGTTATATTTTTTAAGATTAATTTGATATTAAATTTTAATGATTAAGAATTATTATATCGTTAAATTATATACAAAATTAATTTATTGTAATTTTTATATATTCGAAAATTAAATTTAAAATTTTTATATTTCTAAAATCAATTTATCGTGATGTCATACTTTATAAACTAAAATGGGTGTTTATCCAACAATAATAAAAAAAAAAAAATCACACTTTCTTTTTGTGTGTGACTATGTCCTTGAAATTGAGGTATCGCCGACAGTGTGACGAAGGGTAGGAATGGGAATCGAGTGGAGAATTAATTCATGGTTGCTAGGCTGGTAGGTTATTTGGACCCCACAAATTTAGAGGGCATTTAAGCATTGACCCTTGCCTTCGAGATTTGTGCGGTTTGAGAGTCCCAACTATGAGAAGGGTGAACACTAGCTAGTAATCAGAGTAAGGTACATGGATACTACCACACGTGCATGGGGCTTGACTCATCTTAGATCGTACAATCTTGGTTTTGCAACTTGCAGCCGTACCACGTGCATCGTGTTGGATTCTACTTCTTTCTTGTTTCCTTCGCTGTTTCTTTGAACTGATAAAAAAAAAACCTTTTTGGTATGAATCCTTAGGCTTTAAGATAAGAAGTCATAAATTTTTTGGTGACTTCTGATTTATTTTAATGAAATCATAAGAAATTTTATAATTTTATTTTTTATTTGTTTTTAATTAGAGAAACTAAAGTTCAACAATCCTAAATGACTTTAAAGTGATGTTTTATTCTATAACTTCTAATTTATTTTATGTAACCTAATAATTTCATATGATTTATATGATATCATTAATTAATTTTATTTAATAAAATTATTTAAATATTAACGATAAAAAATAAATTACTAATAAAAATATTTGTTAAAATAAAAATAACATAATACATTAATATAAACTGAACAATGCCCACAAACATAAAATTAAAAAATATAGACAATATTAGTAATCAACTTGCTTATATGAATTACTACTTTAATATGATTATCCCCTGTAGTTCAACACAATGAGCATTTCTTATACTTGTTTGGAATTGGTTCGTTCATCTCATTATGTATAGACTAGTGGTTGGTCTTCTCGATGTGTCTTGTCGCTTCAAAGGATCAAGCATAAAATATGAATCTAAATATTGAGCCTATTTATCTTCAATTCCAAGGGAATGAAACTAATGCTGATAAACTTTTGTAAATGTTTTCCACTATTAATATTTTGTTTTTTTAAAAAAGTCTATGTGTAGTTCTTTTTTATTTAAATTTGAGTATTTTTTTTAGATCATTTCTTTTATCAATGATCAAATCACGATGAACAATGAATGAATTTTGATCAACTTATTTCTCCAAAAGGAATGCAGTGAAATTCCTTTAGTTGATTCTCTTGAAATATTTTCTCAAGTATAAGATCGTATCAAGAGTAACCCATAAAAAGGAATAAGAGAGTGTATTTATAATTTTGATAGACAAAACTGATTTAATCAATTATCAAATATGTTAATAAATTAATTTGTCAATATTTTTCTTTGTTTTGCATTTCCAGAAATGTCCTAACCAATTATAGAATGTGATAATCGATTATCTTGTTTCAAATAGAAAGCTTCTCATGCTTCCATGGTTTCTCGAATAATTGATTATTTCATCATAGAGAGAGTTCTTTAAGTTTCCATACGCAATCTAATCGATTACAATACATGATAATCGATTATCTCAAGTTACAAAACCTTCCTTCTAAAATTGGCTTTTGTAATCGAATAAATGAGAAGTAGATCTTCCTCGGTCAGTTGTGCATGATTGCTCCCCTTGGGAGTAATGGTCCAAACAATCAAATATGACAAAAGTCGGTGTTCCATCTACAAGGGGCCAATGCCAAATCTTTCCTTTCCCTTGCCTTTGGAGACCACAATAGATAATGTTGAAAGGTCCTTAATTAAGGCCATGTACCTAGTGACCTTGTTGAATTTCACTCCAACATCGTTGAGGCCTTTCTCATTGGCCATCATCCCCTCTGAATACAAACCAACAATGTCTTCCCATAGTTCGGGGGTGATCACAATTTGCTTCCCCTTCACTTCAACACATAGATAACTTGACTCACCATCAACATGAGCGGTAGTGTAGAAAAACCTTACGAATAAGGGTAAAATATACCCTTCGCCTCCACTAGCTTCGTTAACCCATGATACTTAAGAAGTTTTGGGAAAGCAAACCTTTAATGCTTCAGCCACGCCAACTCTAGATACTTGGGTTGAATTAGCTTCTTCTTTGTAAAGCTAAACTTGTAGGACACCTCATAGTGCTCCTCTACAAACCATACAGTAGGCTTTGGAGAGGGTGGTGGTGAGGGTGAACATGCTGAACATTTAGCTCTATTTGAGGGGCCACCCTTTGTAGGCTCCTTCTCCTTCTTCAATTTTGCTTTTGGGGCTAATGGTTTGTGCCCAATGCTCTTCATCATCTTGTTCTTGTTATCCGCTATTGATGTAGGTTGAAGGTGAAGGTAGAAAGAGATGTTGAGAGGGTTAGGGAAGAAGAATGGATGTGGGTATGCTTTGTTAGGGTTCGAAAAAGGGGTTTATTGTGAGAAAAGTAAGGTCTGGGTAGTGAGTATTTCAAATACAAAATATGTTTTTTTTTGTTTTTCTTTTGAAAAAGCAAAATTTAAGACTTTGCGTAATCGATTACAAACTTACCTTTGTGTATACATATTTTAAAAATTATGATTAATACCATTTTCTTCACAAAAAGTTTCCAATTCCTCATTTTGAAATTCATCCCCATGATCACTTCTCAAATGTTAGATTTTCAAATCTTTCTCATTTTGAATCAATTTGGCTAGTTTATGAAAAGTCTTTGAAAGCATTGTTTTTGCAAGGTAAAAACAAGGTCCATGTAAATCTAGAATAGTCATCCACAATCACTAAGGCATTATAGTTCTCTCCTATGCACATAGTTCTAGAAGGACCAAACAAGTCTAAATTCAAGAGTTCAAGTGGTCTAGAGGTTGAAATCATACATTTAGCTTTGAAAGAAACTTTAGATTGCTTGCCCTTTTGACACGCATTACACAAGCCATCCTTTACAAACTTAAGCTTAAGAGGTCCCTTAACTAGCTCTTTAGAGATTATTTTGTTTAAATGGTCCATATGAATGTGAGCTACCCTTCTACGCCATAGGCTTGAAATATCATCATTACTAGTTAAACATGTCAAATGTGATGATGTAACACAACACAATCAATATCAAGCATGTAGGTGTTACCTATCTGGTTGCCAACAAACTTAATTTGATTAGTGATTGGATTAGAAGTAGTGCAACAATCTTTATTAAAAGCTATTTTATAACCTTTTTCAAAAAATTGACAAAAGCTTAGAAGGTTATGCTTTAATCCATCCACAAACAAGACATTCTTTATCAAGGTAGTTAAGGAGTTTTCAATGTTACCTATACCAAGAATCTTGTCTTTGTTGTTGTCCCCGTAGGTTACATAGCCTCCCTCCTTTGCTTTCAATGAGACAAATTTGGTCTTGTCTCCCATCACATGCCTTGAACAACCACTATCCAAATATCACATAAGCTCCTTGGAATCAAGGAATACCTACAAAAGAATTTAGAGGGTAGATTTAGGTACCCAATAGATTTTGGCTCCTTTTTGGTTAGTAACCATGATTGTTCCTTTGGGAACCCACTAATATTTCCCATTTGGAACTCCATATTTCCTTATCACACAATTCTTTGATGAACGACTCTTATGCATGAAATAGTGACTTGTTTTGAAAGAGGTGTGATGGAAGCTAGCTTGAGAAGCTTCTATGGAGACTAGATCTTTAAGCTTCAATGAGGTCCTTCAATGGTGATTTTCAGCCATGGAGTTGCAACGGAAGATAAAGGAGAAAAGGTGAGAGGAGGCGCTATCCACTAGGGAATAAGCTATGGAAGAAGAAGCTTCACCAACAAGAGAGTATCTCAGATAAGAAGCTTAGAGAGGAAACTTCAATGGAGGAAGAGAATGAGAGAGAGAGAAAGAAAAAAAAAGTGGCGTGGGAATGAAGAAAAGATAGGGAGAGAAGTTGAAGTTTGAAGTGTGTCTTGTGGCGTCCCTAAATAATGACTGGTTTAATAGTAATAAATCAAATCGCAGAAACCATGGGAAATTTTTTTTTTCTTTTTTCTTTTTTTTTTTGCACTGTTATTCATGTCACAGTAATTAAATCCAGAAGGAAAATTATCACTATAGAGTTCTGAATGGCCAGTTCATATCTCTATTCGGATTCATTTCTTTATGTTCACTCATAACCTCCAAACTATTTTTCTATTTCAAAAATATACCAGCCATCATTTTAGGTCGTCACGTGAAAGATAATAAGGTGCGGTCAGTAAACTCTTTTCAAATAAAGTTCGTTAACATTTTTTTTTTCAAATAACAAGATAAAACATAATTGTTTTTATCATCTAAAACTTTCCAAAATATGTGAGTTTGCAAAATAGCACAGTGACATCCAGAGCAAAGGTAACATTTGTGGTGGCTTCAGCCACAATATATACAATCATCAAAATTTCTATACAAGAGGTCTACCCAGCCAAAAAATCAAAAGAGTAAACCTAGTAGTCTGAACTAGATACACTCACCCACAAAAAGTATGTACGCCTAATCTAAGGAGCCGTCTGCTATGATGAAGAGTCGTCACTATTCGCTGTCCCTCCAGGGCCACTCTCCTCTGTAGAGTCTGCCTCCGATACTAACATAATATCCTCTAGAGAATCAACATCAGGGAGTGGGTCCTCATCCTTCTCTGGGAAGTCAGCGGCATCCACAGCAGGTTCAGGAGGTAACTCCTCTAGGTCCTCTTCAAGATCTTCTTCAGAGGATGACACCTCTATCACTTGAATCGGCTCAACTAGTCGATATGGAGTAGGTGTAGGTAGTATCCACTCCACAGGCTGCTGAAGTGTGCGTGTGGGTTGCTCCGGATGTACTAGTGAAGTAGCAGTGAGTCAAATTGTGCCACGAAATCGGCTCCTCTCATTGCCTTCGAGGGTCTCCCACACACCCTCTAGGCACTCCATCACAACGCGATCATGGATCAACTGTGCTGCCATCACGATGTACAAGAGATAAAAGAAACAGGGTAGACTCTTTCACAAGAAATCTAACTACACAGGTACCAATACAATGCGTCCCATAATGGCTACGCATAGTCAAAATGTCTTTTTCAAGGGATTTCCTCTCTGGTAATCGATTACCACAATATGTAATCGATTACCAGTGCCCAAAAACGAATTACAACAGCCTTTGCACATTGGAACCTGAAAGTTACACTGTGTAGTGGATTACACATAAATGGTAATCGATTAACAATAGCACATGACACTGTGTAATTGATTACACATAATTGGTAATCGATTATGAGTAGCATATAACATTGTGTAATCGATTACACACCATTGGTAATCGATTACCAGAGGCTACTAAACGTCCTGTTTCAATTTTTAGACCCTGTAATCGATTACCCACGGATGGTAATCGATTACCAGAGGGGATTTTTCAGATATAACACAAACTAGATAGCTGGCCGGCCGCCACACAAGCCTCTCCACACATGCATGAGATATGAACGAATGCGTGGCACCCGAATCATAGAGTACATCTAGCAGTTTATCAGCAATCAAACACTTACCCTGTATCAAATCGTCGGAGGCCGCAACTTCTGATCCACTCATAGCAAATACCTGGGAGGGTACCTTTGGTTTTCCACCACTAGTGTTATTATTGTTGCTAACATTACCGCTCCTTGTGGGATTAGTAGATCCATGATTGATTGTGTTAGAATTGGCAGTTACCGTCGGTCTCCCAGTCATTCTACACTCCCGAGCATAATGGCCTACCTTGCAACAAATATAGCAAGGATTTTCCTGTGTCTGCTGGAGTTGTGGGCAATTTCTCCTAAGATGTGGTCCTCCACACTGAAAGCACTGTACCCCAGTCCCCTTTGACAGGCTCATGTTGGATGTAGCCATAGGTTGTTTCCCCTTGTTGCTGGAATATGGCTTCATCCTCTTATTACTGTTTCCTCTAAAAGGGTGGCTTCTTTGTGGTCCTCCAAAACCTCTGGCTTGCCTCTCTTTCATCTTGTCCTCAAATATTCGGCACTTTGCCACCAGTTGATTGAAATCTGTGATCTGCATGTAGCTAACTGCCTGTTGAATCTCCAGTCGAAGCCCATTCTCAAACTGAGCACATAAGTCTTCTTCGTTCCGAGCATCTTGGTATTGAGGCCAGTACTGTAGAAGTTCATTAAATTTGGTCGTGTATTCTCCAACAGACATGTTTCCCTGCTTCAAATCCAGAAATTCCCTCACCTTTCGCTTTCTGAGATCTCGTGGAAGATAGTTGTCTAGGAATTTGTCCTTGAAGGCATTCCAAGGAATCACGTCTGCAGGTGTTGCTAATGTAGGTTTCACGAACTTCCACTAGTTCTGAGCTTCTCCTTGGAGCATGAATGTCGCATAAGGGACCTTATGCTCCTCGAGGCAACCCATCGCCTCAAAAATCTTCTCAGTCTTAGCTAACCATAACCTAGCACCTTCTAGATCATAGTCCCCACTGAACTTCGACGGGTGGTTCTTACGGAAAGCCATGAGTCCTCGATACTTTGCCGGCTCCACATCACGTTCCTGCACTAGAGTTTCCAGCACAACTGTGATGCGTTCTAGGACATCACGGTTCTGATCCCTACCACGTCCTGCCATACCTAACCTGTAGGGAAGCTATTAGTATCCATGAAATTCTACTGAGAGAGTGTACCATATAGGCTATGACAGTTATAACAATATCTCTCTCTCTCTCTCTCTATATATATATATACACAACAATTCTACTAAATCAATTTCACTTTCCTGCTTAAGACAAGAAGGTAGAATTACACACAATTTGTGACTTAATGTCACTCCCCGAAACCTACTTCCAAGTTTCAGAGATACACAACATTCACATAGTAAGACCATGGACAGGTTCACTAGAATCCAACTTTTGCTCTGATACCACCAATTGCGGCGTCCCTAAATAATGACTGGTTTAATAGTAATAAATCAAATCCCAGAAACCATAGGAAATTTTTTTTTCTTTTCTCTCTCTTTTTTTTCGCACTGTTATTCATTTCACGGTAATTAAATTCAGAAGGAAAATTATCACTAGAATGTCCTGAATGGCCAGTTCACAACTTTATTCGGATTCATTTCTTTCTGTTCACTCATAACCTCCAAACTATTTTTCTCTTTCAAAAATATACCAGCCATCATTTTAGGTCGTCACGTGAAAGATAATAAGGTGCGGTCAGTAAACTCTTTTCAAATAAAGTTCGTTAACATTTCTTTTTTCAAATAACAAGATAAAACATAATTGTTTTTATCATCTAAAACTTTCCAAAATATGGGAGTTTGCAAAATAGCACAGTGACATCCAGAGCAAAGGTAACAATTGTGGCGGCTTCAACCACAATATATACAATCATCAAAATTTCTATACAAGAGGTCTACCCAGCCAAAAAAATGAAAAGAGTAAACCTAGCAGTCTAAACTAGATACGCCCACCCACAAAAAGTATGTACGCCTAATCTAAGGAGCCATATGCTATGATGAAGAGTCATCACTATTCATTGTCCCTCCAGGGCCACTCTCCTCTGTTGAGTCTGCCTCCGATACTGACATAATATCCTCTGGAGAATCAACATCAGGGAGTGGGTCCTCATCCTCCTCTGGGAAGTCAGGGGCATCCACAACAGGTTCAGGAGGTAACTCCTCTGGGACCTCTTCAAGATCCTCTTCAGAGGATGACACCTCTATCACTTGAATTGGCTCAACTAGTCGATATGGAGTAGGTGTAGGTAGTATCCACTCCACAGGCTGCTGAAGTGTGCGTGCGGATTGCTCCGGATGTACTAGTGAAGTAGCAGTGAGTCGAATTGTGCCACGAAATCGGCACCTCTCATTGCCTTCGAGGGTCTCCCAAACACCCTCTAGGCACTCCATCACAACGCGATCATGGATCAATTGCGCTGCCATCGCGATCTACAAGAGATAAAAGAAAAAGGGTAGACTCTTTCACAAGAAATCTAATTACATAGGTACCAATACAATGCGTCCCATAACGGCTACGCATAGTCAAAATGTCTTTTTCAAGGGATTTCCTCTCTGGTAATCGATTACCACAGTATGAAATCGATTACCAGTGCCCCAAAACGAATTACAACAGCCTTTGCATATTGGAACCTGAAAGTTACACTGTGTAATCAATTACACATAAATGGTAATCAATTACCAGTAGCATATGACACCGTGTAATCGATTACACACAATTGGTAATCGATTACCAATAGCATATAACATTGTAATCGATTACACACCATTGGTAATCGATTAACAGAGGCCACTGAATGTCCTGTTTCAATTTTTAGACCCTGTAATCGATTACCCACAAATGGTAATCGATTACCTGAGGGGATTTTTCAGATATGACACAAACTAGATAGCTGGCCAGCCACCACACAAGCCTCCTTGCTTTGTGGACTTTTGTTCTTTTATTGGTTGACTGCCAGGAGCTCTCCTACTTAGGTACGTCACAGGTTCTCACTGACTGACTATGCCCGAGTTGGGTCGGGATTGGCCAAGCTTGGTTTTGGGCAATAGCACCCCACCTGACGCCCCCAAGGTCTCCTGACCCCCGCGACATATCTCCAGGTACCACTCTGTGGTCAACAAATAAAAGTAGGAAGACTGACTCTTCCACGCTTTCTCACATCAAGCTTATTGGATTATGGGGCACCCGTCATATGTGGTACTAGGTGGCAATCGAGCGATGACACAACTCAACTATCCCATTTCCACAAGCCAGGCATAAGCACACCATCCCCAGTTGCCCACCTTTAAATTTGGCTCATGTGCACGTACGTAGCCTTCTCCTCGTTCCTCTCAGCACCGGGTCCCCATCAACCCCTCCAAGCTTTCACAATATGCAAACAATTCAATTCCATTTGTCATGAAACTACCTTACACAATGAAAAATACAGTGGAGGCAGAAATCTTTGCACAAGATTCATTCAAATTCCACAGAGTTTTTCCTACCCTCATACCTCAGCAAAATCCTCTCCGTTCCGATTTTTTAACCATTGGATCGCCTTGAAAATTTTACTGGAGGTTCCTAATACAGAAATCTAAATTTTGACCGTTGGGATCTGCTAGAGAATGTCTAGAACACGTGATGTACTACCTTTCCCGTGACAGCAGAAACTAGCATTGCATAACCATTTTTTTCTGCATAATTTGGCAGTTTTGCTGCACAATTTGACAGCTTTTTCTGCATAATTTTGCAGATTTCGAAATCCAGCTTGCATGCATCCAATTTTACTCAAATTGGATCCTACAAGTCCTAAACCATGTACAAATCATGCACAAGCCAAAAACAAATTTCAAATCCAGGTAAATCAAATTCTAGGTATCCAAAACCCATCAAATTTAGTGAATTTTCATGGTTTGAAAGGTGAAAATGAAAATTGGGTAATTTTGGAGTAAACTCTCATCTTCATCAAGTCTATAACATTGATTTAGACTTGCTCAAACTGATTTTAAGGTGAAATCTCCACCTATTCAAAATTTGACCTCTCAACACCCAATTTATCCTATAAATGGTTCTTTTCTTTCACATTTGTCACTCATTTTCCTCATTTGCTCTGACCAAGATTTTCTACAAGTCCTAATTGACATTCTAAACTAGAATCAACTCACTTTAGACTCCAATTTCCACTAACCCCAAATTTGGCTTTCTAACCCTCAAAATCTCACACTTTTCCACCTACAACACTACCATTCTCACATTTAACTCTAAGTTAACTCTCCCCATCCTCTCTACCAGTTTTCTATCTACCTTTTAAGTATACATATATCTCAAAGCATCATTATTAAACCCTAAATCAACATGGGTAGTTTTGCTTACATCAAACATTTCAAGTTTAGCATAATTTCAACAATTTCCTTCACAAACAACTACCCTAAAGCAATGACCTAGTAGAACTACCCATTATAGCTCCCAAAAACCCAACACCCACAAATTTCAAGTGAGAAGAAGTCCACCCTTACCTGAAATTTAAGGCCCCACGAAGTAGAGGTAGGCTCCTAGACTCCGAAAATAGCTTTTCCTTGCAATTTGGGATAGAAATGAAGGGGAATTTGGAGCTTCAAACGAGGCAACAATGGTGGAGAAGAAGAGGAAGAAAAAAAAAAGCAACGTGGAGGGAGAAAGAGGGCTGCTGGAAATTTCTGAAAAAAAGAGAGAGGATTTGGATTTTTTATAAAAAAGGGTTTTCTTTTCTTTTTTTCATTTTCTTTTCAAAAAGCAAATGCCACATGTCCTATTTTAATTGGAGCTAAATGGGCCCACCTTTTCCTTTGATTTGACCTCATACTCAGTCATAAAGAAGAAGAAAAAATCCTGCCTCAGTTTGCGTGCTACCTCTCTGGTTCCAGTTTCTCGCGTTTCTCTGCACCCGTTGGGGCCCGTTTTCGAAAGTAGGCAATATATATATATCAAAACGCTCAAAGTGAGACCCTGAGCGTGGTTCAGAGGTTGGTTTTGTTAACTTTTAAGTTGCACGCAAAACGATAATTTTTAGACTAATTAATTGCGAATTAATCTATAATCGTTTGGTTATGGATTACTCTTCGTTAATTAATCTCACCCGCGTATCTTTCCCTTAATGTATATACTTCTACCAAGAATATATATATATACATATATATATATATATATATATATATAATTATTTAAATATAACACTTACAAAATTCCGGGTAGAAATTCTATCGGATGTCACAATACTCCCACCCTTTAAGGAATTTCGTCCCCGAAATTAACTACTCTAGGAACAAACTTGGGTACAACTCTCTCACCCTATCCTCTAACTCCCAAGTTGAATCACCCTCGTCGGGTCCCCACTGCACTTTCACCAACGCGATCTCTTTTCCTCTTAGCGACTTCATTCTTCGATCAGTAATCTTCTGAGGTGTTGCTTTATAGGTGAGCTTATCCTTCACTTGTACTTCGTCCAGTGCGAGTACATGTGATGGATCCGGTTTGTATCGTCTCAGTTGAGAGACATGAAACACAGGGTGCAAATTCGATAAGCTCGGAGGTAAAGCGATTTGATAAGCTACAGGCCCAACCTTCTTCAAAATTTGATACGAACCCAAATACTTGGGCGTCAGCTTCCTAGATTTGAGAGCTCTTCTGACTCCAGTTACAGGAGAAACCTTCAAAAACACATGTTCTCCTTCTTGAAAATCTAATGGCTTTCTCCTTCTGTCATAATAGCTCTTCTGCCTATCCTGGGATGCTTTTATTTTCTCTCGAATCAATTTCACTTGTTCGGTAATTTGTTGTAGCATTTCACTAAGACGACTTTTATGTGCTTCTTCCAAGATCTTAACTTTCAAATCATCTAATGCCGGTACACATATCCTCCCCTTGAATATAATTAACCCGGTTATATCCTTTTTAAACTCCACATCCTTATCTCCCATTGCATTTAACACTTTGCCTTGCTGAAACTGGTCATCCTGTTGAGCCTCGCGTATGTGATTTACAAATTCATTGGTGATCCGCAACGCTCCCACAAATAAGCTCTTGGGTTGCATCTCGATTGCTAGATTTAGATCTCGAAATTCCTCTATCAATCTCTGTTCTAGAATCATCATGGTCGCAACGTATAAGGACTTCTGACTCAGCGCGTTGGCTACTACATTAGCCTTTCCTGGATGGTAGGAAAGACCAAAATCATAATCCTTGAGGAACTCCATTCATCTTCGGTACCTCATATTGAGTTCCTTCTGATCGAACAAGTATTTGAGGCTCTTGTGATCGCTGAAAACTTCAAAACGAGTACCATATAAATATTGCCTCCAAATCTTTAAGGCAAAGACCACAGCTGCTAGTTCCAAATCATGGGCCGGATAGTTAACTTCATGAGGACGCAATTGGCGTGAAGCATAAGCCACTACCCTTCCTTCCTGCATCAATACACACCCTAAGCCTTGCCCACTCGCATCGCAATACACTTCAAATGGTCTCTTAGGGTCGGGCAAAATTAACACTGGAGTTGTTGTCAATCGCCTCTTCAACTCTTGGAAGCTTTGATCACATTTCTCATTCCAGACAAACTTCTCATTCTGATGAGTCAGTTTAGTTAGGGGTAGCGCTAACTTAGAAAATCCCTCAATGAATTTCCTATAATAGCCGGCCAACCCCAAGAAACTTTGAACTTCGGTTGGAGTTGTCGGTTGTTGCCACTCCATAACCGACTCCACTTTAATCGAGTCCATCGCAACCCCATCTTTAGAAATCACGTGCCCCAAGAACTGCACTTTCTCTAACCAAAATTCACATTTTGACAATTTGGCAAACAATTTCCTATCCCTCAGGATATGCAACACAATTCTCAAGTGCTTTTCATGCTCCTTCTTATTCCTTGAATACACTAGGATATCATCAATGAACACAACCACGAACTAATCTAAGTAATCATGGAATATACGGTTCATATAGTCCATGAAGATAGCCGGAGCATTAGTCACTCCAAATGGCATGACTAAATACTCATAATGCCCATACCGAGTCTGAAACACAGTCTTTGGAATATCTTCCTTCTTAACTCGGATTTGATGATACCCCGATCGCAAATCGATCTTTGAAAATACCATCGCTCCCCTTAATTGATCAATCAAATCATCTATCCTCGGTAGGGGATATTTGTTCTTGATAGTGACTTTGTTCAACTGCCGGTAGTCTACGCACATCCTCATACTTCCATCCTTCTTTTTAACCAGTAAGACCGACGCTCCCCACGGTGATACGCTTGGGTGAACAAATTATTTACTTAAGAGATCCTGCACTTGTGCCTTCACCTCTGCTAGTTCTACTGAAGACATCCTATAGGGCGCGATCGACACTGGATTCGCCCCAGGCATCAAGTCAATAATGAATTCCACTTCTCTCTCAGGTGGTAATTCACAAATGTCATCAGGAAAGACCTCTGGGAATTCTGACACCACCGGTATACTGCTAACTTCAGAGACCTCCTCCACATTCAGGGAGAACAACACCATGTAGGTTCGAACATCCCCCACTCCATCGTTGGCAACATTCCCTTTCAATGGTTCTTTCGGGATTACATTTCCACCAAATACTAGCATCTTCTCTTTGCAGCTTAGAAAGATATGGTTAGTAGATAACCAGTCCATTCCCAAGATCACATCTAGATGAGCTAAAGGTAGGCAAATCATATCCGCCATAAAAGATCGACCCTCAACAGTTATAGGACACTTCAAACACACTCGAGAGGTGGTTACAGGCTCGTTAGTTGGAGTAGACACCACGATATCATATGGTAACTCCGTCGTACATAACCCCAACCTTTCCACACATGCATGAGATATGAATGAATGTGTGGCACCCGAATCATAGAGTACATCTAGCAGTTTATCAGCAATCAAACACTTACCCTGTATCAAATCGTCGGAGGCAGCAGCTTCTGATCCACTCATAGCAAATACCCGGGAGGGTACCTTTGGTCTTCCACCACTAGTGTTATTGTTGTTGCTAACATTACCGCTCCTTGTGGGATTAGTAGATCCACGATTGACTGTGTTAGAATTGGCAGTTACCGTTGGTCTCCCAGTCATTCTACACTCCCGAGCATAATGGCCTACCTTGCGACAAATATAGCAACGATTTTCCTATGTCTGCTGGAGTTGTGGGAAATTTCTCCTAAGATGCGGTCCTCCGCACTGAAAGCACTGTACCCCAGTCCCCTTTGACAGGCTCATGTTGGACGTAGCCATAGGTTGTTTCCCCTTGTTGCTGGAATATGGCTTCATCCTGTTATTACTGTTTCCTCTAAAAGGGTGGCTTCTTTGTGGTCCTCCAAAACCTCTGGCTTGCCTCTCTTTCATCTTGTCCTCAAATATTCGGCACTTTGTCACCAGTTGATTGAAATCTATGATCTGCATGTAGCTAACTGCCTGTTGAATCTCCAGTCGAAGCCCATTCTCAAACTGAGCACATAAGTCTTCTTCGTTTCGAGCATCTTTGTATTGAGGCCAGTACTGTAGAAGTTCATTAAATTTGGTCGTGTATTCTCCAACAGACATGTTTCCTTGCTTCAAATCCAAAAATTCCCTCGCCTTTCGCTTTCTGAGATCTCGTGGAAAATAGTTGTCTAGGAATTTGTCCTTGAAGGCATTCCAAGGAATCACGCCTGCAGGTGCTGCTAATGTAGGTTTCACGAACTTCCACCAGTTCTCAGCTTCTCCTTGGAGCATGAACGTCGCATAAGGGACCTTATGCTCCTCGAGGCAACCCATCGCCTCGAAAATCTTCTCAGTCTCAGCTAACCATAACCTAGCACCTTCTGGATCATAGTCCCCACTGAACTTCGACGGGTGGTTCTTACGGAAAGCCATGAGTCCCCGATACTCTTCCGGCTCCACATCAAGTTCCTGCACTAGAGTTTCCAGCACATCTGTGATGCAGTCTAGGACATCACAGTTCTGATCCTTACCACGTCCTGCCATACCGAACCTGTAGGGAAGCAATTTGTATCCATGAAATTCTACTGAGAGAGTGTACCATATAGGCTACGACAGTTATAACAATATCTCTCTCTCTATATATATACACAACAATTCTGCTAAATCAATTTCACTTTCCCTCTTAAGACAAGAAGGTAGAATTACACACAATTTGTGACTTAACGTCACTCCCCGAAACCTACTTCCAAGTTTCATAGATACATAGCATTCACACAGTAAGACCATGGATAGGTTCACTAGAATCCAACTTTTGCTCTGATACCACCAATTGTGGCGTCCCTAAATAATGACTGGTTTAATGGTGTCATACCCTAATTTCGTCCGGGGACCATTGTTTGATGGCATGCAACCTTTGTTTGACCACTTTGAGGTACTTGGCACCCTTTGTTGCACAATACGTGAAGTTTCGAGACATGCCGGAAATCAAAAGGAAGCAATGTTACGCAATCCGTGAAATTCCGTAACATGCCGGAAATCAAAAGGAAGTATTGTTACGCAATTCGTGAGTTTTCGTAACATTCTGAAATCTAAAAAAGGAGTAATTACATGACCCGTAAGGTTCCGTAACCTTACGGAAAGAAAACAAGTATCGTTACGAAATTCATAAAGTTTCGTAACGTTACGGAAAAAGAATCACCAAAAAAAAGCAAAAGGGTGGTGTATTTAGTAAAAAGGGGGTGCAAATAGCAACCAGACCCACTTGGACCTTCCAGATTGTTCCTCCAGAAGGCGGTTGCTTCAGGAGGAAGCAACCTGGCTCGCCTGGACGAGCTGAATGGCAAACTCCTCCCCTATTTTCCTATAAATAGAGGGAGGAGTGAGGAAGGAAGGGGTTCAGCCTTCTTGGCATTTCGTAATCACTTGAAATTCGTGAGGAAAATTGTTTCCGTGAAGAAAATCGAAGCCGAGGCACTTCCGTAACGTTTCCTTAACGTTTCCGTGGGTGATTTCGCGAAGATTTTCAACCGTTCTTCGTCGTTCGTCGTTCGTTCTTCGTCGTTCTTCGGTCTTCAACCGGTAAGTTCCCGAAATCGAACTTTTCAATTCATTCTATGTACCCGTGGTTGTCCCCATTTGTTTCGCGTACTTTTATTCTCGTTTCATTTACTTTCCGTACCCCCTTTTGACGTGCTTCAGTCATTTACTTAAGTCATTTTCTCGCCAAATCAAAAAATAAAATAAATTTCCACCAATCATTTGATTTGTAATATCCGTTAATTTCTGTTAAAATGAAATCCGACCGTTCGGTCATGCCGTAACCACGTTGGAAACCAAAAAGAGGTAAAATAATAGTATAATAATCCAAAAATATCTTTTAGTAAAATAAAGCAAAAAAATCAATCGGACGTTTCTCTTTGGGATTTCTCTTTCTTAAATGAATTGACTAATAACTAAAGTGAAACTAAGGCTAAAATCAACTCGCAAAGTCAAGCTCGTTCGCAAAAAAATCACTAAAAAGGATTTTAAGGTTCAATACCTCAGTTTTTCTTACCAAGTAAAAATGGATCATTTTTAAGGTCCAACGCCTTAAAAAGACCACATTCCAAGTAAAAAGAATCGCTTGATTCCCCCTTTAAAAAAAACTACGTAGGTCTGATTTCCTCTTCGATGGAGGGTATGTAGGAGCAAGAGCCCCGCTTTTGTCGACCTCAAAAATAAAAAGAAATAAAAGTTTAGGTACACAATTTCACACAATTCTAAAATTAAGGCTGTTGTCCTTTGGGACAAACGTGAGAGGTGCTAATACCTTCCTCAAACGTAAATACAACTCCCGAATCTGGAATATTCTTCATGACCGGTTTCCTTCGGTTTTTCCAACGTTTTCCACAAATAAACGTTGGTGGAGACTCCGCGCATTTTCCTCCTTTGGAAGACGCACCCGTGAGCCTCGCCTCGCTCGCCCGCAAAAGGGTAGGTTGAGACAGTTGGCGACTCCACTGGGGACTGTTTTTGTGAGTTAGGCCTATTTTAGGAAATTGTGGAATTGTGAAACATGGTGTGTGCATTTTTTTTCAAATTGTGTAAATATAATAAATGTTGTCTTTTCCACATTTTTACACTGCATTCTAAGCACCCACGGGTTTGAGTAAAAAAGAGGCCCTATACTCGGGTCCATGGGAATTTAAGGAGTGGAGGTGAATCTATGGTCATGCTAGGTCTCCGACTTGCTTGATAATAGTGAAACTTCGTCTAGAGCTTTCTCTCTTTATAATGTGTTGTCGCTGGTATTCCATACCGCTGCAATATTATTATCTTGAGTGATGATACCTCTAGAAAACAGCCATGTGAGATATGGATCGTTGGGAGTAGTTATTAGAGAGCCCTAGACATTATCCTATAGGTCCCCAAATAGGGGCATGGAGCAAACACGCTCTTTGCCATTTGTTCTCATGCATTCTTCTGCGAATAGCACATAAATTGTAGTTTTGCTGTATAGCTAGTGATGTTTTGTCTCTCTAGAGTAATGCGTCACATTTTAATGCATACGTTGGGGCGCCACAATGGCTAGAACGTAGTATTAAAAAGATGGATCTTTTTCAGTCTCGCATATGTAAATTACCACTTGTTTTTCTTTTCGTTTCATGCATGCGCATTGCATCATTCATATCAGAGCCTTGATCCACCCTTTTTTAGGTAAATGATGGGGACAAATCAAAACGGGAAAAGATTCTATCAAGTCAAGATTAAGGGCCTAAATGTCACCAGCCTTAAGGAGTTGGGACGGTTGATGGGACCCCTCCAAAGGCAAGCCTTCCGCAAAGTGTACGGAAAGATTTTAGATTTGACCACAGTGGAGGTATTTACGGAAGCCGTTGTATCCCTCGCCCAATACTATGATCAGCCGTTGAGATGCTTCATGTTTGGGGACTTCTAAATAGTACCGACTGTTGAAGAATTTAAGGAGATATTAGGATGCCCTCTTGGGGGAAGAAAACCGTATCTTTTCTCCGGGTTTCTTCCCTCCTTGAGCAAGATTGCAGCTGTGATCGGAGATTCGGAAGGAGAGTTGGATCTATGAAGCACACTTGAAACGAAGTAGTGGGCCTACCGCGGAAATACTTGGAAGGCAAGGCAAGGGATATGGTGAGTCAAGAAGAGTGGGTATCGTTTGCGGATATACTAGCTTTGCTAATCTTTGGGGTTGTCCTCGTTCCAAACGTGGACGGTTTGGTGGACCTAGCCGCAATTGATGCTTTCCTTGCATATCACCATAGCAAGGAGAGCTCGGTGGTAGCTATCTTGGCGGACTTATTTGATACATTTGACCGAAGGTGCGAGAAGAACTGCGCACGGATTGTCTGCTGTTTACCCGCTCTTTGTGTGTGGTTGGTTTCGCACCTATTCCAACAAGACATAAGGCACCCGTGTCCGCTCCAAAGTTATCACTCGTGCATTGAAAAGAGAAGAGTAGATTGGGACCAATACTTGGCTGGGATAGGAGGCAGCACAATCAACTGGTTTCCTCGATGAAAGGAAGGAAAGGAAATAGTTCTCTTCTCATGTGGGGACTACCCAAACGTTCCATTGATAGGGACGAGGGGTTGTATTAACTATAATCCTGTACTTGCCATAAGACAGTTAGGGTACCCCATGAGGGGAGCACCGACGAGAGAGAGCCTCTCGCCTTTCCTTGTGAGAGATTTCGGCGCGCAAAGTCTCAAGATTGTACAAAGAGTCCACAAGGCGTGGGAAAGCCCGTTAAGGAAAGATAAAGAACTTAGGGGCATCCGTAATGGCATCATCGGTGGTTATCATGAATGTCTAAGAGAACTTCGAAGCTCCGGAAGAGGATGAAGAAGTCCAAGCTCTAAAATCAGAGCTAGGAAAGGCAAGACTCGCCAAAGAAAAGTTCAAGTCAGCCGCTACAAGCGTCCGGAAAGAGTGTGCCGAGTTACGAGAGGAAAATGTGGCTACCGCGAAAGCCCTTGAACAAGAAACCAAGAGGGCTCACAAGGAAGAGTATGGCCGAGATAAATTCCGAGGAGCTCTGTGGGGCAGCAACAATGAGCTCAAGCTCCGGAGAGAGGAAAAAGACCAGTCACGAGTACATGGCCTGATCTTAAAGGAAGAGTTAGCTGCTTGCTCAAGATCTAAGAGGAGTTTTGCCCAACACTTAGAAGCCACGGAGCAAAGCATGCTAGCTATAATAGGGCAGTACAAAGAAGAGTTAAAGCAGTCTTTGACCCATGAACAAAAGCTAGTAGAGGACTTCACACAAGCGTACACCGAGAAGGAAGCAAGAGGAGGGTGATTGATGCATTGCATCAAGAAGCGACCATGTGGATGGATAGGTTCGCCTTGACCTTAAATGGAAGTCAAGACCTCCCGTGACTACTAGCCAAAGCAAAGGCCATCGCTGAAGTGTGTTCAGCCCCAGAGGAAATTCATGGGCTAATCAATTACTGTCAACACATGATAGATTTAATGGCCCATATAATTAGAAACTGTTAGGTTCTGTTGTAACACTTTTGTATGATCTTGGCTAGATAAAAGATTTTGTTCCTTTTTATAAAAAGAGAAGTTTTGAAACTCATCACGTTGTCTAAAAAGGCCTTGAGGTGGATCCAAGTGCTCTGATCATTCATTAGCATATTCATGTTTTGGTGTCATACTCACCAATGTTTGTTTCTTTAGGGAACTCACCATAACTAAAAAAGCGCAAAGGCACCCCTATAACACTCGATCCAGAAGTAAGATGGATAACGAAGAGGGAGTGCAAGAATAGATGAAGGCCGACCTATCGGCCTTAAAAGATCAAATGGCTTCTATCACGGAGGCCATGCTAAAGCTTCAAAAATCTATAGAAGATAATGCTATGGTGGCCGCTTCCAATACAGCTAGGGAAGCAGAACCGGTGCTATAGCCCGCAATAAACTTAGGCTGAGATAGAAACACGACGGGTTTTAATCGGAGGTATAGTCCTCAAGCCTACCCTTATGGTTTGCCTCCAGACTTCACACCCCGTACCGCTCCAGACGATTTGAGCCAAGCCCCTACCTTCGAGGGGCAGCTCCCTCCTCATGCCGACTATCCTCTGCAAGAAGATGATGAAGGAGATGCCCATCTAGGCCCTCTACTTCCCCTCAAGGATCCAGCCCCCCATGAATTGCCCCAACCAAACATAGTCCGCCACGTCCCGTCTTCATCCGCACCCGTTAAGGAACTCGTTCCCTTTGCAAAAGACAAGGGAAATATGGATCTACTTGAAGAGAGGCTGAGAGCGGTAGAAGGCCTCGACAACTATTCGTTCTCGGATTTAGCGGATCTGTGTCTGGTACCTGACATCATCATTCCCCCCAAGTTTAAAGTACCAGATTTTGATAAATACAAAGGGACGACGTGCCCAAAAGGTCATCTTCGGATGTATTGCCGAAGGATGGAGGCATATTCTACGGACGAAAAGCTATTAATGCACTTCTTTCAAGACAGCTTAGCCAGAGCAGCAGTGGCGTGGAACACCAATCTGGAAGCTTCTCAGATCCGGTCATGGAAAGACTTGGCAACCGCCTTCATTAGGCAGTACCAATACAACACGGATATGGCTCTAGATCGGAACCAACATCAGAGCATGACCAAGCGGGAACATGAGTCCATTAAAGAATATGCTCAAAGGTGGAGAGACCTAGCAGCCGAAGTCGTCCCGCCTATGACTGAAAGGGAAATGATCACGATTATGGTAGATACATTGCCCATGTTCTACTACGAGAAGCTGATAGGATATATGCCGGCTAACTTTGCAGACCTCGTCTTCACCGAAGAAAGAATCGAGTCCGGGCTGAGAAAAGGCAAGTTTGAATATGCCTCCAATGTTGCCCCCAACAACAATAGAAGAGCCCAAGTGGTGGGCACACGGAAAAAGGAAGGAGATACCCACGCGGTCACCACCGCCCCAACATGGATGAAAGCGCCCCAAAATGCCCAAAACTCATACCAACACAACCACCCGAACTTTTCGATCCGAGCCGGAAGTTCCCTCCCAACTCAAGTGGAAGGGCCTCCCGCAACAGAAAAAACGCCTGCCCAACACATAGCTCCAGCCACTCCCCGGCCTGCCAATAATACAACCCCTGGCGCGAGCTATAACAATGCACGACGCCCCCCGAAAGACGAGTTTGCTCCTATTCCCATGGCATATTCCGAGTTGTGGCCCTCATTATTGGAAAATCATTTGGTGGTGGCCATACCCGGGAAGGTCTTCCAGCCACCATACCCTAAGTGGTACAACTCGAATGCTACATGCACATACCATAGTGGAGCCCCCGGACACAACATTGACTCTTGCCTGCCATTCAAGTATAAGGTGCAACACCTAATAAATGCCGGCTGGCTATCATTTCAAGAAGAGGGCCCCAACGTTAAAACCAATCCACTAGCCATTCATGGAGGGGCTAGCGTAAACGCCATCGAAAAGGACAGGTCGTCAGGGTCAAAGAGATTAGAAGATGCGGCTACGTCTAGACGATTCATCTACCAGTCGCTGCAGGCAACATGCATGGTCTCTCGTGGCGGAGGCGAAAGTGACGAATGTCTGTTTCATCTTGGGGAATCACACGACATGGAAACCTGCCCCGCGGTGGAAGAGTTACTTCAACGGCTCATGAATTGGGGGCAACTCGAAGTGTCCAAGGGAGATAGGGAAGAACCGCAGATTTGCATGCAGTCGGAAGAAAGGAAAGTTCCCCCAACCCCCAAAGCCCTAGTAATATGTTTCACTAGGAATGTGACCGGCTCCAGGCCCATGTACCCCCCGATAGTGCCCAAGCCAACGCCGTTTTCCTATCAAAGCAATAAGGTTGTTCCATGGAAGTATACCCCTCCCGCTTTTGGAGAAAGAGTTGCAACCGAGGTTGACTCCTTGTCAGCCAAGGTGACCAACATTACCGGCCTTAGTGGCGTAACCCGCAGTGGCCAGGTGTTCGCTTACCCTCACTCGGCGGAATTGCCCTCCAAAGGGAAAGCACCCTTGATCCAAGAGCCTGTAGACATGGCCACCCCTCTCAAAAGAAGTGGATCCCCCGGTGGTAAAAAGAGCTGAAAAGAAAGAAGGTCTTCAAGGAAAGGCGGTGACCTTGGAAGAGGCTCATGAGTTTCTTCATCTCATCCAACAAAGCGCGTTTAAAGTAGTTGAGCAACTGAATAAAACTCCGGCAAGGATCTCTTTGTTTGAACTGCTCATAAACTCCGAGCCTCATCATGCACTATTGGTAAAGGTCCTCAATGAAGCCCACGTAGCACACGACATCTCAGTTGAGGGTTTTGAAGGAATTGTTAATCATATAACTACCAATAACTATATCACGTTCGCGAAAGAAGAGATTCTAGTCGAGGGGAGAGGGCACAACAAAGCTCTACATGTGTCTGTCAGATGCATGGACCATGTCGTCACTAAGGTGCTCATCGACAATGGTTCAAGTTTAAATGTGATGCCAAAGACCACCTTGGAGAAACTTCCTTTTAATGCGCCACGTCTAAAATCGAGTTCGATGGTAGTACGAGCCTTTGACGGTAGTCGGCGGGAGGTGATGGGGGAAATCGACATCCCCATTTAAGATACGCCCCCACACTTGTAATGTGGTTTTTCAAGTGATGGACATAAATCCCGCCTATAGCTGCCTTTTGGGGAGACCCTGGATTCATGCGCTAGGAGTGGTCCCTTCGACGCTTCACCAAAAATTGAAATTCGCAGTTGGTGGACTCTTGGTGATAGTGTCAGGTGAAGAAGATATGTTGGTGAGCTGCCCCTCCTCCGCACCATATGTAGAAGCAGCGGAAGAATCACTGGAAACAACTTTCCAATCCTTCGAAGTGGTGAGTTGTGCCTTTTTGGAAACGAGTCCGTTGCTACCTTGTCTCTCTAATGCGGCCCTAATGGTGGCACGGGTGATGCTCAGGCACGGTTATGAGCCCGAAATGGGTCTGGGCAAGGACAGCCACAGGAATGTCGATGTGGTCGACATTAGGGGGAACCGTACAAATATGGGTTGGGGTATGAACCCGGGAAACCGGGAAGAAGGAATGCGCCGTCAAGTCTCCGGGCAAATAGGGCATGGCCCGGCCATGTTAGCCAGTGTTTCACAAGTGCCGGGATAATGTTCGAGGAAGAGGTGGCGGCAATAGGAGAGGAGTCTCCACAAGATCCGCCAAGTTTCGTGCGACCATGCCATCCCAATTCCCAAGTGGGAAACTGGCGCATGATGATCCAGTCGGAAGTCTATACCGCTAATTCAATGTAATTAGAGGCTATAAATTCCTTTCTCTTTTGTTTTGTGACATCTACCTTATTAAATAACAAAGAGATCTTGTTTCATCTGTTCTTGCGATTCCACCTTTTCTCATATCATTTTGCATGTTTTTGTTTTTGTCTTGATTGGTATAGATGTGAGGGTCGATTCTTTGAGGATCCTAACAACGAGGATTTGATAATCAATTTTGACCGAGAAGTAAGTCAAACAATAAACAAAGAAGAGGAAGAAGACGTCCTTTCACCAGAGTTAGAGAGGTTGATCGCTCAGGAAGAACGCGAAATGAAGCCTCACCAAGAGGAAACCGAACTAATAAACTTAGAGACCAGGGAGGGAAAGAAAGAAGTGAAAGTAGGAACCAGTATGACCGCACCTATCCGCCAAGGTTTGATAACCCTTCTTGAAGAATATCAAGACATCTTTACGTGGTCGTACCAAGACATGCCAGGTCTGGACCTCGACATTGTGCAGCATAAGTTGCCACTGAATCCTGGGTCTTCCCCGGTTAAGCAAAATCTACGAAGGATGAGACCTGAAATGTCTTTGAAAATTAAATAAGTGAGAAAGCAGTTCGATGCGGGTTTCTTGGTTGTAGCTCGATACCTAGAGTGGGTAGCCAACATTGTCCCGGTTCCAAAAAAGGACGGCAAAGTGCGAATGTGCGTAGGCTATCGGGACTTAAACCGAGACAGTCCTAAAGACAATTTTCCCTTGCCACACATTGATATACTGGTAGATAATACGGCCAAGTTCGCCCTTTTCTCCTTCATGGATGGTTTCTCAGGGTATAATCAGATAAAGATGGTGTCGCAACCTACCCTTCGACGGGAGGGCGACGCGTGACTCGCGGGATGCGTGTTCCACGAAAGGAATACGCGCGGAGTCGCCACCAATGTTTATTTGAGGAAAACGTCGGAAAAACCGGAAAAGACGCGATCTACGAACTTTTAAGTAAAAGGTTCGGGAGTTGTATTTACGCACGGGGAAGGTGTTAGCACCCCACACGTCCGTCACAAGGGACGACAGCCTTTAATCGAATGTGCAAACATGACTTTGATTTTTATGTTCCCTTTTATGTCCTTATATCCTTTATACCCTTTTTATATTTTTTCTCTTTTTGTGGTCGACAAGGGTGTTTCCCTTTGCTCCTACGTATTCGTCAATTGCGATGAGGAAATCAGACCTACGTAGTTCTTTTTTATCAAGTGATTCTTTTTTTTTTACTTAAGAGGTGATCATTTTAAGGCGTTGGACCTTAAAAATGACCCATTTTACTTAATAAGAAATTGAAATGACAAACTTCAAAAACCTATTTTTATGGACGAGCTTGACTAGGCGAGTTGATTTTAGCCTTAGTTTCACCTTAGTTATTAGTCAATTCGATTAAGAATGAGAAATCCCAAAGAGAAAACGTCCAATTGATTTTTCGCTTTATTTTACTAAAAGGTATTTTTTATTATTATATTATTTTTTACCTCTTTTTTTGATTTCCAACGTGGTTACGGCACGACCGAACGGTCAGAATTCATTTTAACCGAAGTTAACGGATAATACAATTCAAACGATCGGTGAAAATTTATTTTATTTTTAGGTTAAGCGAGAAATGACTTAAATAAAATGGCTTAAGCACGTCAAAAGGGGGTATAAAAAGTAAATAAAACGAGAATAAAAATACACGAAACACAATGTGGACCACCACGGGTACATAGAATGAATCGAAAAGCTTGGTTCGAGGTACTTACCCGTTGAAGATCGAAGAACGATGAAGAACGAATGAAGAACGTCGAAGAACGGTCGAAACCTTCGCGAAATTCCTTACGGAAACATTTCGGAAGCGCCTTGGCTTAGATTTTCTTCACGGAAACAATTTTTCCAAGCAAATTCGAAAAAGAGAGAAGTGCCTAAGGGGCTGAACCCTTTTCTTCTTCACTTCCTCCCCTATTTATAGCAAAATAGGGGAGATGCTTGCCGCCCAGCTCGCCCAGGCGAGCAGGGTTGCTTCCTCCAGAAGCAACAACCTTCTGGAGGAATCTTCTGGAGGGCCCAAGTGGGCCTGGTTGCTATTTGCACCCCTATTTTTACTAAGTACACCCCCTCTGCTTTTTTTTGGTGATTCTTTTTTCGTAAAGTTACGGAAACTTACGAATTTCGTAACGATACTTGTTTTCTTTCTGTAATGTTACGGAACCTTGTGGATTACATAATCATCCCCTTTTTGACTTACGGAATGTTACGGAACCTCACTAATTGTGCAACGATGCTTCTATTTGATTTCCGGTGTGTCATGGAACCTTACGGATTGTGCATCAATATTTTCTTTTGTTTTCCGGCATGCCCCGGAATTTTACAAATTGCCTAATGATGGGTGCCAAGCACCTTACAAGGACCAAACAAAAGTCGCATGTCATCAAGGAAAGGTCCCCGGACGAAATTAGGGTATGACAGTTGCCCCTCTTTACTTGTCTTTTATTGGAGATAAAAGGAAAGTAAAGATAAGACACTAATTTCGTTCCTCTCGGTTGACGAGAGTCGCGGGTGACCATAAAATTTCCGCATGCAAATGACTCGTTGTTCCCGGGGGAACAAAAGGTGCAGAAGACGATGTCAGTCTTTGCCTGCTATCAAGCGTTCTGTCTTATAGATAGCAAAAGAATGTTTATACGGATAACCACTCGGGTATTTCCGCCCTTCAGCGTGACTCAAAAGTCAGTATGACAGATCTTGTGAGTGCGGAAGATGATGTAAATCTCCGCGTGTCAACGGCTTTGTCGGCCGCGATTGACGAAGGGTGCAGAATGACCATAATTTGTCTCTGCGTGCCATCGGACACGACTGTGTCTGAATGGCAAAGGGGTGCGGAATGACCAAATTTTGTCTCCGCATGTCATCGGGCCCGCCGCCTCTGGATGACAAAAGGGTGCAGAATGACCATAATTTGTCTCTGCGTGCCATCGGACACGACTGTGTCTGAATGGCAAAGGGGTGCGGAATGACCAAATTTTGTCTCCGCATGTCATCGGGCCCGCCGCCTCTGGATGACAAAAGGGTGCAGAATGACCATAATTTGTCTCTGCGTGCCATCGGACACGACTGTGTCTGAATGGCAAAGGGGTGTGGAATGACCAAATTTTGTCTCCACATGTCATCGGGCCCGCCGCCTCTGGATGACAAAAGGGTGCAGAATGACCATAATTTGTCTCTACGTGCCATCGGACACGACTGTGTCTGAATGGCAATGAGGTGCGGAATGAACAAATTGTATCTTCGCATGTCATCGGGCCCGCCGCCTCTGGATGACAAAAGGGTGCAGAATGACCATAATTTGTCTCTGCGTGCCATCGGACACGACTGTGTCTGAATGGCAAAGGGGTGCGGAATGACCATAATTTGTCTCTGCATGTCACATGACCTCAGGGTCAGTATGACAGATCTTGTGGGGCGGCCGACAAAAGCAAGTCTCTTGCTCCTACGTATCCTCCAATGAGGAACTCAGACCTACGTAGTTCTAGATAACTTGTGAGACTTGAAAGAGTCTCCACCGGAAGATGTTGACATCTCCGGAAAGGGCGCAGATGACCATATTGGCCTCTGCTCATCAATCACACTTGGGGTCACTGAATGACGAGGTGCGGATAACCGTAAGGTGTCTCCGCGGGCTACCAGCTCTTGGGTCATGACAACAAAAGGTGGTGTGGTCGACAAAAGCGAGGCTCTTGCTCCTACGTATCCTCCAATGAGGAACTCAGACCTACGTAGTTCTAGATAACTTGTGAGACTTGAAAAAGTCTCGGTGTTTTCTCCACTAAAATGCAAACATGCTTTAGCAAAGAGACAAATATTCCAACCGATTAGAGCAGCATATGCTTTTTTGAGTGACAAACAATGCGTCTACCAGGGAAGGAGAGTCTGCTGATGAAATCCCCCATAACCATAAATGAGATTTTGGATGTTAGCATTTCGTTTCTAAATGACCATTTAGAGGAAACACTGGGTTCGACAAAAATAGAAGAAATCCACTCAAAGTGTATCAATCTCGCACAGGTAAGTGTTTTATCCTAATTCCGAACCATAGATATGTCATGACTTGATTTTGCAAATTATTTCCTATCAAATCAAAAATTACATGCGTGATCATGGATCAATAGGACTTCCCTTGGGAATGGGTTCTTTTGATGGGTTTTTCGGCTTTTGTGTGTTTTTGGCTTTTGATTTTTTTTGTTGGCTTTTTCCTTTTCTGTTTTTGTTTAGTGCGGGGCGAAAAAGTCGCTAGCGCACAAGATTTTGGTTGGCAATTAAAGGGAGAAGACCATTTTAGGTCGTGGTTTCCTTTCCTTCTTTTTGTTCATTTGGTGACAATTCTGTATTGCTCAGATATTGTCCGGTCCAAAGACCTCTCTGCACATTTCTTCTGGTTTCTTTGACAAGGAGCTTTCTTCTTTTTTACTTTCTCCCATTCTTTTTTCTTTGACTTGGAATTTTCTTTCCTTTCTTTTCGCTTTCTCCCACTCTTTGATTGGGAATTTCCTTGCTTCTTTTTTTCCTTTGATTGGAAATTTTCCTTCTCTCTTTTTTTTTGATTGGAAATTTTCCTTCTCTTTTTCTTTGATTGGAAATTTTCCTTCTCTTTTTTTGCTTCCGAGGGTAAGGATTGACATTCTCACCCTGGGTCAAGGTTTATGGTGAGTCCGGATTTTGGCTCAAGACTTGTAGAATGGCTAGGCATGATACATGTTAGGGTTTGGTTTGGTTCAAGGACAAAAAGGGATGCCCCACATTATTTCCATGACACAAATGCAAAAATGATGATTTGGAAATTTTATGCAAAACTGGTCATGCATGCACCTATGCGGACACTCAAGTGTCAAATTTTTATGGTCATGTGATGCTAGGGCTCAGGATTCATTTCCTCCACTTTAGTCAACCCAATGTTTCCAAAATATGTTCTTTTATCAATTTGTGCATTCATCCGAGTCCATTTTGGGCGTCTGGGGAAATTTCACAGCGTTCACCCTTCGGGTGTACACACACATTTTCCAAAAACTAGTTATGATCAGTGAATTTTTCAAAGAAAAGTTGGAAGTCATCTCTTTTCAAAAGCATGTTGGTTTTTCAGCTAAACAACTTATTTTCCTTTTCCCTCTCTTTTTTCTTACTTGCTCTCTTCTTTTTTTTATTTTCTTATTTTTATTTTTATCATGATTTTTGTTTGTTTTATTTTATTATTATTTTTGGACGATGTTCCTAAACGAAGAACTCTACACGGTTCCAGAATTTCAAACATCATTGATAGTAATGATATAAACACTAACGCAACAATTCAAACAAAAATGTATGCACTGTACAAATGACAATCGAAACAACAAAAACAAACATTAGTCTCTCAAGTCAAAACATAACATATAAATGATAACAGAAATACGAAAGAAAACATGAATCTGGGGATCTCCCAGTCATGTAGCTCCACTCCCTCCCAAGAAGTCAAGCAAATCGGCCATCTCTTCGTCCTCGTGGGCCTCCTCTCCATCGCCGGGAGCTTCTGGGGGCGCCTCTTCTGCTTGGGCCTCGGGCCAATCCCCGGGCCATGCGACCTCTGCCCTGAACTGGTCTGGAGTAGGGCATGAAAAAGAAGCGAAGCCCTGGCTCTGCATGCTGAGGCTCATCTGGTATAGGCAATCATGGGTCTGCACATGTGCCTGGTGGTTGGCTGCCTGCTGGCGAACCAAATGCCGTAAATACTGCTCCATGTCAAACGACCCAGCCGGGCCAGCCTGATGAGGTGGTGGTGGCGCGCCCGCGGCCTGTGGAGCATCCCCCTGAGCCTGTCTCTGGGTGCAGTACTTCTCAATAAAAGCCCGGGTGATGGGTGGCCGAATCACCTTGGTAGGTGCAACGGGGACTCCGAACGACTGGCAGAGTCCTGTGATCAGTGCGGGAAATCCCAGGGCCCTGTTGGACTTATCTGGGTCCAAAGGGTGCCTAGTAGGCGCCATACCTGCAAAAATATAGATGGCATCAGCGATTAACTGAGCCACATGGATGCTCATCCGCGTCAGGATGGCGTACACCAGCTGACACTTCGGCAGGGGGAGGTCGGAATTATGATCGGTGGGCAGGACGTTGCTGAGCAGCAAAGTCATCCATATCTAAGTCAGGGTGGTCATGTTGGTGTGCATGATCCGCACCCGTCTTCCGGCAGCAGTCCGGGCAAAATCCTGCCCCGGTATACATAGCAATTGGGCGATGGCCTCCTCATCGAACCCATCAGACCGGTTCCTCCTCTGGCCATACTCGCACTCCTGGCCCTCTTCCAACACCAACGGATATCCCAGGAGCTGGCCGATAGCATCGGCATCAAACGGGATCCACTGACCCCTTACCCAGGACCTCATGTCACGCACGCCCTCCTCTGTTGGCCAAGCATTGGCATAAAATTCGAGGACTATTTCTGGATCGAACTTGGCCATGGGGGTAGCTAGTGATGCCCACCGCCGGCGACCTATCTCCTCCTGGAAATCCGTATACTCGTCGTCCCTGAGCTGGACGCGTCGCTCCCGGAGAAACGACCATCCTTTGATGGCCTCGAAGCGCTGCTGGTGTATAGCGCTCCTAAAGCGGTGACTGTCATACTCAGGAGCGGAACTAGTTCCTTCGGCCGCCTTATCCTTCCTGGACCTCTTTGAGGCAAGCTTCCTCGGGGCCATTTCCTGCGAAGGCAAACATTTGGAAAGTTAGTTTTACCAAGAAATGCTACTCTTAAAACAAAAATGGCGTACAACCTCCTCCAATAAACACAAATATCAATGTAAATTTAGAGCAAACTCATGCACACACTTCCTTACGAACATTCACTCGCACAAGATATTCTTCTAACTAAGAAAAATGCACCCATGCACAATCAAGGCACCTTCGTTACCTAGATTATTTATATGGACTTCCAAGGTGTATTTGCTACCTACATCACATGCACTTCCTTGGCTAAATTTACATACATGCATACTCAAAGCATCTTGGCTACCAAAAATTGCACACGTGCACATTCTGGTATTTCTAATACCTATGCATATACAAACTTTGTGATGAATCTTGGCTATCTACACAATAAGGTGCTACATTTCATGCTTTTTTCAAGTGTTTTTGCTACCTAAATTCGCATGCAAATTCAAGTATATTTTCTTTTGCTGACTAAAATTGCATTCAAATTAAAAGGTATTTTTTGTAATGTATTTTCTTTACATAACATGTAATACGTATATATTTTTTTGTGAGACATTTTGACTACCCAAAATTACATGTACATACATTCAAGTATTTTGCTACCCCACCCAAAGTGTAAATTGCCAAAGGTATTTTGCTACCTATTCTAAACCTACACATTTATGATGAGCAAAATTCCTAAACATCTAGGCATAGGGAAATTATTGTAGCGTGGCTCATAGCTGATTGCTGGCCAAAAAGGGGTAACTTTACCCAATACGCACCCACTCTTGTGTTCTTTTACATAAAACTTTGGTTCCTAGGCCTAGGATATATGTGGGGCAATTACTCTAGCCTTTTCGGGAATGAATGCATGTCTCAAAAAATAGAAAATATGTGCAAACCAAAATGCCCCATGGGTTGTTTCCCTATGAAAACCACGCGCTAATGCCATTGAGGCATTTCACCGAACACTTGGTGGGCGCGCGTTTAGGCATTAATAGCAAGAGAACGGGGACAATGTGGCATATCCCATTGCTTCAAAATGCATTATAGGCCTAGGGCCATCTCATACAAACCCCCAATTCAACCCAATCAAGCAAGAAAACAAACCAAAATTGCTCCACATATTTGAGCACATTCCCACAATTTAGAGCACAAAAAGGAGATCAAAATACACCAATGAAAAGCTAGAAAGCTTAAGGATGGAACACTTACTTGTTGGTGAGGAATAAAAGTGCCAAAACGGAATCGAAGAATGCGAAAAGTAGAGATCCTAGGGGTGCTAACTCGTAAATTTAGTGGGTATGGCTTTTGAAAGAGGGGAAAAGAAGTTTTTGAATGCAAAAACGTCCCCCTTTTCGTCACTTTTATATTTTGGTGCAGGGGTTGCTCGCCCAGGCGAGCTAACCTGCACTTTTTTTTTTTTGGAGAGGAACATTAACCATGTCCCCTCCTTCCTTATGGGTTAGCGTTTTGCCTAACTTGAACTTACTTAAGTTAGAATTAGGCGTTGATTACTTATTTTTAAAACAAACAAATAGTAAAAGAAAACTGTGAATACAAAGGATACGGGGCTGCCTTGCAGCGACGTTCTCTGCTTGTTTAGCGCAGAGAAGGGGCGACGATCAGTCGGTCGTGACCCCATCCCCATTTGCATCCGTTCCCTAGTACCTGCAAGTAATAAACAACCAGGTATGGCCAATCCTGACCGCGTCGTTGTCTTACCTTGGTTGGTTTTCGCTGTTCATGTTTTGTCCCCACCCCAGAAGGTAGCTCAAGATGATCCTGCCCCTGTTTTACCACAACAATATGCATGCGTATGCGTATGCATGAATGTTTTCAAATGCAACAAATTTTAGCGAAAGTTGGTTTAGGTTCAATTTTAATTAAGTGCTTGGGGCATCCCATGAACTGAGCGGAAGGGCTCAGGTGATCACAAATTAACGCAAGGTTTGAAACCAACGTGAGGACTAAAGCCTCGAATCCACGTTCATTTCTTTGAAAGATTGTAACGAGAGATATAGTAGACGGGGAATCCCTGGGGGAAATCCAGAAAACACGTAAAGATAAAGAACATGCAGCGACATCCTTAATTGCCCCAGATTCTAAGCATAGTATCGCTTGACGACATCAGAATTCACAGGCGAAGGTAGCTCTTCGCCATCCATGTTGGTAAGCACCAGGGCTCGTCCGGAAAAAGCCCTCTTCACAACAAAAGGCCCTTCGTAGTTTGAGGCCCATTTTCCTCGATTGTCCTTGACGGCATGGGACATTTTCTTTAGCACAAGGTCTCCCTCATGGAACTTGCGCAAGCGTACCTTCTTGTCGAATGCACTCTTCATTCTTTGCTGGTACAAGCGCCCATGACTCATGGCCGTTAAGCGCTTACCCTCAATGAGGTTGAGCTGGTCATAGCGCGTTTGGGCCCACTCTGATTCCTTTAATCCAGATTCTGCCAGGATCCTTAATGACGAGACTTCTACCTCAAATGGTAATACAGCCTCCATCCCATATACCAATGAGAACGGCGTTGCCCCGGTTGACGTTCGCACTGAAGTTCGGTAACCGTGTAACACGAATGGGAGCATTTCGTGCCAATCTCTGTATGACACGGTCATCTTTTGGATAATCTTTTTGATATTCTTATTGGCCGCTTCCACGGCTCCATTCATCTTTGGCCGGTAGGGTGTGGAATTGTGATGCTGGATTTTAAACTCCTCACACATTTCCCCCATCATCTTGTTATTCAGGTTGGTGTCGTTGTCCGTGATAATCTTCCTAGGCAAACCATATCGGCAGATGATCTCTTTCTTAATGAACCTGACCACCACACCCCTCGTGACATTGGTATAGGAGGCCGCCTCGACCCACTTGGTAAAACAATCTATCGCTACGAGGATGAAGCGATGACCATTCAAGGCCTTGGGCTCAATGGCCCCGATGAAATCTATTCCCCACATGGAGAAAGGCCAAGGGGCGGACATGACATTCAGAGGATGTGGTGGGGCATTGACATTATCTGTGAACGCTTGACATTTGTGGCATTTCCTTACATGGACACAACAATCATTTTCCATGGTAAGCCAGTAATAACCTGCTCTTAGGATCTTCCTAGCCATAGCATGCCCATTGGCGTGCGTTCCAAACGAGCCCTCATGGACTTCCTCGATCATGTGACTTGCCTCCCTGGCATCCACACATCGCAGGAGTGTCATGTCGTGATTTCTCTTATACAGTATACTTCCACTCATGAAGAAACCGGCTGCCAACCTTCTCAATGTCCTCTTATCATTGTCGACAATCTCTGGCGGGTATTCTTTGCTTACGACATATCGCTTGATGTCAAAATACCAAGGCTTTCCGTCCCGTTCCTCTTCTACTTGGCAACAATGCGCGGGTTTGCCACGACACCAAAATTCAATGTAGGGTAGATCCCCGTGCGGCGTTAGCTGGAACATAGGCGCCAAAGTAGCGAGCGCATCCGCCATTTGATTTTCTTCGCGGGGAACATGATGGAAGGAGATCTCATCAAAGGTCTTAGCCAATTCCTTGATATAAGCTTTGTAGGGTATCAGCTTGGGATCTCTAGTTTCCCATTCCCCTCTCAGCTGATGGATTACCAACGCTGAGTCGCCGTATACCTTGAGTAGTTTGACATTGGAGTCAATTGCTGCCTGGACGGCTAGGGCACATGCTTCATATTCGGCCATGTTGTTAGTGCAATCGAATCCTAGCCTGGGTGTGAAAGGTACACATTGATTGTCCGGAGAGACCAATACTGCCCCAACGCCATGGCCTAGAATGTTTGACGCTCCGTCAAACCATACGGTCCATTTGTCCCGATCTTCGTCCAATTTTTCCTCAAACAAGGCCATGATGTCCTCATCAGGGAATTCAGGATGCACGGGCTGATAGTCGTTAAGAGGCTGTTGAGCCAAATAATCTGCTAAGGCGCTTCCTTTTATCGCCTTTTGGGTGACGTAGACTATATCAAACTCGGATAGCAGGACTTGCCACCGGGCGATTCGTCCCGTGAGAGTTGGCTTTTCAAAGATGTACTTAACCGGGTCCATCTTGGATATCAACCAGGTAGTATGGCTCAGCATGTACTGCCTTAGGCAATGGGATGCCCATACTAAAGCACAACACGTTCTTTCGAGCAAGGAGTAATTCATTTCACAGGTCGTGAACTTCTTACTTAGGTAGTAAACAGCACGCTCTTTCTTTCCGGATTCGTCATGTTGCCCCAGCATACACCCCATTGACTCGTCTAAGATTGTCATGTACAAGATGAGAGGCCTTCCAGGTACTGGTGGCATAAGCACGGGAGGATTCATAAGGCACTTTCTGATCCTTCCAAAAGCCTCTTGGCAATCCTCATTCCAGCGATCAGTTTGATTTTGCGTAAGAGTTTGAACAACGACTCACAAATGGTGGTGAGCTGCGATATGAATCTGGCAATATAATTCAAGCGTCCCAGGAAGCCTCGGACTTGCCTCTCAGTACGAGGTTCTGGCATCTCAAGGATGGCCTTTACCTTTTCGGGGTCTACCTCTATCCCTTTCTGGCTCACGATGAAACCACGCAATTTCCCTGATTTGACCCCAAAGGTACACTTGGCGGGGTTCAACCTTAATTGATATCTCTTAAGCCTTTCAAACAACTTCCGCAGGTTGACAAGGTATTCTTCCTCGGATTTGGATTTAGCAATTATGTCGTCCACGTAGACCTCGATCTCTTGATGCATCATATCATGGAACAAAGCTACCATGGCCCGTTGATAAGTTGCCCCGGCATTCTTGAGTCCAAAGGACATCACCTTGTAACAGAACGTCCCCCACAGGGTGACGAAGGTAGTCTTTTCCATATCCTCTGGCGCCATCTTTATCTGATTGTAGCCGGAGAAACCGTCCATGAAGGAAAATAAAGCGAAATTGGCCGTGTTATCCACGAGGATATCGATGTGTGGCAAAGGAAAATTGTCCTTGGGACTGGCCCGATTCAGGTCCCGATAATCCACACACATTCGTTCTTTCCCATCTTTCTTAGGGACCGGTACAATGTTAGCAACCCATTCCGGATACCGAGCGACGGCCAGAAAACCAGCGTCAAATTGCTTCTTCACTTCTTCTTTTATCTTCAAGGATGTTTTGGGCTTCATCCTTCTCAGTTTCTGCTTTACCGGGGAACACTCGGGATTTAGAGGTAATCGGTGCTGTACAATGTCAGAACTCAAACCGGGCATATCTTGGTATGACCAAGCAAAGATGTCTTGGTAGTCTTTTAGCAGGATTATTAATTCTTCACGGATAGGTGCGGTAATACCTGTGCCTATCTTTACTTCCCCTTTTCCACTGCCAACTCCCAAGTCTACTAGTTCTGTTTCTTCTTGATGAGGTCCCATTTCTTGGTCCTCATGGGCGACCATCCTTTCTAATTCTGGGGGAAATCCCACATCCTCGTTCCCTTCATCTTCCGTTGGATTCGTTTCTTGCTCGAAGTTGATAAGCGGGTCCCAGGTATTAGTACCTTCGGGGGACTCGTCATCGGATCTGCCGTTTCAGAAATAAAGAAGTAAACATGCAAATGAATGAGAATGGGTAGAGACGTAGGAACAGATGAAGAAAGATCCTTGTATTATAAATTCAAAAACAAAAGACACAAAGCCTTAACAAAAGGAAAAACTCTAAAGCCTAGGCCCAACTATAGAGCTTTTAAAACCGTAAAGGTTTACATTATGCTCGTTGCGTAAATGCCGGGGCGTTCCTCCACTTGCCAATTTCCCAGCTGGAAATCAGGAGGGCATGGTCGTACCAAATCCAATGTACTAGGAACATCATCCTCGTATACCGCGACCACTTGACCTTCGTCTCCCAGACCCGCGCTTATAAAGCTTCTATTTATGTGGCAGGGCGGGCTTCCTTCACTTTCTTGTATCAACCACGAGCTTTGACCACCGCTCTTCCTTCCTGCGATGCTTCTCTTTATATCTGCCTGAGTGGGCTTATAGCCTAAACCATACTTCCCACGATTTCCTTTGGCATTTATCAGGCTAGTTATGCCGCCGTTGTCTTTGCCTAAACCCATCCCGGGTTCGTAACCGTTCCCCAACATAACTCGGGCCATCATTACTGCTGCATCGGACAGGCAAGCTTGCCCAGAGAAGGAGTCCACGGAGGAAATGCTTACCACCTCAAAAGACTGGAAAGCGGTTTCTAATGACTCCTCTGCGGCTTCCACATAAGGCATAGAGGATGGGCAGCTCACCAAGATGTCTTCCTCGCCTGATACGATGACCAGATGCCCTTCCACTACGAATTTCAACTTTTGGTGGAGTGTTGAGGGAACAACTCCTACTGAGTGGATCCACGGGCGCCCCAGCAGACAGCTGTAGGGGGGGGGTTAATATCCATTATTTGGAAGGTAACTTGACAGGTGTGAGGGCCTATCTGTACTGGGAGATCGATCTCTCCCCTAACCTCTCGGCGGGTGCCGTCGAAGGCACGAACCACCATTGAACTCGGCTTTAAGTGGGAGGCATTGAATGGTAATTTCTCCAAAGTGCTCTTAGGCATCACGTTTAAACTGGAACCATTATCGATGAGCACTTTGGCTACGATATGGTCCATACACTTGACTGATACGTGCAAAGCTTTATTATGCCCTCTCCCCTCGGCGGGGATTTCTTCTTCGGCGAAGGCGAGATAGTTGTTGGCAGTGATATTATTGACCAGCCCTCCGAAACCTTCTACCGAGATATCTTGGGCCACGTGGGCCTCGTTCAAAACCTTCACTAGTAGAGCCCGATGAGGCTCGGAGCTCATGAGTAACTCCAACAGCGAGACCCTGGCCGGGGTTTTGTTGAGCTGTTCGATAACCTTGAATTCGCTCTGCTGAATTATACGGAGGAACTCGCTGGCTTCCTCTAGCGACACCTCCTTTTTACCATCCTTTTTCTCCGGAAGGCCTTTTGCCGGAATATCTTTATTCGAAGCGTGGGGTGCTTCGCCATCTTGTTCCTCCCCCACTTTTCCTTTTCCCTTGACGTCCGCGGGTTGGACTGGTAGGTCCGGAGGCGCGAACACACGACCACTACGGGTCACACCACTCAGTCCCGTGATATTTGTTACTTTAGCCGACAACGAGCTGACGTCGGTGGCTTCTTCTTCCTTCTCCCTCGGAGGTGTATATCTCCATGGTACTGCGTGGCTATTTTGGTATGGGAAAGGAACAGGTCTAGCTGCTAAGGGGTGTCTGGGCTTTTGCGAAGCTGTGCCCTTGGTGAAGTATATCACCAAGGGTTTGGGCCTCGCAACACCGCTCCCATCCGTGGACTGCATGCATATATGCTGCTCTTCTCTTCCTTCACTGCCAACTTCCAGTCGACCTTGATCTATCATTTGCTGTAACAATTCCTCTACTTCCAAACATGTTTCCATGTCATGCAGCTCACCGAAATGCAGTAAACAGGAATCCTCCTTACGCCCACTATGAGGAATCACACCTCCCTTTTGTAGGGCCTCAAAGATAAACCTCCTAGGGGTTGCCACATCCTTTAAAGGTTTAGACCTGCGCGGCCTATCGGACTCAACCGCGTTAACCGCTCCCCCTCCATGATTGGTGAGCGGGTTGGTTCTCACATTGGGCCGATCCTCTTGGAAAGTCAGCCATCCAGCATCTATTAAATGTTGGACCTTGTATTTAAGGGCCAAGCATTTTTCAACGGAATGCCCCGGGACACCCCCATGGTACTTGCAAGTTGCGTTAGGGTCATACCACTTTGGGAAAGGGGGTTGGAGGACCTTTCTGGGAGTTACCACGGCCAAATGGTTGGCGATGAGGGACGGCAAGAGGTCTTCGTACGTCATTGGGAGTGGGGTGAATTCTTGAAATGGCCTCGGAGGGAAGTTCCTTGTTGTGTTGGAATTACCGGCCGGGCGAGTTGTGTTCGGAGTTGGAACTTGGGGAGCTTCCCTCTGGGTGGGTGCCTTAGGCTGCACAGGTGCTGAACTAGAGGCGTTCCCGGTATGAGTCGAGAAGCTCGAGTGATGTTGCGCGTACTGATGGGTACCATGAGGTGTCTGCGGGGGTTTGACCCACGCGGGTGTTGAAGAGACGGCATGGGCATCTCCTTCCTTCCTTTTTGCCCCCGTTGCCTCGATTCTTTTGGCATTCGCACTCGTGGAGGAAACGTAATTGAACTTTCCTCTTTTCAACCCTACCTCGATTCTTTCCCCGGCGAACACTAGGTCCGTGAAGCTGGACGACATGTAACCTACTAGCTTCTCATAGTAGAACACTGGCAAAGTGTCTACCATCATAGTGATCATCTCTCTCTCAACCATGGGAGGAGCTACTTGTGCTGCCAGGTCCCTCCATCGCTGTGCGTATTCTTTAAAGGTTTCCCCCTCTCTCTTGAACATATTCTGCAGCTGAGTGCGATCTGGAGCCATATCGGAATTATACTGGTATTGCCTTAGGAAGGCAGTAATCAGATCCTTCCAAGTACAGATACGGGAAGCTTCCAAATTAGTGCACCACACTACCGCGGCTCCGGCCAAGCTATCTTGAAAAAAGTGTATTAATAGCTTTTCATCCTTAGAGTGTGCGCCCATCTTGCGGCAGTACATCTTGAGATGGTTTTTGGGACAAGTCGTCCCTTTATACTTATCGAAGTCCGGCTCTTTGAACTTCGGGGGAATAACAACATCGGGTACTAAGCAAAGATCCGTCATGTCTGCGAACGAATAGTCCCCAAATCCTTCCACGGCTCTCAATCTTTCCTCGAGGAGATCAAACTTCCTCTTTTCTTCAGTTGCCGGGGGCGGTCCTTCCGTGGACAAAACTATTGGTTGTGTCGCGATGTTGGGTTGAGGCAACATGCTGGGTGCCGGCCCTTCGGGGATCGGGGGATAGAACTCGACATCCCTTCGAGCATAGTCTTGAGGGTCTTTGTGGACCTCGTCGGGCTGTTGAGGAGGCTCTCTTTCAAGGACGGGAGAAGCAATATGGCCCGCATCGTCTTGCAAGACGGGTGGTGAGTAGTTGGGCGGCAATCCATAAGGGTAAGCCGCTCGGTTGTATCCCAGGTGAGGGCTGCCATCGTGCCCCAGTGTGTCCCTTCCCCGTCCTACTATGTTTGAGGGAGGATGGTGCGTAGTTGCCAAGAGAGTTGGGTCTGCTTCGGCAGCCGAACTGACAGCGGCAGCGGTGGCCGCATTTTTCTCCATGAGCTGCCTCATTCCTAACATGGCCTCCATCATGGAGGCCATCTGTTCTTTCAGAGTCGACATGTAGGCTTTCATCTGTTCCTGTGTCTCCTCTTAATCACCCATCGTTCTAGATTTGGATCTGGTGCGATAGGGATGCCTTGTGGCGCGTTTAGTTATGGTGTTTTTCCCTAAAAAAATCAAACGTGAGGAGTGGGTAAAGAATGCATGCTAGAGATAAAATGCAGGAGTGATTTGATTCGCACAAGCTTTTTTGGAGTAGAAACATGGGACCAACTCATTTTATTTCAAAAAGTTGTATCTAGTCAAGGTCTGAGAGACCATACAAGTTTCCTAGCGATTTCTATTTATGTGGGCCATTAAGTCTATCATATGCTGACAATAGCCGAGAAGCCCATGAATTTCTTCGGGGGCGGAGTAGGTGTCCGCCATCGCTTTGGCCTTGGCTAACAATCGGGGAAGTTCCTGACTCCCATTCAAGGTAAGAGCAAACCGATCCATCCACATGGTTGCCTCTTGGTGTAAAGAGTCGATCACCCTTCCTCTAGCCTCTTTTTCCGCGTATACTTGGGCATACTCGTCCGCGATCCTATGCTCGTGGGCCGTGGCTAGACCTAACTCTTCTTGGTACTTGGCGATGATAGCTAGCATGTTGGTCTCCGTCTCGCATAAACGCTGAGACAAGCTTCTTTTGGACCTCGAACAGGCAACTAACTCTTCTTTCAAAACCATGCTATGTGCTCGCGACTGGTCCCTCTCTTCCCTTCGCAGCTTGAGTTCATTGTTGCTACCCCACAGAGCTCCGCGAAATTTGTTCCGGCCATACTCTTCCTTGCGAGCCCTCTTGGTCTCTTGTTCAAGGGCTCGTGCGGTAGTGGCATTCTCTTCCCGTAATCCGGCACACTCCTTCCGGATGTGTGTAGCGGCCAACTTGAACTTCTCCTTGGCAAGTTTCGCCTTTCCTAACTCGCTTTTGAGAGCTTGGACTTCCTCGTCCTCTTCCGGTGCTTCAAAACTCTCTTCGCTGACGACCTTTAACTTGGCGAGCCAATCCAAACCTCGTATATGAACTTTCAGCCATTCATGGTAATCACCAATGGCGCCATTACATGAGAAAAGGACTCCCTCCTTTCCTTCCTTCCATCGGGGGAACCAATTGATTGTTCTACCTCCTATCCCAGCCAAAAGCTGGTCCCAATCTATTCTTCTCTTTTCAGTACACGAGCGATGGCTCTGGAGCGGACATGGATGCCTCGTGTCTTGCTGGAACAGGTGTGAAACCAACCAAACACAGAGGGCGGGCAAGCAACAGATGATCCGTGCGCTACTTTTTCTCACCTTCGGTTAAATGTGTCAAATAAATCTGCCAAGACAGCCACCACCAGACTTTCCTTGCTATGGTGGTATGCAAGGAAAGCGTCGATTGCTGCTAGGTCCACCAAACCATCTACGTTTGGAAAGAGGACAACCCCAAAAATTAGCAAAGCTAACACATCCATAAACGGGACCCAATCTCCTTGATTGGCCATACCCCTCGCCTTGTCTTCTAGGTACTTCCGTGGTAGGCCCGCTATGCCGTTCCGAGTCTGTTTTATGCGGTCCAAACCTCTTGCTGAATCCTTGACCACAGTTGCAATTCTGCTCAAAGAGGGGAGACACCCGGAGGAAAGGTATGGTTTTCTTTCCCCAAGAGGACATCCTAGAATTTCCTCAAATTCTTCAATGGTTGGTACCAATTGGAAGTCTCCGAACGTGAAGCATCTCAAAGGCTGGTCGTAGTATTGGGTGAGTGATGCAATGGCTTCTATGGATATCTCTGCTATGGTCAACTCTAAGATCTTTCCGTAAATCTTGCGGAAGGCTTGCATTTGGAGGGGTTCCATCAACCGCCCTAATTCCTTGATGCTGGTGGTATCTAGGCCTTTAACCTTGACTTGGTAAAACCTCTTGCTAGTTTGATTTGTCCCCATGCTTACTAAAGTGAGACAAAAAGCTGGTGCAAATCAAAACTCCGACATCTCATGGGTGGAATGGATGAATGCATGAAGGAATGCATATGACATAGATGTATCTTAGGAATGCGGGAGCCCGGGGAACTGTCTCCTTCTTAGACACAACGTCTAGGGGTAGCAAAGTGCCCCAACGTATGTATTTAAGACGGTGACCCGGACCCTCGGTTGATTTGTCTATAGAGGGGATCAAGACAGAACCCGTATGCAATGCATATGCAAAAGACACAATACGGGAATGTACATAGTATGACAATATTCACTGAACATAAGCAAAAGGGTATATGACTATTTATGCATGGCAGTGTGAAAAAATGGCATGCAGCGTGTTTGCTCCGTGCCCCTATTTAAGGGACCTATAAGGGAGAGAGCTAACTAGGCATTTAGTGATAACCCCCAAGATAGTCATATCTCTCTTGATGGTTTCTAGAGGTATCATCCTCTTCGAAGAACATATTGCAGCAGTAGGGACTACTAGCAACAATAAGTTTTCAAAGAGAAAAGCTCTAGATGAGGGTTCACTGTAATCAAGCAAGTCGGAGACCTAGCATGATCACAGATTCACCTCCACTCCTTATGCTCCCATGAACCCGGGTATAGGGCCCTTTTTCACTCACAGTGTGTGCAAATAGTGTTGGTGTTTGTGTGCATTTTAAATGAATAAATATTTACTTCATGCATACATTTTAAAACGCACTAAAAGCAACAAAGAGTTTATATACACAAGAACATAATGAAGGGAAACCAACAAAGGGGTAAGTCACGGTGAAACATTGCACAAGATTAAATGGTCTAACTCTCTAAAAACAGTTCCCAGTGGAGTCGCCAACTGTCGCAACCTACCCTTCGGCGGGAGGGCGACGCGTGACTTGCGGGATGCGTGTTCCACGAAAGGAATACGCGCGGAGTCGCCACCAACGTTTATTTGAGGAAAAAGTCGGAAAAACCGGAAAAGACGCGATCTACGAACTTTTAAGTGAAAGGTTCGGGAGTTGTATTTACGCACGGGGAAGGTGTTAGCACCCCACACGTCCGTCACAAGGGACGGCAGCCTTTAATCGAATGTGCAAACATGACTTTGATTTTTACGTTCCCTTTTATGTCCTTATATCCTTTATACCCTTTTTATATTTTTTCTCTTTTTGTGGTCGACAAGGGTGTTTCCCTTTGCTCCTATGTATTCCTCAATTACGATGAGGAAATTAGACCTACGTAGTTCTTTTTTATCAAGTGATTCTTTTTTTTTTACTTAAGAGGTGATCATTTTAAGGCGTTGGACCTTAAAAATGACCCATTTTACTTAATAAGAAATTGAAATGACAAACTTCAAAAACCTATTTTTATGGACGAGCTTGACTAGGCGAGTTGATTTTAGCCTTAGTTTCACCTTAGTTATTAGTCAATTCGATTAAGAATGAGAAATCCCAAAGAGAAAACGTCCAATTGATTTTTCTCTTTATTTTACTAAAAGGTATTTTTTATTATTATATTATTTTTTACCTCTTTTTTTGATTTCCAACGTGGTTACGGCACGACCGAACGGTCGGAATTCATTTTAACCGAAGTTAACGGATAATACAATTCAAACGATCGGTGGAAATTTATTTTATTTTTAGGTTAAGCGAGAAATGACTTAAATAAAAGGGCTTAAGCACGTCAAAAGGGGGTATAAAAAGTAAATAAAACGAGAATAAAAATACACGAAACACAATGTGGACCACCACGGGTACATAGAATGAATCGAAAAGCTTGGTTCGAGGTACTTACCCGTTGAAGATAGAAGAACGATGAAGAACGTTGAAGAACGGTCGAAACCTTCGCGAAATTCCTTACGGAAACGTTTCGGAAGCGCCTCGGCTTAGATTTTCTTCACGGAAACAATTTTTCCAAGCAAATTCGAAAGAGAGAGAAGTGCCTAAGGGGCTGAACCCTTTTGTTCTTCACTTCCTCCCCTATTTATAGCAAAATAGGGGAGATGCTTGCCGCCCAGCTCGCCCAGGCGAGCAGGGTTGCTTCCTCCAGAAGCAACAGCCTTCTGGAGGAATCTTCTGGAGGGCCCAAGTGGGCCTGGTTGCTATTTGCACCCCCATTTTTACTAAGTACACCCCCCTCTGCTTTTTTTTGGTGATTCTTTTTTCGTAAAGTTACGGAAACTTACGAATTTCGTAACAATACTTGTTTTCTTTCCGTAATGTTACGGAACCTTGCGGATTACATAATCATCCCCTTTTTGACTTACGGAATGTTACAGAACCTCACTAATTGTGCAACGATGCTTCTATTTGATTTCCGGTGTGTCACGGAACCTTACGGATTGTGCATCAATATTTTCTTTTGTTTTCCGGCATGCCCCGGAATTTTACAAATTGCCTAATGATGGGTGCCAAGCACCTTACAAGGACCAAACAAAAGTCGCATGTCATCAAGCAAAGGTCCCCGGACGAAATTAGGGTATGGCAGATGGCACCCGAAGATGTGGAGAAGACTACTTTCGTCACCCTATGGGGAACATTTTGCTACAAAGTGATGGCCTTCAGGCTGAAAAATGCTGGGGCAACCTATCAGCGTGCCATGGTAGCGTTGTTCCACGACATGATGCATAAAGAGATAGAAGTCTATGTAGATGACATGATTGCCAAATCTCGGGCCGAGGATGAACACCTTGTCAATCTGCGTAAGCTGTTTGAAAGGCTGCGGAAATACCAACTGAAACTAAACCCCGCCAAGTGCACCTTCGGGGTGAAATCGGGGAAGTTATTGGGATTTATCGTGAGCCAGAAAGGGATAAAGATAGATCCCGAGAAAGGGAAGGTCATTCTTGAAATGCCAGAGCCACGCACGAAGAAGCAGGTTCGAGGTTTCTTGGGCAGGTTGAACTACATCGCGAGATTTATCTCGCAACTCACCCCTACCTGCGAACCTATCTTCAAACTATTGCGTAAGAACAAGGCGGTCTTGTGGAACAGCGACTGCCAAGAGGCCTTCAAAAAAATCAAACAGAGCCTCGCGAATCCCCCAGTGCTCATGCCACCTGTAACAGGAAGACCTCTTTTCCTGTACATGACTGTTTTAGATGAGTCTTTGGGGTGCGTGTTGGGTCAGCACGATGACTCTGGGAAAAAGGAACAAGCCATTTACTATTTAAGCAAGAAGTTTACCGCCTGTGAGATGAATTACTCAATGTTGGAAAGAACGTGATGTGCCTTGGTATGGGCGTCACATCGTCTTAGGCAATACATGCTCAGTCATACCATGTGGCTTATTTCCAAAATGGATGCCGTGAAATACATCTTTGAGAAGCTGGCCCTCACGGGATGAATCGCTAGGTGGTAGGTACTACTATCTTAATTCGATATTGTGTACGTCACCCAAAAGGCGATAAAGGGAAGTGCCTTGGTAGATTATTTGGCCCAACAACCCCTCCAAGATTATCGGCCGATGCACCCCGAGTTCCCAGATGAAGACATCATGGCCCTATTCGAGGAGAAGCGGACGCACGAGGATATAGACAAATGGATTGCTTGTTTCGATGGGGCATCTAATGCTTTAGGCCATGGAGTAGGGGCAGTCCTTGTATCCCCATATGATCAATGTATTTCTTTCACCACCAGGCTAGGTTTCGATTGTACCAACAATATGGCCAAATACAAAGCGTGCGCCCTTGGGATTCAAGCGGCCATTGATTTTGACGTAAAGCTACTCAAAGTGTATGGAGACTCGGCTTTGGCAATACGCCAGTTGAGAGGGGAATGGGAAACTAGGGATCCAAAGTTGATACTCTATCAAACTCATATCTTGAAGTTAGCCGAATTCTTTGACAACATTTCTTTCCACCACATACCTCGGGAAGATAACCAAATGGCCGATGCGTTGGCCACCTTGGCATCCATGTTTCAACTTGCCCCACACGGGGATCTGCCGTACATTGAATTCATATCTCGGGGCAAGCCGACACATTGTTGTGCGATAGAGGAAGAGCGAGATGGGAAACCGTGGTTTTTCGACATCAAATAGTATGTCGAGAACAAAGAATATCCACTAGGGATTTCCGACAATGACAAAAGAACATTAAGGAGATTGGCTACTGGTTTCTTTGTGAGTGGTACCATCCTGTACAAACGAAACCACGAGGGGTTCATTTGGGACACATGCCAATGGGCATGCTATGGCCAGGAAGATCCTTAGAGCAGGTTATTACTGACTCACTATGGAAAGCAATTGTTGCGCCCATGTAAGGAAATGCCATAAATGTCAAGCGTACGCGGACAATGTCAATGTTCCACCACATCCTCTGAATGTCATGTCCGCCCCTTGGCCTTTTTCCATGTGGGGGATAGATGTCATTGGGGCCATCGAACCCAAAGCTTCGAATGGTCATCGCTTCATTCTTGTGGCGATAGATTATTTCACCAAATGGGTCGAAGCGGCTTCTTATACCAATGTCACGAGGAGTGTGGTGGTCAGATTCATAAAGAAGGAACTGATTTGTCAATACGGACTCCCCAGGAAGATCATTACTGACAATGGCACCAATCTGAACAACAAAATGATGCAGGAAATGTGCGGGGATTTCAAGATCCAGCATCATAACTCCACCCCGTATCAGCCAAAGATGAACGAGGCTGCAAATAAAAATATTAAGAAGATTATTCAGAAAATGATGGTGTCATACAAAGATTGGCATGAGATGTTTCCTTTTGCCCTGCATGGATATCGAACCTCGGTACAAACTTCTACTGGGGCAACACTGTATTCCTTGGTTTATGGGATGGAAGTAGTACTCCCATTTGAGGTAGAGGTCCATTCCCCGAAGATACTAGCGGAATCGGGCCTAGAAGAATCAGAGTGGGCTCAAACACGCTACGACTAACTCAACCTTATTGAAGGTAAGCGTTTGACGGCCATGAGCCATGGGCGCCTCTATCAACAAAGGATAAAGAATGCGTTCGACAAGAAGGTACGCCCGCGCAAGTTCAATCATGGGGACCTTGTCCTGAAAAAGATATCCCACGCTGTTAAAGATAATCGAGGGAAGTGGGCCCCGAATTACGAAGGACCTTTCGTTGTGAAAAGGGCTTTTTCTGGGGGGGCTCTGGTGCTCACCAACATGGATGGCGAGGAGCTACCCTCGCCCGTGAACTCCGATGTCGTTAAGCGATATCACGCTTGAAATCTGGATCAATTGAGGAAACCGCTACATGTTCTTTTTATTTTTGTGTTTTTCTTCTTGCTTTCCTCCAGGGATTCCTGTCTGCTGTAATTGTCTCGTCACAGTTCTTTAAAAGAAGAGAACATGGGTTTGAGGCTTCAATCCTCACTTTATTTTAAACCATGTGCAGTTTGTAATAACCTGAGCCCTTTCGCTTAGTTCATGGGGTGCCCCAAGCGCTTAATTAAAACTGAACCCAACCAGCTTTCACTAAGAAGATTATTGCATTTGAAAACATTCATGCATACGCATACGCATGCATAATTTGTGATAAACAGGGGCAGAATCGTCTTAGGCAATGGTCAGAGGTCGAGACAAGGTCAAAGGCAGAAACCAATCAAGGTAGGACAACGACGCGGTCACGGTTTGCCACACATTGTTGTTACCAACTTTTTGGTACTTAGGGACGGACACAAGTAGAGGCTAGGGTCACGACCAATAAGTCATCATCCTTTGCCTAGCCCGAGACAAACAGAAAGCGCCGCTGCAAGGTAGCCTAGTATCCTTTAAATTCACAGTAATTATTACTGTTTTTTGTTTAAAATAAATAATGGATGCCTAATCTACCTTGAGGGGGTTCGAGTAAGCTAACGTCGACCCGTAGAGGGCCATGTTCATGTCTTCCCTAAAAAGAAAAGGTACAAGTTAGCTCGCCTGGGCGAGCAACCCCTGTACGAGTTGGGTTAAAAGAGGGGGAGGGAAACGTTTTCTGCACTCAAAAACTTCCCCCCTCATTCAAAAAAAAGAAAGCTCATGGGACTCACGGTTTTTGCTCCCCCAAGCCACCTTTGGTTGCATTTTGCTTTCATTTTTGATATTCCTACTCACTCCAACAAGTAAGTATCTCATCCTTGAGCTTTCTAGCTTTCCATTGATGTATTTTGGTCTTCTTTTGGTGCTCTAAATTGTGGGAATGTGCTCAAATCGGTGGGGCAATTTTGGTTTTGTTTCATGCTTGATTGGTTTGAATTAGGGGGTTGTAAGGGATGGCCTTAGGCTTAGGGTGCATTCTGAAGCAATCGGGCATGCCACATTGCCCCCACTCTCTTGCTATTCATGCCTAAACATGCGCCCACCAAGTGCTCGGTGAAATGCCTCAATGACATATGAGCATGGTTTTGTAAGCTTGGGATTGTGGGACTATTGTATATGTATAGGGAAAGCATGAAGGATTTAAAATGAGTGCCCGAATGCGATTCTAGGCCTAGGAACCCAAGCTTTTAATTTCAATACAAGGAAGCATGACTTACGCCTAGGAATCTAAGTTTTGGTTTTGAATGTAAAAAGGCATGAATATTAGGACATGTTTAAGAGGTTTTTGTTAGAATTTAAATATGGCTGCCCCATGAGGAATACCTTGCACCTAGGTAGCATGGAAAATACCTTCCAACGGTATGTATATATGTGAATGTATGTAGCACAGAAATGCCTTGCAAAGTGTGTGAATATATGGCATAAAAATACCTTGCAAAGTGTGAATGAATAGCAAATAATGCATGTGTAGGATAGGTAGTGTAAAAATGCCTTTCAAAATATGTATATTTGTGGATAGGTAGCATAAGGAGCCTTTCAAAAAATGTACCCATGTCAAAAATAGCACAAGAATGCTTCCCAAATGAATATATGATGTGGAATTGCCCCTCAAGTGTAGATAGATGGCATGAAAGTTCCTTTTTGAATGCAAGTGGGTGCATGACGTGAGATTGGCTCTCCAATGTGCATATATGTATAAATAAATGTGAATGAAACAACAAAAAATTTGTATGTTAATAAAATACTTCAAATGTGCGTAGGTAGTTTGTGGTAGCAAAATACTTAGGATATGAACATGTGTAATTTTGACACAATACCTTGAGCATGCGTATATGTATTCTTTCCAAAAAATATATATGTGTGGTAACTAGAATGTTTTGAATATCCTTGTATGTTGATATATATAGTAGGATATTTTTACGCATATGCACGTTGGTAAATGTTCTTTTTAAGGAAATGTGTGCACAAGTTTGTTCTAAATCGAAAAGATTAGCATACCTTTTTTTTTTCTTTAAAGTAGCATTTCCTTGTAAACTAAACTTTCCAAATGTTTGTCCTTGCAGGAAATGGCTCCGAGAAAGCTTTCTGCAAAGAGATCTAGGAAGGACGACGTGGCTGAAGGGACCAGTGCCGCCCCCGAGTTTGACAGCCATTGTTTCAGGAGTGCTGAGCACCAGCAGCGTTTCGAGGCCATCAAAGGATGGTCATTCCACCGAGAGAGACGCGTCCAGCTCAGGGATGATGAGTACGCAGATTTTCAGGAAGAGATAGCTCGCCGGTGTTGGACGTCGCTGGTCACTCCCATGGCTAAGTTCGACCCAGATGTAGTCCTAGAGTTTAACGCCAATGCTTGGCCCACGGAGGAGGGCGTGCGGGACATGCGGTCATGGGTAAGGGGCCAGTGGATTCCTTTTGATGCAGACGCCCTCAGCCAGTTCCTGGGAGACCCGCTAGTGTTAGAGGAGGGCCAAGAGTGCGAGTATAGTCAGAGAAGGAATCGGGCCAATGGATTTGACGAGGAGGCCATTGCCCAACTGTTAAGCATATCGGGTCAGGATTTTGCCCGAACCACTGCCAGGAGACAGGTGCGGATCATGCGCACCAGCATGACCACTTTGACTCAGATGTGGATGACGTTGCTGCTCAGCAATGTCCTGCCTAGCGATCATAACTCCGACCTCCCTCTACCAAAGTGTCAGCTGGTGTATGCCATCCTGACACGGATGAGCGTCCATGTGGCTCAGTTGATCGCTGACGCCATTTATTTATTTGTAGGTATGCCACCTACCAGGCACCCTCTAGACCCATATAAGTCTAACAGGGCCCTGGGGTTTCCAGCGTTGATCACGGGCCTCTGCCAGTCAAACGGGGTTCCCGTCACACCTAGTAAGGTGATTCGACCGCCGATCACCCGGGCCTTCATTGAGAAGTATTGCACGCCTAGACAGGCGCAGGGTGATGCACCACAGGCCGCAGATGCACCGCCACCACCTCGTATGGCTGATCCAACTGGGTCATTTGGCATGGAGCAGTATTTACAGCACTTGGTTCGCCAGCAAGTGGCCAACCACAGGGGGCAGGTGCAAACCCATGAGTGTCTCTACCAGCTTAGCCTCAGTCTGCAGAGCCAGGGTGTTGCTCCTTTTGTGTACCCTACTCAAGATCAGTTCAGGGCAGAGGTTGCATGGCCCGGAGATTGGCCTGAGGCCCAGGCAGGGGAGGCGCCCGCAGAAGCTCCCGACAATGCAGATGAGGCCCGCATGGATGAGGAGATGACGAATTTACTCGATTTCTTGGGAGGGAGCGGAACCACATGACCGGGAGATCCCTAGATTCATATTCTCTTTTATGTTTCCTCTCTTATCTGTTACATATCATTTTATTTTTTATAACTTGAGGGACTAACATTTTTTTTGTTTTGTTTGACTCTTGTTTTGTGCATACATGTTGTTTGGACTGTTGCATTAGTGCTTACTTCGTTATTGTCGATAGTGTTTGTTGAAATTCTGGAACCGTGTAGAGTTTTCATTTAGGAACGTCGTACTAAAAAGAAAATGAACAAAAATCATGATAACGCCAAGAATAGGAAAAAAGAAAGAGGCGTTGTGAACAAATGTCATGTCTATATATAAAGAAAAGAAATGAGTTTTTATATGTAAGATAAAAAATGTATGGAAAGATTTTGTGTGTGTGTAAATAATGCGTGAAAAGAAATTCTTGTGTGTGAGCAACGAGTGTATATAAAGAATTTTTTTGTATAAACCACGAGTTTACGTTGAAAAACAAAAAAGAAATATGTGAACAGGAATAGAGTTTTTTTATATAGACCGTGTTGATGTAAAGAAAAAAAGAGTTTTTAATGCGTGTGTATACAGAAAAAGTTTGTCGTGTATAGGAATGTAGGTGTACAAAGAAAAGTTTTTCTCATAGATAATGATGGATGTATAGTTTTTGCAAACATAGAAAAAATAAAACAAAAAAAGAAAAGAGAAACAAAGACCTCGAAGGTCGGCATGTTATGGTCATAGGAAGCATAAATCATTCGTAGAGAGCAAACATATCTTTTGAAAACAAGAGACTAACGCTAAGAGTTTATTTTCTAGAATAACCGAGATGAGAATGGATGGATTCGTTGAACTGATGAAAGAACATAATTTGGAAATATTGGGTCTACTTGTGTAAATCCCAAGCCTTAGTATCACGATGCCATAAACTGGATGCTTGAGTACCCACCTAGCTGTGGCCATGACGAATGTTGCAAGTTGTTTCCAAATCATCATTGATACGCATGCCTCATGGAAATAATATGGAAATTCAACTCGAGACCGACACCTTGACACACGAATTTGTTTTGCCCCAGATATCAAAATCGGGCTCGCACGATGAAAAGACCATGTTGAGACACAACCTTAAGCTACTTTGAACCTTGGCCCATGAAAATAATCCTCATCCTTTCTCTCGAAGAAAAGGACAGCAGAATCTCTTCAAGGGAGAGCGAATAACGCATGCTAAAATCAGAATTCCCAATCAAAGATCAGAAAGGAAGAAATGAAAAGAAAGAAAAGAAAAGGAAAAGAAGGATTCCCGATCGAAGATTGGAAGAAAGTAAAAAAAGGAAAAAAGATCAGAGGAAAAACAGAATAATTCTTTATCAATACAGGAAATCAGAAAAGAGAACAGAAGATCTTCCGACCAGATAAATTTTCGGCAGGGTAAATGACTGCCGGCAAAGGAAAACCAATTTTTAAAGTGGTTCTTTCTTTGGGATTGCCATTCAAAGTCGCTCTCAACTGGTGATATCCCGCCCCACATAAACAAAGAGGAAAAGATCGAAACACCCAGCTTTCTCTCCAAAAACACTACCCCCAAGAAAATCTTGTTGATCCGTGATCGTGCGTGTGATCTTTTGGTTTGATAGGAAATCATGTGCAAAATAAAGTCATGGTGCAGCTATGGTTTGGGATTAGGGAAAAACACTTGCCTGTGTGAGTTTTTATACACTATGAGTGATTTTATTCTCAGTTTCAGTTTAACCCGACGTTTCCCCTAAATGCTCATTTAAAAGCTAAATGTTGACATCCTGCCCTTCATTTTCGGTTACAAGGAAAATTACTTTTGGCATGGGTATATTATTTCTCTAAGATATGGTGCTCTCGCGAATGATTTATTTTTCCTTGCTAAAGCATGTTCGCTTTTTTAGGTGAAAAAATTCGGTGGACCATTCAGTCCTGCCAACAAATCTTATCCGGAGCCCCATGAATTGATTGTCATTCATGCGTCCTGCACCATCGAGTCTGGAGCCCCGCGAATTGATTGCCTAGCGCTGTTCGCCTATCCTCCACCCTCAAATCTTATTCGGAGACCCATGAATTGATTGCCTAGCACTGTTCATGCGTCCTCCACCATCGAGTATGGAGCCCCGCGAATTGATTGCCTAGCGCTATTCGCCTATCCTTCACCCTCAAATCTTATTCGGAGACCCATGAATTGATTGCCTAGCGCTGTTCATGCGTCCTCCACCATCGAGTCTGGAGCCCAGCGAATTGATTGCCTAGCGCTGTTCGCCTATCCTCCACCCTCAAATCTTATTCGAAGACCCATGAATTGATTGCCTAGCGCTGTTCATGCGTCCTGCACCATCGAGTCTGGAGCCCCGTGAATTGATTGCCTAGCGCTGTTCGCCTCTCCTCCACCCTCAAATCTTATTCGGAGACCCATGAATTGATTGCCTAGCGTTGTTCATGCGTCCTCCACCATCGAGTCTGGAGCCCCACGAATTGATTGCCTAGCGCTGTTCGCCTATCCTCCACCCTCAAATCTTATTCGGAGACCCATGAATTGATTGCCTAGCGCTGTTCATGCGTCCTCCACCATCAAGTTTGGAGCTCCGCGAATTGATTGCCTAGCGCTGTTCGCCTATCCTCCACCCTCAAATCTTATTCGGAGACCCATGAATTGATTGCCTAGCACTGCTCATGCGTCCTCCACCATCGAGCCCGAAGCCCCATGAATTGATTGTCTAGCGCTGTTCGTGTATCCTCCACCATCCTATTCGGAGCCCCTTGAGTTGATTGCCTAGCACTGTTCATGTGTCCTCCGTTATCAAGCGCGGAGCCTCCGGTGACTGGGAAATATGGTTGTTTTTTTGTTATTTTCCCGACTGGTTCCTTCGCCAAACATGTGTATGTGTATATTATGTTATTGGTGTTTTTTGTTTGTGTTTGTTTTGGTTGTGCAGAGAAAGAAGAAGGAGAGACGGAAGTCGTCATAGACTAATCACGGAAAGGGGGAAGACGGACGAAATCAGTGTTTTATCTTTGCTTTCCTCTTATCTTCGATAAAAGGTAAGTAAAGAGGGGCAACTGTCATACCCTAATTTCGTCTGGGGACCATTGTTTGATGGCATGCAACCTTTGTTTGACCGCTTCGAGGTACTTGGCATCCTTTGTTGCACAATACGTAAAGTTCCGAGACATGCCGGAAATCAAAAGGAAGCATTGTTACGCAATCTGTGAAATTTCGTAACATGCCGAAAATCAAAAGGAAGTATTGTTACGCTATCCGTGAGTTTCCGTAACATTCCAAAAGCTAAAAAAGCAGTAATTACATGACCCGTAAGGTTCCGTAACCTTACGGAAAGAAAACAAGTATCGTTACGAAATTCGTAAAGTTTCGTAACGTTATGGAAAAAGAATCACCAAAAAAAGCAAAGGGGTGTATTTAGTAAAAAGGGGGTGCAAATAGCAACCAGGCCCACTTGGGACTTCCAGATTGTTCCTCCAGAAGGCGGTTGCTTCTGGAGGAAGCAACCTGGCTCGCCTGGGCGAGCTGGGTGGCAAGCTCCTCCCCTATTTTCCTATAAATAGAGGGAGGAGTGAAGAAGGAAGGGGTTCAGCTTTCTTGGCATTTCGTAATCACTTGAAATTGGTGAGGAAAATTGTTTCCGTGAAAAAAATGCAAGCCGAGGCGCTTCCGTAACGTTTCCATAACGTTTCTGTGGGTGATTTCGCGAAGATTTTCAACCGTTCTTCGTCGTTCGTCGTTCGTTCTTCGTCGTTCTTCGGTCTTCAACCGGTAAGTTCCCGAAATCAAACTTTTCAATTCATTCTATGTACCCGTGGTGGTCCTCATTTGTTTCGCGTACTTTTATAGAGTCCTGAATGGATAGTTCACAACTCTATTCAGATTCTTTCTTTATGTTCACTCATAACATCCAAACTATTTTTCTCTTTCAAAAATATACCAGCCATCATTTTAGGTCGTCACGTGAAAGATAATAAGGTGCGGTCGGTAAACTCTTTTCAAATAAAGTTCGTTAACATTTCTTTTTTCAAATAACAAGATAAAACATAATTGTTTTTATCATCTAAAACTTTCCAAAATATGGGAGTTTGCAAAATAGCACAGTGACATCCAGAGCAAAGATAACAACTGTGGTGGCTTCAGCCACAATATATACAATCATCAAAATTTCTATACAAGAGGTCTACCCACCCAAAAAATCAAAAGATTAAACCTAGCAGTCCGAACTAGATACACCCACCCAAAAAAAGTATGTACGCCTAATCTAAGGAGCCGTCTGCTATGATGAAGAGTCGTCACTATTCGCTGTCCCTCCAGGGCCACTCTCCACTGTAGAGTCTGCCTCTAATACTGACATAATATCCTTTGGAGAATCAACATCAGGGAGTGGGTCCTCATCCTTCTCTGGGAAGTCAGCGGCATCCACAACAGGTTCAGGAGGTAACTCCTCTGGGTCCTCTTTAAGATCCTCTTCAGAGGATGACACCTCTATCACTTGAACCAGCTCAACTAGTCGATATGGAGTAGGTGTAGGTAGTATCCACTCCACAGGCTGCTGAAGTGTGCGTGTGGGTTGCTCCGGATGTACTAGTGAAGTAGCAGTGAGTCGAATTGTGCCATGAAATCGACACCTCTCATTGCCTTCGAGGGTCTCCCAAACACCCTTTAGGCACTCCATCACAACACGATCATGGATCAACTGCGCTGCCATCGTGATCTACAAGAGATAAAAGAAAGAGGGTAGACTCTTTCACAAGAAATCTAACTACACAAGTAACAATACAATGCGTCCCATAATGGCTACGCATAGTCAAAATGTCTTTTTCAAGGGATTTCCTCTCTAGTAATCGATTACCACAGTATGTAATCGATTACCAGTGCCCAAAAATGAATTACAACAGCCTTTGCACATTGGAACCTGAAAGTTACACTGTGTAATCAATTACACATAAATGGTAATCGATTACCAGTAGCATATGACACTGTGTAATCGATTACACACAATTGGTAATCGATTACCAGTAGCATATAACACTGTGTAATCGATTACACGCCATTGGTAATCAATTACCAGAGGCTATTGAACGTCCTGTTTCAATTTTTAGACCCTGTAATCGATTACCCATGGATGGTAATCGATTACCAGAGGGGATTTTTCAGATATAACACAAACTAGATAGCTTGCCAGCCGCCACACAAGCCTCCTTGCTTTGTGGACTTTTGTTCTTTTATTGGTTGACTGCCAGGAGCTCGCCTGCTTAGGTACGTCACAAGTTCTCACTGACTGACTATGCCCGGGTTGGGTCGGGATTGGCCAAGCTTGGTTTTGGGCAATAGCACCCCACCTGACGTCCCTAAGGTCTCCTGACCCCCGCGACATATCTCCAGGTACCACTTTGTGGTCAACAAATAAAAGTAGGAAGACTGACTCTTCCACGCTTTCTCACATCAAGCTTATTGGATTATGGGGCACCCTTCATATGTGGTACTAGGTGGCGATCGGGCGATGGCACAACTCAACTATCCCATTTCTACAAGCCAGGCATAAGCACACCATCCCCAGTTGCCCACCTTTAAATTTGGCTCACGTGCACGTACGTAGCCTTCTCCTCGTTCCTCTCAGCACCGGGTCCCCATCAACCCCTCCAAGCTTTCACAATATGCAAACAATTCAATTCCATTTGTCATGAAACTACCTTACACAATGAAAAATAGAGTGGAGGCAGAAATCTTTGCACAAGATTCATTCAAATTCCACAGAGTTTTTCCTACCCTCATACCTCAGCAAAATCCTCTTCGTTTCGATTTGTTAACCATTGGATCGCCTTGAAAATTTTACTGGGGGTTCCTAATACAGAAATCTAAAATTTGAAAGTTGGGATCTGCTAGAGAATGTCTAGAACACGAGATGTACGACCTTTCCCGTGACAGCAGAAACTAGCACTGCATAACCATTTTTTTCTGCATAATTTGGCAGTTTTGCTGCACAATTTGACAGCTTTTTCTGCATAATTTTGCAGATTTTGAAATCCAGCTTGCATGCATCCAATTTTACTCAAAATTGATCCTACAAGTCCTAAACCATGTATAAATCATGTTCAAGCCGAAAAAAAACTTCAAATCAAGGTAAATCAAATTCTAGGTATCCAAAACCCATCAAATTTTGTGAATTTTCAAGGTTTGAAAGGTGAAAATGAAAATTGGGTAATTTTGGGGTAAACTCTCATCTTCATCAAGTCTATAACATTGATTTAGACTTGCTTAAACTGATTTTAAGGTGAAATCTCCACCTATTCAGAATTTGACCTCTCAACACCCAATTTACCCTATAAATGGCTATTTTCTTTCATATTTGTCACTCATTTTCCTCATTTGCTCTGACCAAGCTTTTCTACAAGTCCTAATTGACATTCTAAACTAGAATCAACTCACTTTAGACTCCAATTTCCACTAACCCCAAATTTGGCTTTCTAACCCTCAAAATCTCACACTTTTCCACCTACAACACTACCATTCTCACATTTAACTCTAAGTTAGCGCTCCCCATCCTCTCTACCAGTTTTCTATCAACCTTTTAAGCATACATATATCTCAAAGCATGATTATTAAACCCTAAATCAACATGGGTAGTTTTGTTTACATCAAACATTTCAAGTTTAGCATAATTTCAACAATTTCCTTCACAAACAACTACCCTAAAGCAATAACCTAGTAGAACTGCCCATTATAGCTCCCAAAAACCCAACACCCACAGATTTCAAGTGAGAAGAAGTCCACCCTTACCTAAAATTTAAGGCCCCACGAAGTAGAGGTAGGCTCCTAGACTCCGAAAATAGCTTTTCCTTGCAATTTGGGGTAGAAATGAAGGGGAATTTGGAGCTTCAAGAGAGGCAACAATGGTGGAGAAGAAGAGGAAGAAAAAAAAGCAACATGGAGGGAGAAAGAGGGCTGCTGGAAGTTTCTGAAAAAAAGAGAGAGGATTTGGCTTTTTTATAAAAAAGGGTTTTCTTTTCTTTTTTTCATTTTCTTTTCAAAAAGCAAATGCCACATGTCCTATTTTAATTGCAGCTAAAAGGGCCCACCTTTTCCTTTGATTTGACCTCATACTCAGCCATAAAGAAGAAAAAAAATTGGACCTTTTTGGATGCTAAAATCTTGCGTCGGTTTGCGTGCCGCCTCTCTGGTTCCATTTCCTCGCGTTTCTCTGCACCCGTCGGGGCCCATTTTCGAAAGTAGGCAATATATATCAAAATGCTCAGAATGAGACCCTGAGTGTGGTTTAGAGGTTGGTTTTGTTAAATATTAAGTTGCACGCAAAACGATAATTTTTAGACTAATTAATTGCGAATGAATCTATAACCGTTCGGTTATGGGTTACTCTTCGTTAATGAGTCTAACCCGCATATCTTTCCCCCAATGTATATACTTATACCAAGAATATATATATATATATATATATATATATATATATATATATATATATATATAATTATTTAAATGTGACACTTACAAAATTCCAGGTAGAAATTCTAGGATGTCACATGTCTCATGAGACTCATTCATCAAAGTTACCACAAGTGTTACACATGCTTCTATTTATAGCCTAGGTAGCTTCCTTGAGAAGCTAGTGTTACACCCCTCCAATAGCTAAGCTCACCCCATGCCAAAATACATGAAGGAAGAAAGCTTCCTTGGGGAGCAAGTTTTACACCCCTCCAATAGCTAAGCTCACCCCCCCCCCCAAAAAAAATACATGAAAATACAAAAAAAATCCCTACTACAAAGACTACTCAAAATGCCCTTAAATACAAGGCTAAAACCCTATACTACTAGGGTACTCTTAACTTGTAGGATAAGGTGCCCTTAATTTGTAGGGTACCCTACAAATCTAAAATGACCAAAATACCAGGCCCAAAAGAAGGAAAACTTATTCTAATATTTACATAGAAAAATAGACCCAACCTTGGCCTATGGGCTCAGAAATCTACCCTGAGGTTCATGAGAATCCTAAAGCCTTCTTTAACAACTCCAGCCTAATCTTCTTGGAGCCTCTTGCTCATGGCTCTTGTGACTGGTCCCTTCCTAGGGAGGATTACATCATTCCCTCCCCCTTAAAGAGGATTTGACCTCAAATTTGTTGGTTCCTCCTCCTCAGCATCAGCTTTACTTGCAAAAGGAATTAAATCAGAAATGTTAAAAGTGGGAGGTCCAACCTATAAGCATTGTTGTTGATCCTTTCCAAGACCTGAAAAGGTCCATCACCTCTAGGACTAAGCTTGGATTTTCTCTTAGTAGGGAATCTATCCTTCCTAAGATGGAGCCAAGCCAAGTCCCCCTCATTAAGAACTAGCTCATTTCTTCCTCTATTGCCTTTAGTTGCATACACCTTTGTTTGGTTCTCTATTTGGTTCCTAACCCTCTCATGGAACTTCTTTACAAACTCTGACCTAGATTCCCCTTCTTTTTGTATAAAAGAAGTGTCAAGTGGGAGGGGAATTAGGTCTAAAGGTGTTAGAGGATTGAACCCATAGACAACCTCAAAAGGGGATTGCTTGGTGGTTCTATGAACCCCCCTATTGTAGGCAAATTCTACATGAGGAAGATACTCATCCCGAGACTTATGGTTGCCTTTCTTAAAAGCCCTTAAAAGGGTGGATAGAGACCTATTCACTACCTCTGTTTTCCCATCAGTTTGTGGATGGCAGGTGGTAGAGAAAATAAGCTTAGTTCCTAGCTTACCCCATAAGGTTTTCTAGAAGTGGCTAAGAAACTTAGCATCTCTATCTGAAACAATGGTCTTAGGCAAACCATGGAGTCTCACAACTTCCCTGAAGAAGAGTTTTGAGATGTGAGAAGCATCATCTACCTTGTGGCATGGTGTAAAGTGTGCCATCCTGCTAAACCTATCTACCACCATAAAGATAGAGTCTACACCTCTTTGGGTTCTAGGAAGCACAAGGATGAAGTCCATACTAATGTCTACCCAGGGTGCAGATGGAATGGATAAAGGTGTGTATAGCCCATGAGGCTTTCCCTCTTTGGGGTATGCAAAACTTTCCCTCTTTGAACAAATACCCCTCAGCCAAATAGAATCCATCTTGGGCCTTTTGCCCATAACTCTCATAAATGGGAGAGAAATATTCCTCTGAAGCATACAATTTCCTAATGTTATCAAACCCTAAAATTTGAGCTCCTAGGGAGCAAAACAATGTGTGCCTCTTAGAGAGGGCATCAGCTACCACATTTGTTTTTCCTTTTTTCTATTTGATAACATATGGAAATTGTTCTAGGTACTCTACCCATTTTGCATGCCTTTTGTTTAACTTGTTATGCCCTCTAATGTTTTTAAGTGATTCATGATCACTATGAATGAAAAATTCCTTGGACAAAAGGTAATGTTCCCAAGTTTGGAGGGCTCTTGTTAAGGCATAAAGCTTTTTATCATAAGTGGGGTAGTTGAGGGTGGCACCATGAAACTCATCAAGTCTAGGAATGGGGTGCCTATAGTTTACATTAATATTGTTGATGGCCTAACAATCTGTACACATTCTCCACTTACCATCCTTTTTTAGCACCAACAACACTAGCACAACACAAGGGCTTAGGCTCTCTTGGACCCAGCCCTTCTCCAACAATTCCTTAACCTGAGACTTTATCTCCTTAGTCTGCTGAGGGTTAGTCCTATAGGCTGGCCTATTAGGAAGGCTTGCTCCTGGAACTAAGTCTATTTGGTGTTCTATTCCCCTAAGAGGAGGTAGCCCAGGGGGTATCATTTTGGGAAATATATCACCAAATTCATGTAAAAGTTCTTGGACCTTTGGGGGTAAGGTCTCAAATGTAGGAATTGTGGCAGTGCTAAGGGAGGTTTCCTTTGATAAGAGAAGGTAGAAGGATTGTTTAAGAAGGAGTGCTCTTTTGATATCACCTTTTGTTGCAAAATGATTTTTCTTCTTAACAATCTTCTTGGAGGAATCCTTTTCCTCTTTTTCCTTCCCCTTGGCCTTTGAAGACAAGGCCTTACTATCCTTCCTTTTCTTTTCTTTTTCTAGTTTTTCTTTCTCATCCCTCTTATCTTTCATAGTTAGTTTATCTTTGGCCACCTATGAAGGTGTTTGAGGATGAAACACAAACTTTGTTACAAGGTGGGTGAGGGTTATCTCATTAAGTAGGCCATTATAGATTATTTTCCTATCATATTGCCATGGCCTACCTAAGAGAAGGTGTCCTGCCTCCATAGGAACTATATCACAAATGACTTCATCCTTATATTTTCCAATGGAGAATGACACTTTCACTTGTTGATTGACTATCATCTCCCCATGCTCACTGAGCCATTGAAGTTTGTAAGGCTTTGGATGGGGAGTGATAGCAAGGCTCAACTTAGCGACTAATCTTATGCTACAACAATTGCAACATAAACCACTATCTACAATGAGAGAGCATGTGTTATAAAACAATTTACACCTTGTGGGAAAAATATTCTATCTTTGAGATTGGGTCGAGTCACATGATTGGTCTCTTAGAAGCCTTCTGACCATTAAAAGGTCTCCTTCTTCTTGGGGATAGATTTCTTCACTAGATTCTTCCCCTTTTGCTTCTTCACTTTCACTAGAGGAAGGTGAAGTAGTAGCCTCATCTTGGCTACTATAAATGTCTTGGCCCCTCATAATCATGGTTTTCTTGGTGAGGCATTGAGAAGCAATGTGTCCTCTTCCAAGACATTTAAAGCACTTTATAGAGCTAGTCTTCTCTTGCATACTAGCCTTAGGGGTTGCTTTTCTATTATCTTCCCCTTATCATCTTAGGGCTTAGAAGGTGCAGCCCCTAAGATGCCTTGACCTTGGGCTTTCATTGGATAAGAGTGAGAGCCATAAGATTTTGAAGTAGGCTTCCTTTTAAGTTGTTGCTCTACCCTTATGCAAAGTTGGACTAGGTCATCTAGGTCCCTATATGGAAAGAGCTCAACCTTGTCCCTCACTTCCATATTAAGTCCACTAAGGAACCTAGCAATACTTGTTCTTTCCTCCTCCGTAAGACCAACTCTCAAAAAGAGTAGTTCCATTTGTTGCCTATACTCTTCAATACTCATACTCCCTTGTTTAAGCCTTTGGAGCTTGTCCATAAGCTCTATTTCATAGTAGGAGGGGATGTGCCTTTTCCTAAGGGAACTTTTGATGCAATCCTACCCCCCAAGGGTATTGGATAGAAGAATCCAAGAGGATTGAGCTAGAGTTGCTAAAGAAGGCCCTGGGGTTCTCGTGAACCTCAGGGTAGATTTCTGAGCCCATGGGCCAAGGTTGGGTCCACCCTTCTTTGTAAATATTAGAATAGTTTTTTCCATCTTTTTGGCCTTGTATTTTGGCCATTCTAGTAGTATAGGGTTTTAGCCCTGTATTTCAGGGCATTTTGAGTAGTCTTTGTAGTAGGGACTTTTTTTTTTTATATTTTCATGTATTTTGGCATAGGGGTGAGCTTGGCTATTATAGGGGGTGTGTAGCTAAACTCTAGCTTCTTAAAGAGGTGAGCTTAGTTATTAGAGAGGTGTGTGTATCTAAGCTCTAGCTTCTTTAGGAATCTTCTCAAGGAAGCTTCTCAAGGAGGTGAGCTTAGTTATTAGAAGGGTGTGTGTAGCTAAGCTCTAGCTTCTCAAGGAAGTTTTCTCAAAGAAGCTTCTCAAGGAAATTTTCTTAAGAAAGCTTCTCAAGGAAGCTACCTAGTCTATAAATAGAAGCATTTGTAACACTTGTTGTAACTTTGATGAATGAAAGTCTTATGAGACACACTTCAAAGTTCCACTTCTCTCCCTCTTTTATTCCTTCAATTTCGTGCTCCCCTCCTTCTCTCTTTATTTTCCTCCATCAAAGCATCCTTTTCGAGCTTCTTATCCAAGGCACATTCTTGGTGGTGAAGCTCCTTCTTCCATGGCTTATTCCCTAGTGGATGGTGCCTCCCCTCTCCTCTTCTCCTTTGCCTTCCGTTGCATCTCCATGGTGGAAAATCACCATTGAAGGACCTCATTGAAGCTCAAAGATCCAGCCTCCATAGAAGCTCCACAAGCAAGCTTCCATCAAGTGGTAATCAGAGCACAAGAGCTTCAAGTAGGTGCTCCTTAAACCTCAATTAATATTTTGCTTTACCTTCTCTTCCACTGTTGTTTCTTCATTTTTCTCCATGTATCTCCTCACATGTCTTGTGCTAAATGTTTTTAACATGATCTTTTAGAGTTTCCACCGATTAAACCTGCTATAGAAGCTAGATTTGATTTTCTATGGTTCAAATTTCTTGTTCTTGTTCTTGAACCATGAATTGTGTTGAGTTTAGGTTCCTTTGAGTTTTGTCTTGTTATTTTTTGTGGCTGAAACCTGAACCATAAAATTCTTACAAAAACATTAAAGTAGAAGAAAACCTCAAAAATCTAGAGTGACTTGTTCACCTATTGTAGTTTTGTCATAAAAGTCATGTCTAGTCATGAAACTTGTCACATAAGATTTCTTATGTTGTGCTGAATTTTATTTTCTTGTTTCTTTGTCTAACTCATTTGTTCATGAGTGTATGAAATTATTTTAGCCTATTATTTGATTTGAGTCAAATCTTTCATGTTAATTAGTCCTTAACATGTTCATGCAAAATTCTTAGAGAGTCTTTGATTGTGAACCTTTTCTTGAACTTTTAGGTTTCCTTATGATTGTGTCTATTGTGAATTTGAGTTTTGGTGATTGAATTGCTGGCTGAAATGTTGATCCTAAGTGAATATTGAACTCCTAAAAATGTTTTAAACAATCCTAGTGAGTTCAACATACATAGGAAGGTTGAAAGTAAGCCCAAGGCAATCAATATACCATGCTTAAAATAAAATCGCTGGTGCTGGCAGCTTGGACATACAAACTTGTAAAAATTATTGAGAATTGGTTACTTCGAATTTTGAGCTGAAATTTTTACTGAATTTGCTAAACATCTGGAAAAAAGTTATAAAAAAAGAACCAAGTGATTTGGATAAAATGAAAAAAATACGAAAAATCACATAATTTGGCAGGAAAATCAGTATCCAGGAAAAAAAAATGAAAGGGAAGTGTGCTTGTTGTTTTGGCTCAAAATTTATTCTATAATTGGTGCCTATGTTATACCAATCTTAGTTCCAAAATTTCAATTGAAAATTAGTGTGAAGACAAGTGCCAAAGCTAGAGGTTTTTTGAGTCTTTTTTTTTAGTTTTTTTTACTCTACTCTAGAGCCATTCTAAGTTTCTCTTTGAGTCCTAGCTTGCTTCTATGTCCTTTTCATTGCTTTAATTGTTGAATAATCCTTGAAAAATTGTCTTTTTAAAAATCCATTAGTTTAGCTTTCATTTCATTTTTTTTTTGTCTTTGGTTATTGCTTGTCTCTTTGTTTCCTTGTTTGTGGGTTGCCATATAGGGAATTGGAAAGAGGATTGGTGCCATCCCTTGAAGAATTTGAGTCAAGAAGAAAGGTGCCAACCACCTTAAGAGCTATTGGACTAAGAAGCACTCCAAATTGAGTGAATCACCAAAGAGAGAACAACCACCAAAATTGAGGACCGTTTTGTAATTTTGTAATTTGAAATTTACTTACCTTCATTGCTTTCAAGTTTTGTAACAAAAAGGCCTTTCATTGGAAGTGTGTTGGGAGCCTCCAATAGGTTACCAAACTTCCATTTGTGTGTAATAATTTTAGGCAATTTTTCCTTAGGATAGTGAGTGTTTTGTTGGGAACCTTGAATGTGGTCATCCAAACACTCTTAGGATTCGCCTAGTTTACATTTCTTGCTTACTTTCATAGCTTATATCCTTTACCTTCCATTGTCAAACCACCTAGATAGCTTTACTTTTACCAATTAGTTTTTTTTTACCTTATCTTTCACACCTCTTTTAGTGTTTATTTTGGCTAGTTTCAACCATAGTTTCTTTTACCTTTTTGTTTTCAAACCTCCAACAAGAAAGAACCACAACTTAGGAACCAACATGAGTCATCATTCATCTAGTGTTAATGACGAGGGTACTAGTCATAAAGACCCTTTATCTAGAATCTTAGATGAGTTGAGTTCCCTTAAGCTATGGAAAGAACAATAGGAGAGAAAAGAAAAAGGAAAAAAAAGAGTGGAAGAAATAAGTCAAGATGAAAGAAAGAAAATAAGAGAGGAAGAAAGAAGAAAAATAATAAAAGAAATGAAAAGAGAAAAACATGCCTCCTATAGTAGTCATAACTCTTGCAAGAGCCTAAGTGAAGAACTTCGTGACTATTACGAAGGAAGGCATAGGTCACATCTTAGACCTCACTCCCATAGAAGAGAAAAGGAAAGAAAGCCTCAAGAGGCTAACATTAACCTCTCATACTTCCATGGGAAGGACAATGTAGAGGCTAACTTAGATTGGGAAATAAGGGTAGAGCAACAACTTAAAAACAAGTCTACTTCAAAATCTTATAGCTCTCACTCTTATCCAAAGAAAGACCAAGGTCAAGGCATCTTAGGGGTGACACCTTCTAAGCCCAAAGATGATAAGGGGAAGACAATAGAAAAGCAAGCCCCTAAGGCTAGTATGCAAGAGAAACCTAGCTCTATAAAGTGTTTTAAATGTCTTGGAAGAGGACACATTACTTCTCAATGCCCCACCACAAAAACCATGATTATGAGGGGCCAAGACATTTATAGAAGCCAAGATGAGGCTACTACTTCACCTTCCTCTAGTGAAAGTGAAAAAGCAAAAGGGGAAGAATCTAGTGAAGAAATCTACCCCCTAGAAGAAGGACAACCATTAGTGGTTAAAGAGAAGTGTATGGAGGTAAGTGTCTCCTCCAAGAGTTTAGCTAAGAAGGAAACTCATTTTACAATAAAGACAAACATTAAAGAAACTTTCCCTCTTAGACAACCTCCACATTTTCTCTTTTGTAAAAAGGCACTTGCTAGCATTGCCACACCTCTTGGGCTTGAGTTTATTCCTCAAGTAAAGAAGTTGTTGGATGAGGGTTTGGTTCGCAAGAGCTTAAATCCTTGTGCTTTGTTGGTGCCCAAAATAGGTATTATTAGGCACTAAGTCCCTAAAATAGGTGGTATGATGAATGTTTTGAGTGGTGCAACACTCTTTTGTAAAATCACTCATGCACCCAACATCTTCATGATTTGTGTACATAGGGACCCATTAGGTAGGTTTGTTCTTATTTTTAGTTTCAATACAAACTTAGGTACTCATATGGGACACCTTAGGTTTGTCATACTTTTTGGTAGGAATAATCAATATAAAAATACAGAAAAAGGTATGTTTTATTGCGTTACTTTTCTTAATTTTTCAAATAGTGATCAAGGGGTTCCCATGAACCCTAAGAGAATAAAGGTCATTCATGAGTGGCCCACTCCACCAAGTATAAGAAAAATTTGGGGCTTCCATGACTTAACAAACTTTTACAAAAGGTTTGTCCCATATTTTTCTATACTTGTAGCACCACTCATTGAGTTGGTGAGAAACCATGTTCTTTCATGGGAAGATGCCCAGGAAATGGGTTTTCAGACCTTACCTTACTTCAACATACTAAACACCACTAATACATATGTTTTTGTTCTTTTTACAGGTGTTGAGGGAAGGAGCCCAGAGTATGAAGAACCTCAGGATTTGAGGTCAAATCCTTTCCAAGGTGGAGGGAATGATGCAATCCTACCCCGCAAGGGCATTGGGTAGAAAACTCCAAGTAGATTGGGCTAGAGATCCAAGGGAAGGCCCTAGGGTTCTCATGAGCCTTAGGGTAGATTTCGAGCTCATGGGCTAAGTATGAGCCCGCTTATCTTTGTAAATATTAGAATAGGTATTTCCTTCGTCTGGGCCTTGTATTTTGGCCATTCTAGTAGTATAGGGTTTTAGCCTTGTATTTCGGAGCATTTTGAGTAGTCTTTGTAGTAAGGACTTTTTTTTTGTATTTTCATGTTTTTTGTCATAGGGGTGAGCTTAGCTATTATAGGTGGTGTGTAGCTAAGCTCTAGCTTCTCATCTCAAGGAGGTGAGCTTAGCTATTAGAGAGGTATGTGTAGCTAAGCTCAAGCATCTTTAGGAATCTTCTTAAGGAAGCTTCTCAAGGAGGTGAGCTTAGTTATTTGAGGTGTGTGTGTAGCTAAGCTCTAGCTTCTCAAGGAAGTTTTCTCAAAGAAGCTTCTCAAGGAAGTTTTCTCAAGAAAGCTTCTCAAGGAAGCTACCTAGTCTATAAATAGAAGCATGTGTAACACTTGTTGTAACTTTGATGAATGAGAGTCTTGTGAGACACAACTCAAAGTTCAACTTCTCTCCCTTTTTCTTCCTTCAATTTCGTGCTCCCCCCTCTCTCTTTCTCTGCCTCTTTCTTTTCCTCCATTGAAGCATCCTCTCTAAGCTTCTTATCCAAGGCTCATCTTGGTGGTGAAGCTCCTTCTTCCATGGCTTATTCCCTAGTGGATGGCGCCTCCTCTCACCTCTTCTCCTTTGTCTTCCGCTGCATCTCGATGGTGGAAAATCACCATTAAAGGACCTCATTGAAGCTTAAAGATCCAGCCTCCATAGAAGCCCGACAAGCAAGCTTCCATCAGTATGTCTATGTTAATTTCTTATGGGCTTTCTTGTTTTGCTTTGACCATAACTGGCTAATCTCCCCTAGTAAGGGGGTTATGATGTAATTGTCCAATTGTACTCCTTCCCTTGTTCTTAATGAAATTCCTCTATGTTTTATGTTAATTAATTCTTTTCCTTACTTTTATTGTTAATTAAGACTTGATCCATCTTAATTTAATCAAATATACAATGGTAACCATATGTGAATATTTGGTAAACCTAGGCAGTGAATGTTTTATACCAAATTGCATGACCAAACTGTTTGGGTAATTTTCAATAGATTAGTTTATCTTTAAATTATTCATCGGATCCCTAGACTTTATTTTATCTTTTGACTTAAAATGATATATTCATGACCATTGGAATATCGATTTAAGGCAAAAACATCTTTTAACCTGGACCAAAGGCTTTAGGTGATTTTGGGAATTGGTAATTAACTCGGGGTAGGAATTTCATAGGAACAAGGTTGGGGGGAAATTGGTACTAATGAATCAAAATCCCTGATCATTTTTAATATCACTCAAATCTCTTTTGCAATAATTACTTGTTTTCTTTTAAAACTAAAATCATAAAAACAATTCAATCTTTTATTAATATTTCTTCCAATTGTTTAGTTTGATAATTTTGACTATTTGGGAGCACAACTGGTCTCTAGGGTACGATATCCAGAATTAGATCCACGATACTACTATATAAGGTACACTTGCCCTTGTGCATACATATTTTATGCATCATCATCAATCTTAAAAAATGTTTGGTGTATGGGTGACTCTATCTTCTCACATAAACTAGCAAACAAACATGACTCAAAGGTCCAACAATCCATTCCAAAATATCCAAACAATCTTACATAGGTTCACACATCACCTACACAACCACTATGTGTGGTTTACTAACAACCAACTCTGCATGTCTATCACACACTTTTTTTTTATACTAGGCCCAGCCTGCCATTAAGCTTCTAATCGCTTCAATGATCTTACAAACTTTCATAGATGACTATTGGAGTTCACATTTTGTTTGTACAAGCGATACTCTTCTCTCAACCATGGAATGATTATGTTCTAGTCATGAATGTTGAGTGAGGCCCATGAGTCCCCGCACCAAAAGGATCTATTGTCCTTTGTCGATTATTTCCACTCTTCATTTCCCCCTGGTTCCTTTGAACTGTTTGGACCATCCCTCAACGTACCCACTGTAAGTCACCTATCTTTTTCTCATCGTTTCTTTACACTTTCTCATAGTGTAGAGATCCTTTGTCTTTAGATTTTTAGTTACGTGGTACATGCAAACAAGCATTTGGAATACTATGCCCTTACATAGTTTAGAGACATCCTCTACTTCAGGCACTTCCATCTCTCCAACCCCACCTCACATTCTTCACCAACATACAACCATTTTCTTTTTATGTGCTTCCCTCACTGAGTCTCTAACTTCTCAAGTCATCATCACACACGCAACGAGAGGAAAGAGCCTTTGCTCTTTCACTCCCTAAGTCACCATTACCATGGTCCCTCAACTAGGTAACCCCAATCCTTATACAAGAGAATCAACCAACATCATCACCATAAACACAATCAATTTGTGAACATGAAAATGCTACAATGTCAAGGATGGACCACCCCCAGACCTGAACCAAAGCACGAATTATAACACAATCTCACATAATAGAATATAACTTAGAAGCAACTTCATAATGGAATCATTCTCATAATATAAGCAATCTCAAAGTAGAAGCAATATCAAAATAGAAGCAACCATGATGCAATCCTCCCTAGGAAGGGACCAGTCACTAGAGCCATGAGCAAGAGGCTCCAAGAGGATTGGGCTAGAGCTGCTGAAGAACGCCCTAGGGTTCTCATGAACCTCAGGGTAGATTTCTGAGCCCGTGGGCCAAGGTTAGGTCCAATTATCTTTGTACATATTAGACTAGGATGTCATTATATTTGATCCTTGTATTTAGGGCTCCATAATGTAGGTAGGATACCCTAGAAATATAGGATTTTTCAGCCCTTGTATTTTAAGGCACCTAGACTAGTTTTTGTATTAGGGGTAGTTTTGTAATTTTACATGCACTAAGTGAATATTTGATGTGTGTGTTGGGAAATAAAATTTAATTGAATTGGTAGAAGTGCAATCCAATTAAATTTTAGAGGGGGAGGTGAGCATTTGCTTACTACACCCCATTGCCACATCATATAGTCACACTTTGTGCATGTCCTTCATGCTTTACATGCCTCATGACACCTAAGCACACTTAGTGGAGAATCTTGGAATTGATCTTGGATTAGTAGGCTGAACCATAACTAAAATTCACTAATCATAATTAGTGAAATTTTGGCTCCAAAGTTTGGCTCCACAAATTCAATTTCAAATTCAAGTGAAATTTGAATTGAAATTCAAATTTCCCTCCAATTTTGTGTGACACTTAGGCTATGAATAGAGGTCATGTGTGTGCATTTTTTCAACTTTGATCATTTGAATATTAAACTTCAGATTTCAGAGATCTTTTAGAGCACAAAATTTTGTGCTCTTCTCTTCCTGTCCCTTCATTCATCTCCTTCTTTCTCCAAGCTCTTATCCATGGCCTCCTATGGTGGTGAGCTTCTTCTAGACTCATCCTCTCCTTGAAGTGGCATCTCCTCTCTCTCTTCCTTCTCCATTCCACTGTCATTCATCCTCCAAGAAGCAAAGGAATCCATTGATGAAGAAGATCCTAGGCCTACAAGCTCCAATGGAGCTTACATCATGTGGTATCAAGAGCATCTTCATCTAGGTGATGTTCTTTTGCTTCCTCTATCTTTTTTGTTCGGTGAATTCTCTTTAATTCCTTGTTCTTAATCTTATTCTCCATGTATATCCTCCATTGTCTTGTGGTTTGGTTCTGTTTAGAGTAGATTCAAAAAAAATAAACCGATTAAATCTTAGATCTGCACTTGTTCTTGCATTTCTATGGTTCTAATTTTGTAGATCTACTCTTGAATCATGTTTTTGTGTTGATTTTAGGTTCTATCATTTTTCATTCATAATATTCTTGTGCTGAACCTTAGATCTAAATTTTTCTTCCAAAATATTGATTAGAAAAAAAAACGCAAAAATCTAAGTGTAAATCACTTAATCTATGCTGTCTTAGAGTCATGTTTAGTCATAGTAATTGTCACATTATGTTCTAAGCTCTCTTGAATTGAGTTATTCAAGATAATTGAGCATAAGAAAACACAAATTGTAACTATCCAAGCCTTAAGCAACATAAACACTACTCTTGATTTCTAGGTTGAAATCGCTGGTGCTGGCAGCTTGAACATACGAACTTGTATAAATAACTGGGAATTGGTCACTACGTGTTTTGAGCTGAAATATTTACTGCATTTTCTAGACATCTGGACCAAAATTATGAAAAAAGAACCAAGTGATTTGGATTAAAGGAAAAAATAAGAAAAATCACACAATTTTGCAGAAAAATCAGTGTCCAGGAAAAAAAAGTGAAAGGGAAGTGTGGTTGTGGTTTTGGCTCAAAATTTGTTCTATAATTGGTGCCTATTTTATACCAATCCTAGTTCTGAAATTTCAATTGAAAATTATTGTGAAAACAAGTGCCAAAACTAGAGGTTTCTTGAGTTTTTTTTTTTAGTTTTTCTACTCAACTCTAGAGACATTCTAGGTTTCTCTTTGAGTCCTAGCTTGCTTTTATGTGCTTTTCATTGCTTTAATTGTTAAATAATCCTTGAAAATTTTTATTTTTAAAACTCTATTGGTTTAGCTTTCATTTCATTTTTTTTGGTCTTTGGTTATTGTTTGTCTCTTTGTTTCCTTGTTTGTGAGTTCCCATATAGGGAATTGGAAAGGAGGATTGGTGTCATCCCTTGAAGAATTTGAGTGAAGAAGCAAGGGAAAACCACCTTAAGAGCTATTGGACTAAGAAGCACTCCAAATTGAGTGAATCACCAAAGAGAGAACAACCACCAAAATTGAGGACCTTTTTGTAATTTTGTAATTGACAATTTACTTACTTTCATTGCTTTCAAATTTTGTATCAAAAAGGCCTTTCATTGGAAGTAAATTGGGAGCCTCCAATAGGTCACCCTACTTCCATTTGTGTGTAATAATTTTAGGCAATTTTGCCTTAGGATTGTGAGTGTTTTGTTGGGAACCTTAAATGTGGTCATCCAAACACTCTTAGGATTCGTCTAGTTTACATTTCTTGCTTACTTCATAGCTTATTTCCTTTACCTTCCATTGTTAAACCGCCTAGATAGCTTGCCTTTTACCAATTAGTTCTTACCTTATCTTTCACACCTCTTTTAGTGTTTATTTTGGCTAGTTTCAACCATAGTTTCTTTTACCTTTTGTTTTCAAACCCCCAACAAGAAAGAACCACAACTTAGGAACCAACATGAGTCTTCATTCTTCATCTAGTGTTAATGGTGAGGGTTCTACTCCTAAGGACCCCTTGTATAAGATATTAGATGAGTTGAGATCCCTTAAGTTGTGGGAATAAAAACAAGAGAGAAAGGAAAAAGGAAAAAAAAGAGTGGAAGAAATAAGTCAAGATGAAAGAGAGAAAATAAGAGAGGAAGAAAGAAGAAAAATAATGAAAGAAATGAAAAGAGAAAAACATGCCTCCTATAGTAGTCATGACTCTTGCAAAAGTTTAAGTGAAGAACTTAGCGACTATTATAGAGGACGCCATAGTTCACATACTAAACATCACTCCCAAAGAAGAGAAAAGGATAGAAGGCCTCAAGAGGTTAACATTAGCCTCCCATATTTCAATGGAAAAGATAATGTTGAGGCATACTTAGATTGGGAAATGAAGGTTGAACAACTCTTTGCTTGCCATCATATTAGCGAAGAGAGAAAAGTTATATTGGCTACCCTTAGCTTTCAAGGGTATGCCCTCTATTGGTGGACTTCCCTTGTTAGGGAATGAAGGATTCATGGGGATCCTCCAGTAGAGTATTGGAATGATCTTAAGAGTGCCCTTAGGAAGAGGCACATTCCCTCCTACTATGAAAGGGGGCTTACGGACAAGCTCCAAAGGCTTAGACAAGGGAGTATGAGTGTTGAAGAATATAGACAACAAATGGACCTAGATGAGCTAGTCCAACTTTGTATAAGAGTGGAGCAACAACTTAAAAGAAAGCCTTCTTCAAAATCTTATGGCTTTCACTCTTATCCAAGGAAGGATCAAGCCCATGGAATTTTAGGGGCTGCACCTTCAAAACCCAAGGAAGATAAGGGTAAGACCATTGAAAAATACACCCCTAAGACTAGTTCCCAAGAAAGGACTAGCAACACTAAATGCTTCAAATGTCTTGGGAAAGGTCACATTGCCTCTCAATGCCCTACAAAGAAAACCATGATCATGAGGGGTCAAGACATTTATAGTAGTCAAAAGGAGACTACTTCTTGCCCTTCCTCTAGTGGAAGTGAAGATGAAGTAAGGGGTGCAGAGTCTAGTGAGGAAGTCTACCCCCATGAAGAAGGTGACCTCTTAATGGTTAGAAGGCTTCTTGGAGGTCAATCTTGTGATCTATCTCAATCCCAAAGAGAGAACATCTTTCGTACAAGATGCAAAATTTTAGATAAAACTTGTTCTCTCATTATGGATAATGGATCTTGTTGCAATTGTTGTAGCACAAGATTAGTTTCCAAGTTGAACCTCACTATCATTCCCCACCCAAAACCTTATAAACTTCAATGGCTCAATGAGCAAGGGGAAATGATAGTTAACCAACAAGTGAAGGTACCTTTCTCCATTGGGACATATATGGATGAAGTTAATTGTGATATAGTTCCCAAGGATGCAGGGCATATTCTTTTAGGAAGGCCATGGAAATTTGATAGGAAGATCATTTACAATGGCCTAACTAATGAGATTACCCTCACCCATCTTGGCACTAAATTTGTGTTGCATCCTCAAACACCTTCACAGGTGGCAAAAGATCAACTAACTATGAAAGATAAGAGGGATGAGGAAGAAAAACTAGAAAAACAGAAGAAAAAGAAGGATAGTAAGGCCTTGTCTTCAAAGGCCAAGGGGAAGGAAAAAGAGGAAAAGGATTCCTCCAAGAAGATTGTTAAGAAGGAAAAACATTTTGCAACAAAAGGTGATATTAAAAGAGCACTCCTTCTTAAACAATCTTTCTACCTTCTCTTATCAAGGGAAACATCCCTTAGCACTGCCACAATTCCTACATTTGAGACCTTACCCCCAAAGGTCCAAGAACTCTTACATGAATTTGGTGATATATTTCCCAAAGAGATACCCCCTGGGCTACCTCCTTTAAGGGGAATAGATTTAGTCCTAGGAGCAAGCCTTCCTAATAGGCCAGCCTATAGGACTAACCCTAAGGAGACTAAGGAGATAGAGTCTTAGGTTAAAGAATTGTTGGAGAATGGCTGGGTCCAAGAGAGCCTAAGCCCATGTGTTGTGCCAATGTTGTTGGTGCCCAAAAAGGAAGGTACGTGGAGAATGTATACAGATTGCAAGGCCATCAACAACATCGCTGTAAAGTATAGGCACCTGATTCCTAGACTTGATGATTTGCTTGATGAGTTGCATGGTGCCAATATCTTTTCAAAAATTGATCTTAAAAGTGGGTATCACCAAATCAGGATGAAAAAGGGTGATGAGTGGAAAACCGCTTTCAAGACCAAGTTTAGTTTGTATGAATGGCTAGTGATGCCTTTTGGGCTCACTAATGCACCAAGCACCTTTATGAGGCTTATGCATCATGTCTTAAGGGATTTCATAGGTAGATTTGTAGTTATTTATTTTGATGATATTTTAGTGTACAGTAGGAGCCTAGATGATCACTTAGGACATCTCAGGCAAGTTCTTTCAGCCCTTAGGAAAAACACCCTCTATGCAAATATAGAGAAGTGTACTTTTTGTCTAGATAATATAGTTTTCTTAGGGTTTGTAGTTGGTAGAAATAGGGTCCAAGTGGACCCTGAGAAAATCAAGGCCACCCAAGAATGGCCCACCCCAAAAAGTGTGGGAGATATTAGGAGCTTCCATGGGTTAGCAAGCTTCTTTAGAAGGTTCGTTCCTAATTTCTCTACAATTGCATCACCTCTCAATGAGCTAGTGAAGAAGAATGTGGCATTTACCTGGGATGAAAAACAAGAGCAAGCCTTTGCTTTGCTAAAATTTTTTACTAAGGCACCTGTTCTAGCTCTTCCTGACTTTTCTAAAACCTTTGAGCTAGAATATGATGCCTCTGGAGTGGGAGTTGGAGCTGTATTGTTACAAGGTTGGCACCCTATTGCTTATTTTAGTGAAAAACTTCATAGTGTCACCCTCAACTACCCCACCTATGATAAAGAGTTTTATGCCTTAATAAGAGCCCTCCAAACTTGGGAACATTACCTTGTTTCCAAGGAATTTTTCATAGTGATCATCAATCACTTAAGTACATTAGAGGGCAAAGCAAGTTAAACAAGAGGCATGCAAAATGGGTAAAGTACCTAGAGAAATTTCCATATGTTATCAAATACAAAAAGGGAACAACAAATGTGGTAGTTGATGCCCTCTCTAGGAGACACACATTGTTTTGCACCCTAGGAGCCCAAATTTTAAGATTTGATAATATTAGGGACTTGTATACTTTAGATGAACATTTCTCTCCCATTTACGAGAGTTTTGGGAAAAAGGCCCAAGATGGATTCTATTTGGCTGAGGGGTATTTGTTCAAAGAGGGAAAGCTTTGCATACCCCAAGGATCCATTAGGAAATTACTTATGAAAGAGAGCCACGAGGGCGGGCTCATGGGCCACTTTGGGATAGACAAGACCCTTGTCTTACTCAAAGAAAAGTTTTATTGGCCCCATATGAAGAAAGATGTCCATAATCATTGCACTAGGTGTGTGGCTTGTTTACAAGCCAAGTCTAGGGTGATGCCTCATGGGCTATACACACCCTTACCCATCCCCTCTGCACCTTGGGTAGACATTAGTATGGACTTTGTCCTTGGGCTTCCTAGAACCCAAAGAGGTGTAGACTCTATCTTTGTGGTGGTAGATAGGTTTAGCAAGATGGCACACTTTATACCATGCCACAAGGTGGATGATGCTTCCCACATCTCAAAACTCTTTTTAGGGAAGTTGTGAGACTTCATGGTTTGCCTAGGACCATTGTGTCAGATAGAGATGCTAAGTTCCTTAGCCACTTCTGGAAAACCTTATGGGCTAAGCTAGGAACTAAACTTCTTTTCTCTACCACTTGTCATCCACAAACTGATGGGCAAACAGAGGTAGTGAATAGATCTTTATCCACCCTTTTAAGGGCTCTTGTGAAAGGCAACCATAAGTCTTGGGGTGAATATCTTCCTCATGTAGAATTTGCCTACAACAGGGGGGTTCATAGAACCACCAAGCAATCCCCTTTTGAGGTTGTCTATGGATTCAATCCCCTAACACCGTTAGACCTCATTCCCCTCCCACTGGACACTTCTTTTATACATAAAGAATGGGAATCTAGGTCAGAGTTTGTAAAGAAGTTGCATGAGAGGGTTAAGAACCAAATAGAGAACCAAACAAAGGTGTATTCAACTAAAGGCAATAGAGGATGAAAAGAGCTAGTTCTTAATGACGGTGACTGGGTTTGGCTCCATCTTAGGAAGGATAGATTCCCTAGTAAAAGGAAATCCAAGCTTAGCCCCAGAGGGGATGGACCTTTTCAAGTTTTGGAGAGGATCAATAACAATGCTTATAGGTTGGACCTCCCAAAAGAGTATGGAGTCAGCACCATTTTTAAAGGGTTACTGAGAATTGGTTACTTCGAATTTTGAGCTGAAATTTTTACTGAATTTTCTAGACATCTGGAAAAAAGTTAGAAAAAAATAAACAAGTGATTTGGATAAAAGGAAAAAATAAGAAAAATCACACAAGTTGGCAGGAAAATCAGTATCCAGAAAAAAAAAGGGTGAAAGGGAAGTGTGCTTGTTGTTTTGGCTCAAAATTTATTCTATAATTGGTGCCTATTTTATACCAATCTTAGTTCCTAAATTTCAATTGAAAATTAGTGTGAAAACAAGTGTCAAAGCTAGAGGTTTGTTGAGTCTTTTTTTTTTTACTCTACTCTAGAGCCATTCTAAGTTTCTCTTAGTTGACTCCCTTTAAAAGTTTTCTCAAGTATAAGATCATATTAAGAATCATCAATGAAAAGAACATAAGAGGTTATTTATAATTTTGACAGACAAAATTGATTTAATCAATTATCAAATATGGTAATCGATTAATTTGTCAAAATTTCTCTGTCCTGCATTTCTAAAAACTTGGTAATTGATTACAGAATATGGTAATCGATTATCTTGTTTTAAGTAGACAACTTCTCCTACTTTTGTGGTTTCTGGAATAATCGATTACCAACTGTAGTAATCGATTATTTCATCACCCAAAGAGCTCCTTAAGTTTTTATATGCAGTCTAATTGATTATAATAAATGGTAATTGATTATCTCAAGCTACAGAGCCTTCCTTCTTCTGAAACTAGCTTTTGTAATCAATTACAAAAATTGATAATTGATTAATTCATTAGTTCTTGCCAAATTTTAGGTAGAAGTAAGTTTTGTTGCTTATTCTAACACTTTGTAATTGATTGCAAAACCTTATAATCGATTGCACTATGTTGAACTCATTGCTTATGAGAAACTTATAGATCAATCTATTTTCTAACATATTTGATTCACACTAAGGATGGATATAAGAAAACTTAAACTATATCAAGCATCATTCCTAGTCTAAAAATTTCAATACCAAGCATTGGTGTATGCAATGAGTCTTTCATCCATCTTCATCCTTCCTACATTGAGCAACTTAGTTTTTATTGATGATAAGTTTTATATTGGAACACTAGTCTTGATTAAGATGTTTGTTATTGCCTTAAATGTTTGATTGTATGTGTGAAGTCATGCATACATGCATCCTAGACTAAGATATGTAATTCGACACGCTCAAAATGATTAACATTGCATTGATCCATGTTAGTTAGCCTTAGAGGGTTGAAATTTTTGTAACTTAGCTTTTAAAATCACTAAGTTTCAATTTTGCATCAAGGTAATTGACTATATGTTGATATAGTAGACTATATCGAGCCTTTGTTTCTTAGAATTGAGAGTAACTCACAAATAGTTGACTATCTTTAGTACATAATTGACTATCTGGGTTTGAAGAAGTTTTTCACTTTCGCGAACAATCTACTATATGACAATATAATCGACTATTTATTTTTCAGTAAATCAAAGTGATGTGAAAAATGATATAGTCAACTATCTCTATGGCATAATTGACTATTTTGGTTTTGAGGCTATAAAAATGAGTTTTTGAAAGAATTTCGGGTGTGACACTTTTCTCTCATATTTCACACTACAATTTTTGTTGAGATAGTTTTTGAACCTCTGAGTGTTATTGCCACTTTGATCCTTAATTGGAAACATCATTTTACATTGGGTTAAATGGATCTTTTCATAGGATCATGGAGAAAAGTTGATACTACATAGGAAGTGTTTCCAAACTTTCACATATTAGATGAAATTTTTCGTAAATCTACATTTCTGATTTTTGTTTTCATTAAGTAGGTTTCTCACTGGTGTTCATGTAGTGAGTTTTCTACATTTAAGTTTTAATTCTTGATAGGTTTTCAAGTGTTAGGCATTTGTGGTGTGCATTTGCTTGTGAGTTTGGTTGTAACTCAAAATTATAATGAAAAGATCCTAGTGGGTTGCCATGGATTAACTGGATGTAGATTTCCTAAAATTTGAACTAGTATAAATTGTGTGCATTTTTTCTCTAACATTTAAACTCTTATATTGCTTCTTGCATAAGTTTCTTAACATTTGTGTATTGATAATTGTTGTGTATCAATTGGGTTAGTGTTTAATTGTGTTTAGAAATTAAAGAGTATTTGCAACACACCTAAATGAATCATAAAGGAAGCAAATTGCAAAAAGTTTTCATTTGGAACCAATTCACCACCCTCTTGGTTTATGTTTCCATGCGCCATTATTTCCAACAGATAAAAGCGAACTTGAGATTTCAATAATTTGTGTGTAGGTTCATAACTTCAACTCTTCAAAGCTTCTTGTATTTATAGATCATTCTTCAACAAGTGTTTGTTGTCTCTAAACGGTTGGATTTCTTCATGGGAAGCTTACATATGAAGATGTGTTTGTTGGAGAATTTAATGCATGCTTCCATTAAATGCACACCCTTTCCATACCGAGAAACCACTTTCTTTAGCTTTCTTGAAGAATACTTCAATTAAGCAGAAAACCATGTGCTTTTGGTAAAATCAGTTTTGTCACAATAGCCACAACAATATGCATCTTTTGAAATTGTTTGAACTTGAAAGTGTCAAATGTTATCTTACTTCTTAAGACTTCGACAAATCCCGGAAGAATTTTTTTAAGACAGTTCCTATAAAACGAATATCAGACACATGGTATTAAATGAAGTCTTAAATACTTCACTATAACATAACATCTGTCTATTTTCGTCTAATACTTCAGACGCAAATACAATGTTTTTCGTCTAAATGCATATAAGACACTACTTTTAATCTTTGTAATTATTTGTATCTAATCAAAATTATTGAGGGTCATGATTAGTCTTATGACTTAATAGTTTTATGACTTAACATTTTGGATGATGTACCCTCCTTGAAAGTTGGATCATCATTTACGTTGTTAATTTTAACTTTTTTGTGCTTCTCTCCAAGTCTACCTCTTGAAGAGATAAGGATGTGACGTTTCCTCTACTTACGTAAAATATTTAGGACCTTAATTATATTTTTTGTTTTGGGATATATATATATAAGTTTGATACTTCTTTTATACTACCATTTAACAATACACAATGTTAATATTAATATGTTAATAAATCATGTTGATCCAATCTTATTCTATATATTACTAGGATGAGTTTAGGTTCAAGTATATAACTAATGAAAATTTTGGGTCAAATAAGAACAAAGATAAACTAGTCTCAATTTGTACAATGTTTTTTTTTAGAACAATTTGTCTCATGCTTAACCTTACATTAAGTGATAATTTCAGTGTATATTTCACTAAAGAGAAGAGTTAAGTTTCTTGATGAAGATTAATTATCAGCAAAATTGATATATATTCTAATCAATATTATGATAAAAAATATTATATAGTAAATGAAAATATTTTTAGTTAAATTAAAAACATATACAAACGTATAAAAAGTATATGGACGTATTTCCATTTATTTATATTTGTTTTGAACTGATTCACTCGATTCTCACATCTACTATAGTTTTAGGACAAAAGGATCGGATACATGAGTGGTTTTGTGTTTTTTTATTATAAAATAAACAAGTCTAATACAAATGTTTTTTTTTTTATATCATTGCATGATACAATTACACCATCAAATATCCCATGGCTTTGAGCCACATTTTTTATACATAATTAATGGCTTACAGCCATGACTCATTCATGATTTGTGACCAGATTCAATAAGTCGTCCATGAATCCTCTCCAAAAAAAAAAAGTCGTCCATACATTAATGACCATATTAATATAATTACAAAAATATATTTTAAATTTATAAAATTTAGAGAAAACAAGTTATCAGTGTAAAAAGTTTTACAAAATCATTCAATCACAATTTATTATATATGGTAAATTTATTAATTTTTAAAATAATTATCTTAAAAAAATTCAAACAATTATTTATAATTAAATAATTATGTAAAATTACATTATAAGTGTATTGATATTAAATTCAAAAATTAAAACTTAAATCTTTATATAATTTATCATTGGTGTCCACGACTTTATTAAAGAATAAATACAACTTCCTTGGAAATTAAATCTCTACAGTATCACAATTGGATTGACTAGTTCTAAACCTTACTTTTAATCTAAAGTCTATTGTAAAATCCTACACTCCGCTTGGATTAATTAGTTAATTTAAAAGAATAAGAGAGGAAGGATGATGGGGCGAAAAATGTAATATCCTTTCTGGAGTGGAAATAAGAAAGATTAAATAGCTTAAGGGGGCCACAAGTTGTTTCTTCTCCCATCTGCACACGAGATGTCTTGTACGAATGCACTTGTCAAAATTGCTTGGTCCAAACTGCCCCCGATTCAACTCTTCATCTATTTTGTTCGATAAAGGCAAATTTGTGTTTTACCAATCTTTCTAACTTTTCCCTCTTACTTGATTTTTTAAGACTTAATTATATAATTAGTCTTTTAATTATATTTTAATATTCAATTTGTTTCTTTAATTATTAAAATGTTTAATTTGATTCTTGTTTAAAATTAAACAATTATACAATTTTTGTTAAATAATTAAAAATTGATCCTTTTTGTATTGATAGTCTACATATCTGAAATAAAATGTTATATTTTTTAAATTTGTTACTTGACAATTGATGTGAAAGAATATCTTCAACCTCCTCAAACTAAACCTTGGATGTCAAGTAACCGATTTAAAAAAATATAATATTTTATATTAATTGTGTTGACAATCGATGCAAAAAGTATCAATTTCCGTTAAATAATGAATGGATATGATGAAAATGATATAATTGTTTTATTTTAAATAATTGAAGGATAAAATTGAAACTTTTAATAATTAAGCGACTAAATTGAATCTTAAAATATAATTAAATGACCAATTATATAATTAAGCTTATTTTTAAAAATCTTTATTAATTTCTCAAAGTACCAAAATAAATCATTTTAGGAGCCAACCACATGTGTTTTAAAAATGAAAGTTGAGTGTATCTTAGAGAAATGATCTTTTTAAACTTGTAATAAACATAGAAATATTATATTCTTATATTTATATTTCCAAAAATAAACTTTTAATTAATCCATAAAATAAATGCACTTTTAAGTTTTTCTTTTTACTTTTTTATTCAACCTAAGTACTTGCAAAGAATTTATTGATTCCTTAATTTTCATTCTCTCTAAAGCCAACAGGAAAAGTAGTTATACCTTTGACTTCAAAATTTTGAGCCGTGAATAAATTTCATATTACTATAACCGAAATATATTTCTAGAACGGATGTAAAGGCGAAACATGGGAGCAGTGGGCACCTTTTCATTACATTTAATAATTCAGATTTCTTTGTCTCCTGCAATATCTATTCGTATGCTAATGCCAAGTACAAAATTAGGAACCGACACCCATAATTGATACAAGAAATTAATTCAAGAAAAGAACAAATCAGAAGAAGCAGAAGAAATCTACCAGTTTGATTTTTTAGTATGATTTTTATGGCCAGAGATGGAGCATATCAAACGTACTCCCTTGTCTAGCTCCATGTCGACATAATTTGGGTCTAGGCATTCAAAACTATAGAATAGGCAAATATTATTGTGGATCCTCCAACGAACTGTTTGAATCAGATGTTAACATAATTTTATTTTTATGTGTAATTTCTCAGGGTTCATTATACATAAAATTATGATAACATGAATCTCACATCTATTATATTTTGTAATTTGTATGAAAAACTTTAAAACACTTATTCGAATCCATAATTGTATTCTGAAATAATCTAACATCAGATTCACTCACTTATCTGCAATTATGGAGTAAACAAGGTAACCATATATGTCTGAAAAAAAATTGGTCTATTGCAATTTAACTTAAAACTTCACCTCACCAAACACAATTAATGTGCTCAAACACGATGTGACTAGAAATTTTACATCGAATATACAGTATTGTTAGAAAATTTTAGTCTTAAAGTACTTCATAAAATGAAGAGGAGACTCTGATTGCTTTGTCCCTTCAAATTTTTAATTTTCACATTGCACTTAAAGTTTGTGCTTTATTTATTAAATTTCAAATTAATATCTTGTAAGAAAATTTGAAATGGCATGGTGAAAGGTTTTATAGAGATTTGGGGAAAATTACAATTGATCCTTTATTTCAATTGTTTGAAACTATAATTGGAAAGCAAGCATGAAGAAACCCTACTACAAAAATGTTATTTTACACATGAAGAAACCCTACTATAGAACCAATGTCATAAACAAACATGGTAACATTTTTATAAATAATTACAACTTTTTAAAGAGGATTTTAATAAAAACCGACGTATAAATGGGCTTCTGTTTTTCCTTTATCTTCTTGTTTCTTCTTTTATGCGTAAACCTACACTTTCTCCAATTCCCCTTGAGAAACCACGTTGCGAATGATGATGTTGTAACACATTTGGTGACACGCCGTTTTGGGTCATAGGTGGAAGGTGTCGTGGAGGTGGAGGAAGAGGGAGGTGTCGGTGGGGTCAGGGAGGGTGGCGGTGAGGTCCGTAGCAAGGGAGTGGGCGGTGCGGTAGAGCTTGAAGCGGACGAGGATGTGGAGGGCGAGGCACTTGCAGTGTGGAGTGAAGAGGAAGTTGTGGGCTTGGGGTTGGGGGTTGGGCCCAGTTGAGGAGGGTGCGTTGGTTGGATTGGGAATTAAGGAGAATGTAAGAAGCTGCTTCAAGAGTGAAGTGAGGAAAGAGGGATGCGAGTCATTGAGGGTGGCATTTTAGAAACGCGATTGCTTTGTCGCCTGTAAGAGAGTGGTTTGAAGAAGAGAGAGGAGTGGTTGTAGTTGTGGAAACTGTGTTTGTGATCCCCTTCTGGCACACTAAGTACAAGGATTCCGCAAGAAGAGTTGAGCAGTACCTTCCTCAACCTAGACCTCGATCATATCACTATGCTCTGTGGGTAAGTTTTCTTCAAAGTAAGAATTCTTGTGTGTTTTTTTGCTGTTATAGTAATTCTTGTGTTTCTTTCGGGTGCATGTAAAGATTGCTTCAAGAAATATCAGATGTACACAATGAATCAAGGTTTCAGGGTTATAATTTAGAGGTATTGAGTTCAAGACTAATTAATTTCTTCATTAGGTCTAATAACAAATTTCAGAAAAAGCAATGCAAGAATTTTAGAAGCAAAAAAACAAAAGACACGCTCAATTGAAAAACCCATCATTTCTTTGTTTTCCTATGATCCAAAAATAGGGAACAACAGGGTTTTATATATGTGCCCTTAGAACATGCCATTTGTTATTTGATGCTCTATGGCATAAATTTCTCAATAAGTTGCTTGGTGCCTTAATTCCCTGGTAAATCCCCAGCCACCTTTCTTTTCATTTGTTGCATGTCTTGATTCTTATTATGGGGTTGGCTTTGATCTATTGGATTTAAAACAAGAAATCTATTGCTTGTTAACCCTTATAATCGATTGATTTCTCGGCAATTTGATGATTTTATGGTTTGTACAACCACCTCTCTTAGAATTTAGGAGTCTCTGTCCACCTTCAACAATTTATATGAACCTTCACTATAATAAACAAATAGGAAATGATCTCTTGCATTACAAATATGATCTCTTGTATAATGTTCATCTCTTGTATAAGACAATCTGACCAGACAGGATTTGAATCTACTTGATATAGTTTTGAAATATAACTTTTGATGGTTCACTATTATTAATGTTTCCATGCCACTTGGGGTTGTGTATAAATTTCATGCTGGTATTATTGTTGATATTATCACATCATAATACTCCAACTGCATTTTTTTATATTATAGTTTTCAACTTCAATTTGTTGAATGTAAGCTTGTTGGCCTTTGAAGTTGTATTCTTGTAGCTAATATCACCTAGTGGGATAAGACAATTGTTGTTTTCTCTTGTAGTTGTATCCTTGTTGAAAGAAAACCTTATTGCCAAGTTTGAGCCCCTTTTACTTAGTAAACCTTTTTCATAAAATTTTGAGTAATGTTTTGGCTTTACCATTTTGAAAGAAGCTTTGGATGTTAAAAAACTAAAAGAATCAAGTATTCCCTTGCAAAGATAAAACACCCACATACAATATTCCCGAGTATCATCACCTTGATCATTGTAGTCCAGTCTTTTTGGTTTCCTTATTGTTATGCCTTTTTATTTGCAGGCACTTGCTGATGGTGTAATTCCAAAATGAATATAGAATTAATCCAAAGCAGAAGCTAAAGATTGGCTCAAAGGTAAAAGTCTTGGTGTAAGGAATCTTGCAAATTGATACTAACAATTTTAAAACAGATTCCTTATAATGCATATGTAATGAATAAGGATCTCTTCTTTGATTACAGGTGAATAATTTGACTTATAACAAATATGAAATTTACTAGATGCCATGAAATGTGAATTGAATCTGAATAGAATAAAATAGATTAGTCTGCACACTACTAGAAATAAGCTTTTTAAAGACAGTTCTAAATAGTTTTTAACAACGGTTGTAAAACTGTCTTTGAAGGCAATGACGTTGAAAAGGATTTACAACTATGACGGTTCTATAATAACCGTCTTAAAAAGCATGCACATCGAAAGACGGTTCTTATGTAATAACCGTCTTAGAAGAAACACATTCAAAGACGGTTGTTACATAAGAACCGTCTTAGAAAGTGACTCTTCAAAGACGATTATTACAAAAAAACCGTCTTTGAATGTACCTCTTCAAAGACGGTTTTTATATAAGAACCACCTTTGAATGTGCCTTTTCAAAGACGATTTTTACATAAGAACCGCCTTTGAATGTGCCTTTTCAAAGACAATTTTTACATAAGAACCGCCTTTGAATGTGGTCCATAAAGACATTTGTAGAGAAATATTAGTCTCTTTCTAATGCAATTATTTGCATGTGAAATCTATAGGTAATAAGTGATTTGTAGATTTCACACGCAAATAATTGTTAAAAGAGAGCCATTAGGTTGAATTTATTACAGACAAAATTATCAAATGGACTTAATAAAAGATACCTATTCCAAACAATGAAAACTTAGCATCAAGACAATCATATACTGCACTAGCAATGATATAGTATTGTGACAACATATGGTTTGATACATAAAGGATTAATATACATGCTAGACAATGATCTAACCCAGTGCCTAAGAAAAAAAATGGTTGTGTGCAAATCTCTAAAAGATTATAACAATAATAGTTTAGCTATTAATTGATACGTTAAAACACAAGAGGCTAATATAACACATCCATTTAAGTATTTCAAATCCATAAATAAATAAAACATAAGACCTCATAAGCAATGACTTTAGTGTTATTAATTAATTAATTAATTAATATGACAGGCTACTTACCAGTTACGAAGATAAACATGGCATGGGAAAACATTATCCCACCAAATCTTATGGAGCTTATATTCTCCGTATTGTTGAAAATATTTTTCCCTGCCCTCTGTTAAAAAAAGGTCACAGACATATGGTATATAAATATAGGAGGAGGAGAAAAGATAAAAACTCACACGCTAACACGAGGCAAAGTAAGTTTCACCTTGTAACATCTCAATTAATCCAGTTTGATGTGATGCAAACTCAATACAATGTTGGCTTCTTATTAGATGAAAGTAATAATGAAATATTAAGAAACCTTAACAAGGAACCAATACTATTAGGAGGTAATTATGCCAGCCTCTCTTTGATAATCCAAATTTGCATTCTCATGTCGAAGATATAATTGACATGGCCTTATAACTTTTTCTAGTTAGTTTAATTTTAAATTGACAAATATGATTTGTTTAAATTAAATGGGACTTATATTTATATTTTATTTATCAATCAACATTAGTTGTAGGTTTTGTTAACGAGAACAATCCATTCATTTCTTACTCTTAAAACCCTAAGCTTATGGCAGTTCAATGTTTTAACATAACCTAATATTTTCTAACAGAATATAAACTTGGATGTTGTAACATTACCACTGCATCTAAATTTAAAGAATTCCTCATCAATGTAAGAAGCACAGAGAACCTGCATTTAACAATTAACACCATACACACGTTACGAATAAATCTAGCAAAAACAAAAGTTACTAAACTAAAAAAAAAAGATAAATGCTAAAAATAACATTTGAATAACATACTGCTAGATTGATAAAGGGCTTCCCATCTATTGTTTTAGGGACAACCTATTAGGGACAAAAAATAATATTATCAAATCATATTTGGAACTCTTGAAGCAGGTGTCAAATTGGATATTACATTACATTTATCACAGGAACAAAAGCATATATAAGCAAATTAATTAACAACTCACAGCTAAAAAATGATATTCGCTCTCAGTTAGTCGATGAATACGACTAACTTTTGTGTAAGAAATCTGTGCAAATTGTATCTAACTCCTCCCATTTATGGTTATTTTGTAGTGTTGTAATTACTTTTTGTTAAATATAGGTAATAAGTACTTAGTACTCCCATTTTGTATATTTAATAATCATTTCCTTTCAATTTCAGGTTAATTAGGCAAGTTTGTGAAGTGCTGATTTTGATCTGCTCGCTAAGCCAATCTGCCGGCTTAGCAAGCCATCCGCTGAGTGCACCACTCTTGCGGCTGAGCGCGAGGAAGAATTTGGAAGAAGGATGAGCTAGACACACCCGCTAAGCGAGGGCTCATCCTGCTAAGCACACCACTTGCATGCATCTGCTAAGCGAGAAGGTGAGAGCTAAGCCAAAATTCACTTATGCGCACTAAGCGAGCTAGAGTTACGCTAAGCGCGCAAGCACCAACAAGGCCACCTATTTAAGCCTGAAATCAGAAATGGAGAGGGAGTTTGGGCTTTTCCTTGAGCTTATGTGTTTTTAGAGATTTCTAGAGAGAGAAAGGTCCAAGTTCCAGAGAGTTTTGAGAGCTTTTGTTGTCCGAAGACTGGCAGAGAACTGAGCTTGAAGAGGAAGCCATCTGGAGAGCATGAGATGAGTCTGTGAGTGATTGTGAGGTTCTAGAAAAACCAATGAATTTTTGTAGCCAAGCCTCACTACATGCCTGGGAAAGTCCTTCTGATTCTGTTTATACATTTTTTACTTTATGGCATGAGATGAAGTTCAAAGATTGGACCTCTTGCTAGTTGTTATTAATGAATAACTTAAACACTTGTGCTTGAGTGAAACAGTAGCCGTGAGAATGTGGTTTAAGCTACTTTCCTTAACATTTGTCTTATGCCTAACTTCATCTAACTGTACAGGTTACATTTTATTCTTCTCTTTGAATAACTGCATATTTTGTGAAAGACAACCGATGAGAGCATTTTGCTTCATTCTTGTGTCATGCAATCAGTGACTTTTGCTGCATACACCTTTGTACATAATCACTGCATGTTATTGTCACTTGGGGACCAGTGAACTGTTCTTTATTTGCTTGAGGACAAGCAAAACTGTAAATTTGGGGGAGTTGTTAATCGATGAATACGACTAACTTTTGTGTATAAAACCTGTGTAAATTGTATCAAACTCCTCCAATTTATGGCTATTTTGTAGTGTTGTAATTACTTTTGGGTAAAGATAGGTAATAAATACTTAGTACTTCCATTTTGTGTGTTTAATAATCATTTTCTCTCACTTTCAGGTTAATTAAGCGAGTTTGTATAGTGTTGATTTTCACCCTCTTGCTAAGCCAACCTGTCAGCTTAGCGAGCCATCCGCTGAGCGCAACACTCCTCGGCTGGGCGCGAGGAAGAATCTGGAAGAAGGATGAGATGTGCATGTTCGCTGAGCAAAGGGCCATCTCGCTAAGCACACCGCTCCAGTCCATTCATTGAGCAAGAAAAGCCTACGCTAAGCCGAAATTCACTAATGCGCGCTAAGCAGTTCAGAATTGCGCTAAGCGCACAAGCACGAACAAAGCCACCTATTTAAGCCTGAAATCAGATTTTGGAAGGGGAGTTTGGCCATTTTTCTGAAGGAGCTTCTACATGTGAGGGTTTTCTAGAGAGATAAGGGAGTATGGCCTTTTCTTGAATCTTCTGCATGTCTAGAGAGTTCTAGAGAGAGAAAGGTCCAAGTTCCAGAGAGTTTGAGAGATTTTGTTGTGTGAAGATCTGCAGAGACCAGAGCTTGAAGAGGAAGCCATCCTGAGAGCTTGAGATGAGTTTGTGAGTAATTGTGAGGTCCTAGAGGTGGAGGAGACATCCCCACTACTTGTATTTATGCAATCTTTCATCTTTCTCTTCTCTTTGTTGTAAAGGAAGCTTCCCAATTATGGAAAGCTAAATCCTCTGTTGGATCTTCCTTGTAGGTACTTGATGTAAATATCTTTTTATCTATTTAATGATGTTTTGTGTGTTCACTGTGCTATCAGAACTTCATTCTACCATGATTTTGCCTTGATCACGTAGACGCATGTGTTTTTAGGATAATTCAACAGTGGAAACTGGTCTGATTCTTAGAACTTGATAGGATTGGGCTAGTTTATCATATTATCATGAAGGATCGGGGTACGGTAATCTAGTTGTTGTATGTTTGTCTTAATGCGGTTCTTGTCGAGTTTAGTCCAATAAGAGGAATATGCGAATGATGCATGATCAGGATTAGGCTAGACTATCATGAGGAATCGGGGTTTAGCATTTCAGGAGACACCATAGAATGCATAAGCATTGTTAAGTAAAGAATATCCTTTTAACATCAGGCACCTATTAGGAAGACCAACGTGTCGTCTATTTGTCTTTACACATCATTACTCACGTGATTTTTCCTTTAATAGTTAGGTTACACACCTGTTCATAGTAAACATATCTCTTTTCACACTAGACATCTATTCACTGAAATAGCTTTACCAAGTAACACAAGTTTCCTGAGAGTTCGATACTCAGTTCTTACCGTTTTATACTACTTGTGCGATCCGGTGCACTTGCCGGAAGCCAACAGTTGTAAAGGAAGCTTCCCAGATATGGAGAGCTAAATCCTCTGTTGTTTCTTCCTTGTAGGTACTTGATGTAAATACCGTTATATCTATTTAATGATGTTTTATGTGTTCTCTGTGCTATCAGTACGTTATTTCAGTGTGCTTTTGCCTTGATCACGTAAATGGATGCTTTGTTAGGATCATTCAATAGTGGAAACTGGTTTGATTCTTAGAACTTGATAGGACAGGGCTAGTTTATTGTATTATCACGAGGGATCGGGGTACGGTAACCTAGTTGTTTGTATGTTTGTCTTAATGCAGTTCTGGTTGAGTTTAGTCCAACAAGAGGGATCTGAGGATGATGCTTGATCAGGATTAGGCTAGACTATCACGAGGGATCAGGGTTTAGCATTTCAGGAGACACCATAGAACACATGAGCATTGTTAAGTAGAGAATATCCTTATAACATCAGGCACCTAATAGGAAGACCAACACGTTGTCTACTTGTCTTTACACATCATTACTCATGTGATTTTCCTTTTTAATAGTTAGTTTACATACCTGTTCATAGTCCACACATATCTTTTCATACTAGACACCTATTCATTGAATATAGCTTTATAAAGTAACACAAGTTCCTCGAGAGTTCGATACTCAATTCTTACCGTTTTATACTTCTTACGCGATCCGGTGCACTTGTCGGGCTCGACCACTCTCCTTTTCAATAAATGCTGGAATCTGAATCCATTGAAAGAAAATAAAGTCCAATTGATTAGTTAAATCTTAAAAAATAGGTTCACAAGTAGTAATTGACCGACAGTAGTACTAGTACCTCTGTGTTCTTTATCTCAAAAACAACTACAATAACGAATTCACCATCACATGGTTCAACAGAAAGGTCGGCAATTTCCTGGAAGCAAACAAATTCGTTATGTGCAGACATTCAACAACCAATTATTGACATATGAAAACTCCTCTTCACATTTTATTTAAGGCAGGGAAAAGAAAAGAAGACCTGAGTTTTGATATTGGCAACACGGTGAGTGAAAAAGATGCGTCCAACGGAGTTGAAGAGACAGCGGAAACCAGTTAACCGGGCAATTCAGAAGATGACGAGGTCGGGGAAAGTGGTTCTGGCACTTGTCTCTGTGTCAAATATTTATAATAAGGACAGTGACATTCATTCACATAGGCTAGGGACAAATAAAGAGAACGTAGTAAAGATATAGTTACCGGAGAGGAGGGAACCGTAGCTGCAAATGGAGATGTAGCCACAAATGGGTTGTATATTCAGGCAGCACATACACATCATTTCTAATGTCCCTATTAAATAACACCAAATATTGGCCTAACACAGTCACATAGAAACCAACAACTCACAATCAAATCAAGAATTAATATAGAAAGGAGAATTATTTTTTTTTCGACTTAAAAACGAAAAGTAATGTTGTGCATCATATGACGCTCCATGCATGTGTCTTTGCCTGCTAGTATTTGGTATCATAAGAAAAGACGTTTGTTTCAGTGTATTAAAGGTATCTTTTTAACCTACAAATGGAGTGGTGTGAAAAATTACATGATACAAATGAATTAATACCGTGAGTGATGACCCTGTTATTTTTGGCCAATTGTAGTTGTGTCGTGAAAATCCACAAAAGAGTGTGACAAGAGCATAATCTGTTGCGGGAGCTGAAGCAGATTAAGAACTTGTCAAATGTAGATTACACACAAATATAATTCTCGGAGATATGATTTCTTTAAAAAGGCAAGGAGGTTTGAAGAGACATAGAACCTGCCAACTGCATATTTCTTTGAGTTAAAGATCCTACCAACCATGGCAGCACATGGTTAGGAATGAAATAAATAACCAAGAAAAGTCAACAAGCACTAGACTAGAATCAAGGAATGACTATATAATAATATTGACATTCAAAACACCAGGAATTTCTAGCTCAAATATAATTTAAAGCAATTTTAAGGCTTGGTGTTTCTTCAAATTAGCTCATGTTGTGTACAAAACAACTTATAATCAAACCGAACCCCAATCAAAACAAAAAATACACTTGGTGGATGTTTCGGTTCATAATTGATCATCCAAAATAATGTCAAAACACCAGCTAACATGATTTTAGTCAAGTTTTGTGTATTTGGGTGAGCTTTGTAAACTTAATTCCGAATGAAATTGATATTCAACTGAAGTAATTTATGTCAGATGTTTAATGTTTTAACTCTAAAAGCAAGTTAGCAGTAAACTCAATACAAAAAAGCTTATACAACATAAAGTTATCTAAAGTTGCTTCAACTTGATAGATTTTGGACCAACGTGTAATTTCTCAAAGTTAAACCAAACATGTGAATAGTTACCTAAAATCCTATTAGCTATAATTCGAACTTGATGAACTCAAACATGTTCATGTGGTTGGTCCCACATTGAGAAGATTATTTTTGGCTGTAAAGTCGATTCTATGCTGAATTCGTTGAATTCTACCTCAATCGAGATCAATGAATTTTGAAAAAAAAAAACAAAGGAAAAGACCAAACCCACCTCAGTAACTAGAAACTCTACGGTATGTTTTGCTGCTGGCCTCGCTGTAATTTATGTAACAACATTGGAAATTACGAACTCCCCATCTTTGCTTAGTCCCCTATACTTGACCAGAAGTTGCTGTTAGTCGGTTAATACGACTAACTTTTGTATAAAAAAACTGTGTAAATTGTATTCGACTCCTTCCATTTATAGTTCTTTTTGAAGTATTGTAAGTACTTTTTGTAAATTTAGGTAATAAGTACTTAGTATCCCACTTTTGAGTATTTAAAAACCTTTCCTTTTCAATTTCAGGTAAAATAAGCAAGTTTGATGAAGTTTGATTTTTACAGTTCCCTAAGCCATCCTCCTCTGGTTGAGCGCATGATCCGTTGAGCGCAGCATGATAGGCTGAGCGCATAGAAGAACCTGGAAGAAGATGACCTATACAGGTGCGCTGAGCGAGAGTCAAACTCGCTAAGCGCACCGCTTGCACCTCCAGGCTGAGCGAAGAAGAGGCGCGCTAAGCCAAATGTCACTTAATTCGGCTGAGCGAACCAGAATGTGGTTGAGCTAACGATCAAAAATCAACAACACTATTTAAAGCCAGAAATAAAAAATGGAAGGGAGTTCTCAATTTTTGGCATTTTCTCTGTTCTTGGAAGCATTCATCTGAGTGGCTGAGTGGCGGAGAGAACTTCTAGTGTGAAGATCCTGAGGGACAGCAGAGATTGAAGAGGAAGTTATCTTGCAGAGTATTGGATGAGAGTGATTGTGAGGTTTCTAGAGGTGACAGAGACATCCTCACCACTTGTACTTCCTAATCTTTCATTTTCTCTTTTTCATCTTTGTAAGAGAAGCTTCCCAGCTATGGAGAGCTAAATCCTCAGTTGGTTCTTCCTACGGGGTACTTGATGTAAATACTCTTATATCTATCTAACGATATTTCATGTGTTCTCTATGCTATCAGTACTTCATTTTAGTATGCTTTTGCCTTGATCACGTAGATGCATGCTTAGTTAGGGTCATTCAACATTGGGAAATGGTTTGATCCTTAGAACTTGATACGACGGGGCTAGTTTATCATATTTTCATGAGGGATCAGGGTACGGTAACCTAGTTGTTGGTATGTATGTCTTAATGCAGTTCTGGTCAAGTTTAGTCCAACAAGAGGGACCTGAGGACAACACTTGATTAGGATTAGGCTAAACATGCATGAGACATCAGGGTTTAGCAATCCAGGAGACAACATAGAACACAAGAATGTTGTTAGGTAGAGAACATCTTTAGTAGCATCAGTCGCCCAGTAGGAAGACCAACACATTGACCATCTGCCTTCACACCCACCACTGTTCACCTTTTTATTTACCTTTGATTAGTTAGTTTACACACGTGTCCATACTACACACAAACCTTTTACAACAAGACGCTTATTTACTGAACCACAACTTTACCAAGTAAAACAAGTTCCCTGAGAATTCGATACTCGATTCTTACCATTTTATACTACTTGCGCGATCTGGTGCACTTGCAGACCGTCGTACAGTTGCTCTGCAGCAATGTATATGAAATATCCATAAAGAAAATCAAGCTACTTAGTATGACACAACAAGAAAGTGTTATCACCGTAAGTGAGGTCGGCTAAATAATCACATGCCACTCATTACGACACGACACAAGGGAAATTGAAATAACAAGAAACAAGAAAAAAATTGAGTGTTCACCTCAAAAGGGTCTCAGCTGATTTGGAAGGTCCAACAAACACAAAATTGCTTTTGGTTCCCTGAGTAACAAAAGGGCTTATCATCCTATTCACTGCCAAGTACCACCAAGGCACATTGATAAACACCTACACCAGCAAAATAATTTGGGCAACATCATCAACATTTTGTTTACTCTATGTGAATATGGTTGCATGTGTGTCTGCAACGTGACAAAATGGGGGATGGTGTTGATGCCAAGGCTGCATTAGCCACATTTATTAGCAGCTTCCTGCCATCTCAAGGATTGTGATCACTGACCATGGCTTAAGATAAAAAAGTATGTGACCAAAGTTTTGGTAACAACCACAACATCAACTTTCTTGGAGTCATTGCACAATCACAATTATGGTGTCATTAATCACATTTGTTTGCAATTTTCTACAACATTAAGCATTGTAAGAAAATATGTTGACCGCAATTTAAAACCTTGATTAACCACAATTTAAAACCTTAATTTAAAAAAATAGGCCTTGGTGCTGATGCAAAGGCTGGAATACTGGCCACATTTATTTGCAATTTCTGTATTATCGTAAGGATTACAACCAAAATGTGTCTGGGTCAGCTCAGTTGGTTGAGCAACAATGCGTGAGTTCTTGTTTTAAAAAAAAATGAAACCTTAAATTGATATTAAGAGGGCATGAAGTACCTATTTGGCTACAAACTCGAGAAAGTTATCCTGAAGCAGCTGGAGGGTCTGTTTGGTAGCCTATCTAAGCTCCCACTTCAGAGGGCCAACAACATTCTTGAGATCATTAACCTGAACAATGGTGTTGGACAAGTGGCCTTAGAAATATTAAGAAGAAGGGGGGGGTTGAATTAAGATTTCATTGACTATTCATAATTTAAATTTTCCCTTTCTTAATTATTCCCTAGATTCAATTATTTCTTTGTTAACAAGTTACTGAAATAATAAATGAAGGAAAATAACTTGCGGAAAAGATGCAATCCTACCCCGCAAGGGCATTGGATAGAAGACTCCAAGTAGATTGGGCCAAAGATCCAAGGGAAGGCCCTAGGGTTCTCATTAGCCTTAGGGTAGATTTTGAGCCCATGGGCTAAGTATGAGCCCGCTTATCTTTGTAAATATTAGAATAGGTTTTTCCTTCGTTTGGGCCTTGTATTTTGGCAATTCTAGTAGTATAGGGTTTTAGCCTTGTATTTTAAGGCATTTTGAGTAGTCTTTGTAGTAGGGGTTTTTTTGGTATTTTCATGTATTTTGTCATGGGGGTGAGTAGCTAAGCTCTAGCTTCTCATCTCAAGGAGGTGAGCTTAGCTATTAGAGATGTATGTGTAGCTAAGCTCTAGATTTTTTAGGAATCTTCTTAAGGAAGCTTCTCAAGGAGGTGAGCTTAGTTATGAGAGGGGTGTGTAGCTAAGCTCTAGCTTCCCAAGGAAGTTTTCTCAAAGAAGCTTCTCAAGGAAGCTACCTAGTCTATAAATAGAAGCATGTGTAACACTTGTGGTAACTTTGATGAATGAGAGTCTTGTGAGACACAACTCAAAGTTCAACTTCTCCCCCTTTTTTTTCCTTCAATTTTGTGCTCCCCCTCTCTCTTTCTTTTCCTCCATTGAAGCATCCTCTCCAAACTTCTTATCCAAGGCTCATCTTGGTGGTGAAGCTCCTTCTTCCATGGCTTATTCCCTAGTGGATGGCGCCTCCTCTCACCTCTTCTCCTTTGTCTTCCGCTGCATCTCCATGGTAGAAAATCACCATTAAAGGACCTCATTGAAGCTCAAAGATCCAGCTAGCCCCACAAGCAAGCTTCCATCAAGTGGTATCAGAGCACAAAAGCTTCAAGTAGGTGCTCCTTAAACCTCCATATATTTTTTGCTTTACCTTCTCTTCTATTGTTGTTTCTTCATTTTTCTCCATGCATCTCCTCACATGTCTTGTGCTAAATGTTTTTAACATGATTCTTTAGAGTTTCCAATGATTAAACTTGCTATTGAAACTAGATTTGATTTTCTATGGTTCAAATTTCTTGTTCTTGTTCTTGAACCATGAATTTTGATGAGTTTAGGTTCCTTTGAGTTTTGTCTTGTTATTTTTTGTGGCTGATACCTAAACCATAAAACTCTTACAAAAATATTAAAGTAGAGGAAAACCTCAAAAATCTAGAGTGACTTGTTCACCTATTGTAGTTTTGTCATAGAAGTCGTGTCTAGTCATGAAACTTGTCACATAAGATTTCTTATGTTGTGCTGAATTTTATTTTCTTGTTTCTTTGTCTAACTCATTTGTTCATGAGTGTATGAAATTATTTTAGCCTATTATTTGATTTGAGTCAAATCTTTCATGTTAATTAGTCCTTAACATGTTCATGCAAAATTCTTAGAGAGTCTTTGATTGTGAACCTTTACTTGAACTTTTAGGTTTCCTTATGATTGTGTCTATTGTGAATTTGAGTTTTGGTGATTGAATTGCTGGCTGAAATGTTGATCCTAAGTGAATATTGAACTCCTAAAACTTTGGTAAGAAATCCTAGTTAGTTCAACATACATAGGAAGGTTGAAAGTAAGCCCAAGGCAATCAATATACCATGCTTAAAAAAAAATCGCTGGTGCTGACAGCTTGGACATACAAGCTTCTAAATATTACTCAGAATTGGTTACTTCGAATTTTGAGCTGAAATTTTTACTGAATTTTCTAAACATCTGGAAAAAAATTATACAAAAAGAAACAAGTGATTTGGATAAAATTAAAAAATACTAAAAATCACACAAGTTGGCAGAAAAATCAGTATCCAGGAAAAAAAAGTGAAAGGGGAGTGTGCTTGTTCTTTTGGTTCAAAATTTATTCTATAATTGGTGCCTATGTTATATCAATCTTAGTTCTGAAATTTCAATTAAAAATTACTGTGAAAACAAGTTCCAAAGCTAGAGGTTTGTTGAGTCTTTTTTTTTATAGTATTTTTACTTTACTCTAGAGCCATTCTAAGTTTCTCTTTGAGTCCTAGCTTGCTTCTATGTCCTTTTCATTGCTTTAATTGTTGAGTAATCCTTGAAAAATTGTCTTGTTAAAACTCCATTGGTTTACCTTTCATTTCATTTTTTTGGTCTTTGGTTATTGCTTGTCTCTTTGTTTCCTTGTTTGTGGGTTGCCATATAGGGAATTGGAAGGAGGATTGGTGCCATCCCTTGAAGAATTTGAGTCAAGAAGAAAGGGGCCAACCACCTTAAGAGCTATTGGACTAAGAAGCACTCCAAATTGAGTGAATCACCAAAGAAAGAACAACCACCAAAATTGAGGACCGTTTTGTAATTTTGTAATTTGCAATTTACTTACCTTCATTGCATTCAAGTTTTGTAACAAAAAGGCCTTTCATTGGAAGTGTGTTGGGAGCCTCCAATAGGTTACCAAACTTCCATTTGTGTGTAATAATTTTAGGCAATTTTTCCTTAGGATAGTGAGTGTTTTGTTAGGAACCTTGAATGTGGTCATCCAAACACTCTTAGGATTCGCCTAGTTTACATTTCTTGCTTACTTTTATAGCTTATTTCCTTTACCTTCCATTGTCAAACCGCCTAGATAGATTTCCTTTTACCAATTAGTTTTTTCCCTTATCTTTCACACCTCTTTTAGTGTTTATTTTGTCTAGTTACAACCATAGTTTCTTTTACCTTTTGTTTTCAAACCTCCAACAAGAAAGAACCACAACTTAGGAACCAACATGAGTCATCATTCATCTAGTGTTAATAACGAGGGTATTAGTCATAAAGACCCTTTATCTAGAATCTCAGATGAGTTGAGTTCCCTCAAGTTATAGAAATAAAAACAAGAGAGAAAAGAAAAAGGAAAAAAAATAGTGGAAGAAATAAGTCAAGAAGAAAGAAAGAAAATAAGAGAGGAAGAAAGAAGAAAAATAATGAAAGAAATGAAAAGAGAAAAACATGCCTCCTATAGTAGTCATAACTCTTGCAAGAGCCTAAGTGAAGAACTTCGTGACTATTACGAACGAAGGCATAGGTCACATCGTAGACCTCACTCCCATAGAAGAGAAAAGGAAAGAAAGCCTCAAGAGGCTAACATTAACCTCCCATACTTCCATGGGAAGGACAATGTAGAGGCTAACTTAGTTTTGGAAATAAGGGTAGAGCAACAATTTAAAAAGAAGTCTATAGAAAAATCTAATGGCTCTCACTCTTATCCAAAGAAAGACCAAGGTCGAGGCATCTTAGGGGTGACACCTTCTAAGCCCAAAGATGATAAGGGGAAGACAATAGAAAAGCAAGCCCCTAAGGCTAGTATGCAAGAGAAAACTAGCTCTATAAAGTGCTTTAAATGTCTTGGAAGAGGACACATTACTTCTCAATGCCCCACCACAAAAACCATGATTATGAGGGACCAAGACATTTATAGTAGCCAAGATGAGACTACTACTTCACCTTCCTCTAGTGAAAGTGAAGAAGCAAAAGGGGAAGAATCTAGTGAAGAAATCTACCCCCAAGAAGAAGGACAACCATTAGTGGTTAAAGAGAAGTGTAAGGAGGTAAGTGTCTCCTCCAAGAGTTTAGCTAAGAAGGAAACTCATTTTACAATAAAGACAAACATTAAAGAAACTTTTCCTCTTAGACAACCTCCACATTTTCTCTTTTGTAAAGAGACACTTGCTAGCATTGCCACACCTCTTGGGCTTGAGTTTATTCCTCAAGTAAAGAAGTTGTTGGATGAGGGTTTGGTTTGCAAGAGCTTAAATCCTTGTGCTTTATTGGTCCCAAAATAGGTATTATTAGGCACCAAGTCCCTAAAATAGGTGGTATGATGAATGTTTTGAGTGGTGCAACCCTCTTTTGTAAAATCATTCGTACACCTAACATCTTCATGGTGTGTGTACATAGGGACCCATTAGGTAGTTTTGTTCTTATTTTTAGTTTCAATACAAACTTAGGTACTTATATGGGACACCTTAGGTTTGTCATACTTTTTGGTAGGAATAATCAATATGAAAATACAGAAAAAGGTATGTTTTATTGTGTTACTTTTCTTAATTTTTCAAATAGTGATCAAGGGGTTCCCATGAAACCTAAGAGAATAAAGGTCATTCCCGAGTGGCCCACTCCACCAAGTATAAGAAAAATTTGGGGCTTCCATGACTTAACAAACTTTTACAAAAGTTTTGTCCCATATTTTTCTATACTTGTAGCACCACTCATTGCGTTGGTGAGGAACCATGTTCCTTCATGGGAAGATGCCCAGGAAATGGGTTTTCAGACCTTACTTTACTTCAACATACCAAACACTACTAATACATATGTTTTTGTTCTTTTTATAGGTGTCGATGGAAGGAGCCTAGAGTATGAAGAACCTCAGGATTTGAGGTCAAATGCTTTCCAAGGTGGAGGGAATGATGCAATCCTACCCTGCAAGGGCATTGGATAGAAGACTCCAAGTAGATTGGGCCAAAGATCCAAGGGTTCTCATTAGCCTTAGGGTAGATTTTAAGCCCATGGGCTTAGTATGAGCCCGCTTATCTTTGTAAATATTAGAATAGGTTTTTCCTTCGTTTGGGCCTTGTATTTTGGCCATTCTAGTAGTATAGGGTTTTAGCCTTGTATTTTAAGGTATTTTGAGTAGTCTTTGTAGTAGGGATTTTTTTTTGTATTTGCATGTATTTTGTCATGGGGGTGAGCTTAGCTATTATAGGGGGTGTGTAGCTAAGCTCTAGCTTCTCATCTCAAGGAGGTGAGCTTAGCTATTAGAGAAGTATGTGTAGCTAAGCTCTAGCTTCTTTAGGAATCTTCTTCAGGAAGCTTCTCAAGGAGGTGAGCTTAGTTATGAGAGGGGCGTGTGTAGCTAAGCTCTAGCTTCCCAAGGAAGTTTTCTCAAAGAAGCTTCTCAAGGAAGTTTTCTCAAGAAAGCTTCTCAAGGAAGCTACCTAGTCTATAAATAGAAGCATGTGTAACACTTGTGGTAACTTTGATGAATAAGAGTCTTGTGAGACACAACTCAAAGTTCAACTTCGCTCCTTTTTATCTTCCTTCAATTTCGTGCTCCCCCTCTCTCTTTCTCTCCCTCTTTCTTTTCCTCCATTGAAGCATCCTCTCCAAGCTTCTTATCCAAGGCTCATCTTGGTGGTGAAGCTCCTTTTTCCATGACTTATTCCCTAGTGAATGGCGCCTCCTCTCACCTCTTCTCCTTTGTCTTCCGCTGCATCTCCATGTTGGAAAATCACCATTAAAGGACCTCATTGAAGCTCAAAGATCTAGCCTCCATAGAAGCCCCACAAGCAAGCTTCCATCAGGAAATGTAAAGACAACATAAAGTAAAAGAGATAAGGGAAGAGAGAATGCAAAACCGGATTTATCCTGGTTCGTCCACAACCCGTGCCTACATCCAGTCCCCAAACAACCCACTTGAGATTTCCACTATCCTTGGAAAATCATTTACAAGCAATGAACCACAAAGGAATCCCCTCCTTTGTGTTCAGTGATTACAACCAAGAAGTTATACTCACTTCTTGCAATGAACCCAAAAGCGGTTAGTCTTTTGAGTCCAGTGATAACAACCAAGAAGTTATACCCACTTTTTGCAATGAACTCAAAGGCGGTTAGTCTTTTGAGTCCAGTGATCAACCAAGAAGCAAATCCACTTCTTGCAATGAACCCAAAAGCGATTAGTCTTTTGAGTCCAGTGTTTAACCAAGAAGACCTTCTCTTGAAAACAGTCACCAAGAGTCACTAGTCTAAAATAAGGATGCATTAAATGACTAACCTTTACTTCAATCCATTGAGGTGTAGATTGATCAGTTTTACCATCCACGATAGTTTTTAAAGTCTTCATTGCACTGGTTAGCAAAAAACATCAATTATTTAACACCCCAACTTTACAGTACATTAAATGACTTATAATATAAAACTTAACTTGTTAATTGCAGCTTTGATATGAATATCTAGCATTTTACGCAATGAACAAAACCAGACAACAACGACATTCATAGGACATAGAACAACTAGCTACCAATGGGCCCTGCATTCGACAAAAATTAGGTTCGTATTGTGCACATATTTCTCGTACAACCATTTGCATAAATTTTACTTACTGATTCATGTAGGCTCCTAGGTAAACCTCTCATTGGGATTCCCTCACCCATGTTTGAATGTATTGTTGACATTCAACACGTCTATCCTTTGCATTGTGTATGGACTGAGGCTCAAGGAATCCATACACTGTAGCATGACCTAAGCTTGAACTCCACTTATCCATAAACCTATTTTGAACATTTCAAATAACAATAAGTAGTGATGTATATGAAAAGACATATTTCAAATTACTTAATGATATGAAATTTACTTACATCATCCACAATTGTAGTATAGCTATGTTCAAACATTTGTCACCATATATTATTTCATTTACATCAGAAAATGTCAAGAAAAAGGATGCATCTACATTTGGAAGGCCAAATTTTTTCCCATCCCATAATAACTCAACAGGCTTCTCGTAAATTCATACATGGACCTAATTAGCTGACACATTGGATCATCTATAGATTCCTTTTTTGGATTAATAGTTGAATCCTATATGGTTAATGAAAATAAGAATTAAATTAATATAATTTTGTAAATAATGTCGATGTACGATTGTCTTAACACATGTTAAACAAAATAAAAATTACCTCATTTGATACAATTTTCACAAGATTTGTGGGCCATGCAATGAATGTGTCAAGGGCCTGCCTGACATACTGGATTTTTGAAGTTGGAAACGGGACTTGAGCTTTTGCGTCAACAATTTTTTCAACACTTACCCTTACCACATCATCTGCATAAGCCACATCGTGTATCGTACATCCCTCTTGATATACTTTTCCCAAAGCCACCAGGTGTGTACAATTTTGACGTTGCACATACAAGCCCATAGTCGGCAGCATATGTCCAACATGTTCTTCCCCAGATGGATTCACAGCAATTTCAGCATTGCTCCCCTTAGTGCTCACCCGTGCACCTAATAACTGTATATTTGGCCCAACCGGTGGTGACATCTGCGACCCCTTTTGGGATAACTCTATTTTGAGCTCCGCTTTCAATTGTTGCTTCATTTTGTCTAGCCTTAAGTTGGTTTCTTGTTCCATCTCATTCATCCATTATTCCTTAAGATTTCCAATAATGTCAGCTAGTTGTTGTTGGGTGATGGAGGTTGAGGAACTGCTAGAGCCATGTGATGCCCTTCCATAATAATGACTTATTGTCATACCGGACCCTGTTGCACGAACACGACCTGGGTGCTCCGGTCTTCCAATTGTAGTAGTTAGTATGTCATCACGACCATGGGGAACAAAGGTACCTTGCGTGGTTTGTCCCTGTAAACAGTTCTATACCAACCATAACATACACAAACAACAAATGATTAGTAAGGATATTAACAATAAAAGATTCATGAAATTATATGTTGAGCATGAACTGACAATTCTATGAGATATTTCTTGGGCCGCCGGAGATGTCATCTGGCCATATCACTTAGTGCGGGCTAAGATCCATTTAACATGCCTTTCAATGGGAGATAGATGGTCCTCAATCAATTGTGGATTCTCAGTCATCATTGCCTTCTGTTGTCTTTTCTTCCTTTTCTTGTCTAAAAGATTTTTTCAAGCAATTCATAACCCCCCCGAGATAGTATGTGGGGACAATCATTGTATTTTTGACTATCTTTTGCCTTTTTCTTAATTTTCTATCATATGCAACATAATATTTGAATGCACTAAATTCTAATTCTGAATATATTTTAATTAAAATTTTAAGTGAACCACATGGACATCTAACCTGCCAATTTGCGGTCTTGCGGCTTGCAGCAAATTCTTCCTAAGTTTGTTGATCGAGACCATATTTTACAGAAGGATCTTGTTGCTGGAGTTGACCCTCAGTGTCAGCATAGACAAATTTAGTGGCCAGTGTAGACTTAAATTGCCTCCATCTACAACCCACCATGGACATCACCTTCTTTTAGGCATTAGGGACTTCTGGGATATCAAATTTGGCCTGCAAAACATTTTGTAATGTAACATTTACTACATGTCAACATTAACAAGTCTTTTATAGAATAACATTAAATACACCTTGCTGCTAAGTAAACATACTGATGCAATCCTGCCCCCCAAGGGCATTGGATAGAAGACAACAAGAAGATTGGGCCAGAGATACAAGAGAAGGCCTTAGGGTTTTCATGAGCTTTAGGGTAGATTTCGGGCCCATGGGCTAAGTATGAGCCCACTTATCTTTGTACATATTAGATTAATGTTTCATTATTTTTGGGCCTTGTATTTAGGGCTCCATAATGTAGGTAGGGTACCCTAGAAATGTATGATTTTTCAGCCCTTGTATTTTAGGGCACCTATACTAGTTTTTTGTATTAGGGGTAGTTTTGTAATTTCACATGCATCAAGTGAATATTTGATGTGTGTTGGGAAATAAATTTAATTGAATTGGGAGAAGCCCAATCCAATTAAATTTTAGAGGGGGAGGTGAGCATTTGCTTACTACACCCCATTGTCACATCATATAGTCACACTTTGTGCATGTCCTTCATGCTTTACATGCCTCATGACACCTAAGCACACTTAGTGGAGAAGCTTGGACTTGATCTTGGATTAGTGGGCTGAACCATACCTAAATTTCACTAATCATAATTAGTGAAAGTTTGGCTCCACAAATTCAATTTCAAATTCAAGTAAAATTTGAATAGAAATTCAAATTTCCCTCCAATTTTGTGTGACAATTAGGCTATAAATAGAGGCCATGTGTGTGTATTTTTTCAAATTTGATCATTTGAGAATTACATTTCAAAGTTCAGATCTCTTTTGAGGCACAAAATTTCGTGCTCCTTCTCTCCCTCTCCCTCCTCTCATCTTCTCCTACCTTCAAGCTCTTATCCATATCTTCCTGTGGTGGTGAGCTTCTTCTTGACTCATCTTCTCCTTGAAGTGGCGTCTCCAATCATGAAGGAAAGATAACTCCTAGTACATAAAGTACCTACCTGGACCCCACATGAAGGAAAGATAACTCCTAGTACATAATACTGGACCAATAGAGTATTCGACCAGGACATTGAGTACCTAATTGTGAAGAACCATTAATCCCAATTAACAATAATCACTGGGTTAGAGCACCTAAACCTGTATATGGAACATATTACCTAGATGATAATCAATGCACTAAGACCCAAAGGTCCAAGACCCAACAAGATTAGTATAAAAGGGAAGAACCACCAAATAAAAACTACTATTCATTTGAATACGCCTTCATTGTTGAGTTCATGGCTCTGAGTCAAATCCTTACTTGAACGTCATTGTGTCTTTTGCAGGTACTCCCTTTACTAGTGGAGAAGTATTCAAACAAAGATGAACCACAGGAAGACATAAGACTGTTTGATGTAGCAAAAAACCCTTAGATGTAAGGGATAGTGTTCAGTCAATCTGTGACAAATATTTTTTAAAATTATTTACAAAATGTCACCTTTTATGTGAAGATGCAGCATGGATTTTTTTTTTTTTTGAAATATCTTGCACGAATTAAGATATGTAAAGGAAGTGCTATGCAACCATTCATCTGTTTTTATTTTTTACATTTATTTTTTTATGATTGATAAATACTAATAAATTAGTTTTGGTAAAATGGAAGTCATGTGATATACTAAAAGAATGATAACTTCTTTTATAAAAAAAATTAAACCTTTCCAAAAAAATGGCGAACAAAGCCAACTATTTTTTTTGCTCAGCAATAAACATGTCAATTTATATATGAATATGTAAAAACAAGTTGGTACCAGAAGTGTCCAAAGTTCATCCACATTTAAAGTTACAAAGCTCACCCCTGTATATCTAACAGGCTACCCTGTTGCTTGTACAGGGTATAGAAAAGATGCCATAACCTGTAGCAACGTAAACATAACTATACAAGGCCAAAGAAATTCTAAACAAAATGCACCACCCCTGAAACATACAGAGACCCAAAAAATGATTGTGTCTTCACAAGTGCACCCACCTATTATAGTACACTGCACCTACCTCCACCACTAAAGAACCCAAAAATCACCCCATGCCAATTCTATAATCCCAAAATACAAGCACCAGGATTAAGGCTCAACTGAGCAAATGAATAGAAAAATATTTCATCTGTTGATTTTAGCCAGCACCATGCATTAAAAAGTATTCCTTGCATCAAATTCTGCTTGTGAAATTCAATGTATTTAAATATAATTTCATTTCTAGCTTTCCACACCATTCAAACGACCGCGAACAAAGCCAACTATAGTTAACTCTAGGAAAAAGGTTTGATCATTTTTGTAAAATAAATCATACATATAAATTGACAATTTAACCTAAAAAAGACTTTCTTTTAATGATTTAAATTAAAAACAATTCATGTAAGATAAAATTAAGGCTATATTTTGATGGATTTTTCACAAAATAATTTTCTCTAAATGTAATAAAATTTATTTTTATTCAATAGTCATGCAAAAATATGAGACGTGATACCAAAATTATTTTGATAATGTAAAATATCAAATTATACATTGCTTTAATGCTTTTTATTTATCACAATGTAATAAGATGCATGATTATTTTTTTTTTATTCATTCAGGGATATTATAATCATAGGTTTTCTACAATGTATAAAACATATTTACAAAGGCCAAAGGGAATTCTTTTTTTTTGGTGAACAGGCAGGCCAAAGGGTATATGATGCATCATTAAAACAAAACTATTTACATAAAAGGCAACATAAAAAGTGAGATAAATAAATTGTAAGTTATTAATTTAATTAAATATATCAAGCTTTACTCTCAAAATATTTTATTTGAATTGCTAGTTGTGGAAACTAGACTCGTGGCAAGGTTAGAGGAACAAAGTTTAAAAATAAAAATAGAGTGGCTAACAAAATTTATTTTTAGGAAAAGTGGTAGAAATATTTTTGAGAAAAATAGTTTTCAAAACTAATTTTTGATTTCGGGAGCCAATCATGCATAGAAAAGATGTAACATTCTGATTTTTGTACCTTATAAAATTTCTAACAAAAATAGCTAACGTTTGAATGATAACTAGGGTTATAGCATTTTTTCTTAAACAAAGAAAACTTATTTCATTTCATTCATAAGGGGAACCACAATACAATTTTTGGAATTCACTCAAATTCATGGATGCTAGCATACAACCTAGAAGCCTTTGCTAAAGATTGGGTCACTTGAAATGAGTATATATGTCTAATGGAAATAAGGATGAAAATAATGTTTCATGTTGTTTAATTAGTTTATGGTATGCCTGACTTATTTATGGAATAATGATATTTAATTATTTTGTTTGTGCATTTATTTAGATGGTGATACATACATGGGTTTATAGTGGTTAAAAATAAATTGAAGTGCTTAATATGCATATTTTTTTATTTATTTCTCTAAGTTAGAAGAATGCCTAGAAATTAATTAAATAGTGATTTGTTAATAAATAATTTGTGAAAGATTAATTTAATTAGAGTAGATTAATGTGACACTTAAAAGATTAATATTTACATTTTGGGTAAAAAATTAGAAGGAGAGAACATTTTGCAAGTAACTAAAAATCTGTAGAAACTTAGGGTCGAGGAGACCCACTATATAAGCTAAAGTGAGTCTCCACAGCCCCTTTATTCAGCCACACCACCTAGAGAGAGAAGGATAGGGTTTTGTGAGTTTTTCTAGTGAGAGAAGGCCATGGGAGGTGGTTCCAAAGGTGGTTTTTACTCATTTTTGGGGTTTTTCTCTTCATTTCTTTTCCGATTGATCCAAGGTATGGGGGTTTCTATGTTTTCTTAATGAGTTATGTCATGTTGAGGCTGAAATTGGGATGTGTGGGAGTTGGGAAAACTCATTGAGTCATTAAACTGATTCTGTTATGTTTTGTATTTTTGGGCTGAGAGTAATTTTGAATTTTCATTTATTTTTGGGACTATGTTTTTCATAAGTTGGACATGTCCAAACATTTTCATACCGTCTCGAACCATTAAAAATAATATCAAGTCATTTTGACCACGGCAACTATTTTATTTCTAATTTTTATTGCAAAAATGATGTTTTGTACTGAGACAGTTTTTGTTTTTTAATTATTTGTGATTTTTTGTTTGAGAAACTGTTTTAATCATAGCATGAAATGACCCTAGGAAGTATCTGTAAAAATTGGATAAGCCTTATTGTGCGTGAAGTTGAAAAACATGGCATTTTCAGAAGTTAACTTTAATTGGGGGAAATTACTTTTTGGAACAAAAAAACTGTGGTTTCTTATTTTATTATGGATCTCTGTACCATTAGAAACATGTGTGATTTTTCTGGAATTTTAGATAATTAGTTTACCATTTTTTCCTCAATAAATGTTATATTCCGGGGCAGCCAAGAAAAAGAATTGTTGTAAAAATATTTGTGGTGTGAATTTGAACCTCTAGGATTTATATGTTATGGTTAATATGTTGAGGATGATGCCTGTTAAGTTTTGTAAGAAACAATATTTTAGAAAAATGAAAAATTGTAACATTTTGCATGTGCACATATTTGATAATTAAATACAAATAAATATTATCTGTATGGAAAATGGCATGAGGAATTTTTAAGTTTCACTAATTTCGGAGCTAATTTGATATTTTTAAAATTTTCATGTTAGAAAACTTGACAATTAACATATTAATTCTCTTATTAGTACGATTACTCTTGGATAGAATTTGCGACTCGTGTTGCTAAATGTTGAGATTGGTTCTATTATGAGATTGTTTCTATCATGAGAATGCTTCTATTTTGAGATTACTTTTACTTTGAGATTGCTAATATTATGAGGTTTGATGTAAGCTTCATTGGAGCTTGTAGGCCTAAGATTTTCTTCATCAATGGATTCCTTTGCTTCTTGGAGGATGAATGCTAGTGGAATGGAGAAGGAAGAGAGAGAGGAGACGCCACTTCAAGGAGAAGATGAGTTTAGAAGAAGCTCACCACCATAGGAGGCCATTGATAAGAGCTTGGAGGAAGAAGGAGATGAATGAAGGGAGAGGAAGAGAAGAACACAAAATTTTGTGCTCTAAAAGAGCTCTGAAATCTGAAGTTTAATATTCAAATGATCAAAGTTGAAAAAAATGCACACACATGACCTCTATTCATAGCCTAAGTGTCACACAAAATTGGAGGGAAATTTGAATTTGAATTCAAGTTTCACTTGAATTTGAAATTGAATTTATGGAGCCAAACTTTGGAGTCAAAATTTCTCTAATTATGATTAGTGAATTTTAGTTACGGTTCAGCCCACTAATCCAAGATCAATTCCAAGATTCTCCACTAAGTGCGCTTAGGTGTCATGAGGCATGTAAAACATGAAGGACATGCACAAAGTGTGACTATATGATGTGGCAATGGGGTGTAGTAAGCAAATGCTCACCTCCCCCTCTAAAATTTAATTGGATTGGACTTCTACCAATTCAATTAAATTTTATTTCCCAACACACACATCAAATATTCACTTAGTGCATGTAAAATTACAAAATTACCCCTAATACAAAAACTAGTATAGGTGCCCTAAAATACAAGGGCTGAAAAATCCTATATTTCTAGGGTACCCTACCTACATTATGGAGCCCTAAATACAAGGATCAAATATAATGACATCCTAGTTTAATATGTACAAAGATAATTGGACCCAACCTTGGCCCATGGGCTCAGAAATCTACCCTGAGGTTCATAAGAACCCTAGGGTCTTCTTCAGCAGCTCTATCCCAATCCTCTTGGAGCCTCTTGCTCATGGCTCTAGTGACTAGTCCCTTCCTAGGGAGAATTGCATCATCCTCTTCCCCTTGAAGAGGATTTGACCTCAAATCTGTTAGTTCCTCCTCCTCAATATTAGCTCCACCTACAAAAGGAATTAAATTAGAAATGTTAAAAATGGTGCTGACTCCATACTCTTTTGGGAGGTCCAACCTATAAGCATTGTTATTGATCCTCTCCAAAACTTGAAAAGGTCCATCCCCTCTTGGGCTAAGCTTGGATTTCCTTTTAGTAGGGAATCTATCCTTCCTAAGATGGAGCCAAATCCAGTCACCGTCATTAAGAACTAGCTCTTTTCATCCTCTATTGCCTTTAGTTGAATACACCTTTGTTTGGTTCTCTATTTGGTTCTTAACCCTCTCATGCAACTTCTTTACAAACTCTGACCTAGATTCTCATTCTTTATGTATAAAAGAAGTGTCCAGTGGGAGGGGAATGAGGTCTAACGGTGTTAGGGGATTGAATCCATAGACAACCTCAAAAGGGGATTGCTTGGTGGTTCTATGAACCCCCCTGTTGTAGGCAAATTCTACATGAGGAAGATATTCATCCCAAGACTTATGGTTGCCTTTCAGAAGAGCCCTTAAAAGGGTGGATAAAGATCTATTCACTACCTCTGTTTGCCCATCAGTTTGTGGATGACAAGTGGTAGAGAAAAGAAGTTTAGTTCCTAGCTTAGCCCATAAGGTTTTCCAGAAGTGGCTAAGGAACTTAGCATCTCTATCTGACACAATGGTCCTAGGCAAACCATGGAGTCTCACAACTTCCCTAAAAAGAGTTTTGAGATGTGGGAAGCATCATCCACCTTGTGGCATGGTATAAAGTGTGCCATCTTGCTAAACCTATCCACCACCACAAAGATAGAGTCTACACCTCTTTGGGTTCTAGGAAGCCCAAGGACAAAGTCCATACTAATGTCTACCCAAGGTGCAGAGGGGATGGGTAAGGGTGTGTATAGCCCATGAGGCATCACCCTAGACTTGGCTTGTAAACAAGCCACACACCTAGTGCAATGATTATGGACATCTTTCTTCATATGGGGCCAATAAAACTTTTCTTTGAGTAAGACAAGGGTCTTGTCTATCCCAAAGTGGCCCATGAGCCCGCCCTCGTGGCTCTCTTTCATAAGTAATTTCCTAATGGATCCTTGGGGTATGCAAAGCTTTCCCTCTTTGAACAAATACCCCTCAGCCAAATAGAATCCATCTTGGGCCTTTTTCCCAAAACTCTCGTAAATGGGAGAGAAATGTTCATCTAAAGTATACAAGTCCCTAATATTATCAAATCTTAAAATTTGGGCTCCTAGGGTGCAAAACAATGTGTGTCTCCTAGAGAGGGCATCAACTACCACATTTGTTGTTCCCTTTTTGTATTTGATAACATATGGAAATTTCTATAGGTACTTTACCCATTTTGCATGCCTCTTGTTTAACTTGCTTTGCCCTCTAATGTACTTAAGTGATTGATGATCACTATGAAAAATTCCTTGGAAACAAGGTAATGTTCCCAAGTTTGGAGGGCTCTTATTAAGGCATAAAACTCTTTATCATAGGTGGGGTAGTTGAGGGTGACACTATGAAGTTTTTCACTAAAATAAGCAATAGGGTGCCAACCTTGTAACAATACAGCTCCAACTCCCACTCCAGAGGCATCATATTCTAGCTCAAAGGTTTTAGAAAAGTCAGGAAGAGCTAGAACAGGTGCCTTAGTAAAAATTTTGAGCAAAGCAAAGGCTTGCTCTTGTTTTTCATCCCAGGTAAATGCGACATTCTTCTTCACTAGCTCATTGAGAGGTGATGCAATTGTAGAGAAATTAGGAACAAACCTTCTATAGAAGCTTGCTAACCCATGGAAGCTCCTAATATCTCCCACACTTTTTGGGGTGGGCCATTCTTGGGTGGCCTTGATTTTCTCAGGGTCCACTTGGACCCTATTTCTACCAACTACAAACCCTAAGAAAACTATATTATCTACACAAAAAGTACACTTCTCTATATTTGCATAGAGGGTGTTTTCCTAAGGGCTGAAAGAACTTGCCTGAGATGTCCTAAGTGATCATCTAGGCTCCTACTGTACACTAAAATATCATCAAAATAAACAACTACAAATCTACCTATGAAATCCCATAAGACATGATGCATAAGCCTCATAAAGGTGCTTGGTGCATTAGTGAGCCCAAAAGGCATCACTAGCCATTCATACAAACCAAACTTGGTCTTGAAAGCGGTTTTCCACTCATCACCCTTTTTCATCCTGATTTGGTGATACCCACTTTTAAGATCAATTTTTGAAAAGATATTGGCACCATGCAACTCATCAAGCAAATCATCAAGTCTAGGAATCAGGTGCCTATACTTTACAGCGATGTTGTTGATGGCCTTGCAATTTGTATACATTCTCCACGTACCATCCTTTTTGGGCACCAACAACACTGGCACAACACATGGGCTTAGGCTCTCTTGGACCCAGCCATTCTCCAACAATTCTTTAACCTAAGACTCTATCTCCTTAGTCTCCTTAGGGTTAGTCCTATAGGCTGGCCTATTAGGAAGGCTTGCTCTTAGGACTAAATCTATTCCCCTTAAAGGAGGTAGCCCAGGGGGTATCTCTTTGGGAAATATATCACCAAATTCATGTAAGAGTTCTTGGACCTTTGGGGGTAAGGTCTCAAATGTAGGAATTGTGGCAGTGCTAAGGGATGTTTCCCTTGATAAGAGAAGGTAGAAAGATTGTTTAAGAAGGAGTGCTCTTTTAATATCACCTTTTGTTGCAAAATGATTTTCCTTCTTAACAATCTTCTTGGAGGAATCCTTTTCCTCTTTTTCCTTCCCCTTGGCCTTTGAAGACAAGGCCTTACTATCCTTCTTTTTCTTCTGTTTTTCTAGTTTTTCTTCCTCATCCCTCTTATCTTTCATAGTTAGTTGATCTTTTGCCACCTGTGAAGGTGTTTGAGGATGCAACACAAATTTAGTGCCAAGATGGGTGAGGGTAATCTCATTAGTTAGGCCATTGTAAATGATCTTCCTATCAAATTTCCATGGCCTTCCTAAAAGAATATGCCCTGCCTCCTTGGGAACTATATCACAATTAACTTCATCCATATATGTCCCAATGGAGAAAGGTACCTTCACTTGTTGGTTAACTATCATTTCCCCTTGCTCATTGAGCCATTGAAGTTTATAAGGTTTTGGGTGGGGAATGATAGTGAGGTTCAACTTGGAAACTAATCTTGTGCTACAACAATTGTAACAAGATCCATTATCCACAATGAGAGAACAAGTTTTATCTAAAATTTTGCATCTTGTACGAAAGATGTTCTCTCTTTGGGATTGAGATAGATCACAAGATTGACCTCCAAGAAGCCTTCTAACCATTAAGAGGTCACCTTCTTCATGGGGGTAGACTTCCTCACTAGACTCTGCACCCCTTACTTCATCTTCACTTCCACTACAGGAAGGGCAAGAAGTAGTCTCCTTTTGACTACTATAAATGTCTTGACCCCTCATGATCATGGTTTTCTTTGTAGGGCATTGAGAGGCAATGTGACCTTTCCCAAGACATTTGAAGCATTTAGTGTTGCTAGTCCTTTCTTGGGAACTAGTCTTAGGGGTGTATTTCTCAATGGTCTTACCCTTATCTTCCTTGGGTTTTGAAGGTGCAGCCCCTAAAATTCCATGGGCTTGGTCCTTCCTTGGATAAGAGTGAAAGCCATAAGATTTTGAAGAAGGCTTTCTTTTAAGTTGTTGCTCCACTCTTATACAAAGTTGGACTAGCTCATCTAGGTCCATTTGTTGTCTATATTCTTCAACACTCATACTCCCTTGTCTAAGCCTTTGGAGCTTGTCCGTAAGCTCCCTTTCATAGTAGGAGGGAATGTGCCTCTTCCTAAGGGCACTCTTAAGATCATTCCAATACTCTACTGGAGGATCCCCATGAATCCTTCATTCCCTAACAAGGGAAGTCCACCAATAGAAGGCATACCCTTGAAAGCTAAGGGTAGCCAATATAACTTTTCTCTCTTTGCTAATATGATGGCAAGCAAAGAGTTGTTCAACCTTCATTTCCCAATCTAAGTATGCCTCAACATTATCTTTTCCATTGAAATATGGGAGGCTAATGTTAACCTCTTAAGGCCTTCTATCCTTTTCTCTTCTTTGGGAGTGATGTTTAGTATGTGAACTATGGCGCCCTCTATAATAGTCGCTAAGTTCTTCACTTAAACTTTTGCAAGAGTCATGACTACTATAGGAGGCATGTTTTTCTCTTTTCATTTCTTTCATTATTTTTCTTCTTTCTTCCTCTCTTATTTTCTCTCTTTCATCTTGACTTATTTCTTCCACTCTTTTTTTTTTCCTTTTTCCTTTCTCTCTTGTTTTTATTCCCACAACTTAAGGGATCTCAACTCATCTAATATCTTATACAAGGGGTCCTTAGGAGTAGAACCCTCACCATTAACACTAGATGAAGAATGAAGACTCATGTTGGTTCCTAAGTTGTGGTTCTTTCTTGTTGGGGGTTTGAAAACAAAAGGTAAAAGAAACTATGGTTGAAACTAGCCAAAATAAACACTAAAAGAGGTGTGAAAGATAAGGTAAGAACTAATTGGTAAAAGGCAAGCTATCTAGGCGGTTTAACAATGGAAGGTAAAGGAAATAAGCTATGAAAGTAAGCAGGAAATGTAAACTAGACGAATCCTAAGAGTGTTTGGATGACCACATTTAAGGTTCCCAACAAAACACTCACAATCCTAAGGCAAAATTGCCTAAAATTATTACACACAAATGGAAGTAGGGTGACCTATTGGAGGCTCCCAACTTACTTCCAATGAAAGGCCTTTTTGATACAAAATTTGAAAGCAATGAAAGTAAGTAAATTGTCAATTACAAAATTACAAAAAGGTCCTCAATTTTGGTGGTTGTTCTCTCTTTGGTGATTCACTCAATTTGGAGTGCTTCTTAGTCCAATAGCTCTTAAGGTGGTTTTCCCTTGCTTCTTCACTCAAATTCTTCAAGGGATGACACCAATCCTCCTTTGCAAAGGAACAAAATTCCCAATCAAGATTGGAAGGAAGCAAAAAAAAAAAAAATTCCCGATCAAAGATCGGAAGAAAACAAAATATACAGAAAGGTCTTTGGACCAGACAATATCTGAACAATACAGAATTGTCACTAGTAAACAAGAAAAGGAAGGAAACCACGACTTGGAGTGGTCCTCTCCCTTTGATCGCCAACCAAAATCCTGTGCGCTAGCGACTTTCTCACCCCGTACTAAACAAAAACAGAAAAGGAAAAGGCCCAAACACTCAGAGCCAAATTCCTCACCAAAACACTATTCCTAATAAAAAGTCCTATTGATCCATGATCACGCATGTAATCTTTGATTTGATAGGAAATGATTTGCAAAATCAAGTCATGACATATCTATGGTTCGGATTTAGGATGAAACACTTACCTGTGTGAGATTGATACACTTTAAGTGATTTTTTTCTATTTTGTTGGACCCAGTGTTTCCTCTAAATGGTCGTTTAGAAACGAAACGCTAACATCCAAAATCTCATTTATGGTTATGAAAAAATTTCATTAGCATACTCTCCCTCCCCAATAGACACATTATTTTTCACCAGAAATTATATGTTGCTCTGATCAATTGGAGGTTTTGTTTCTTTACTAAAGCATGTTCGCATTTTAGTGAGAGAACACCGAGACTATTTGAGTCTCACTTTTGAAAGAACTACGTAGGTCTGAATTCCTCATCACAAATTGAGGATACGTAGGAGCAAGAGCCTCGCTTTTGTCGACCTCCCCACCTTTTGTTGTCGTGACCTGTGAGTCTGTTGGCACGCAGAGATACATGTCGCAACCTACCCTTCGGCGGGAGGGTGACGCGAGACTCGCGGGATGCGTGTTCCACAAAAGGAATACGCGCGGAGTCGCCACCAACGTTTATTTGAGGAAAACGTCAGAAAAACCGGAAAAGACGCGATCTACGAACTTTTAAGTGAAAGGCTCGGGAGTTGTATTTACGCACGGGGAAGGTATTAGCACCCCACACGTCCGTCCCTAAGGGACGGCAGCCTTTAATCGAACGTGCAAACATGACTTTGATTTTTTATGTTCCCTTTTTATGTCTCTATATCCTTTATACCCTTTTTATATTTTTCTCTTTTTGTGGTCGACAAGGGTGTTTCCCTTTGCTCCTACGTATTCCTCAATTTTCGATGAGGAAATCAGACCTACGTAGTTCTTTCTTATCAAGTGATTCTTTTTTACTTAAGAGGTGATCATTTTAAGGCGTTGGACCTTGAAAATGATCCATTTTACTTAGTAAGAAATTGAAATGACAAACTTCAAAAACCTATTTTATGGACGAGCTTGACTAGGCGAGTTAATTTTAGCCTTAGTTTCACTTTAGTTATTAGTCAATTCGGTTAAGAATGAGAAATCTCAAAGAGAAAACGTCCGATTGTGTTTCCGCTTTATTTTACTAAAAGGATGTTTTTTGATTATTATATTATTTTTTACCTCTTTTTTTTTATTTCCAACGTGGTTACGGCACGACCGAACGGTCGGAATTCATTTTAACCGAAGTTAACGGATAATACAACTCAAACGATCGGTGGAAATTTATTTTATTTTTAAGTTAAGCGAGAAATGACTTAAATAAAATGGCTTAAGCACGTCAAAAGGGGGTATAAAAAGTAAATAAAATGAGAATAAAAATACACGAAACACAATGTGGACCACCACGGGTACATAGAATGAATCGAAAAGCTTGGTTCGAGGTACTTACCTGTTGAAGATCGAAGAACGATGAAGAACAAATGAAGAACGTCGAAGAACGGTCGAAACCTTCGCGAAATTCCTTACGGAAACGTTTCGGAAGCGCCTCTGCTTAGATTTTCTTCACGGAAACAATTTTTCCAAGCAAATTCGAAAGAGAGAGAAGTGCCTAAGGGGCTGAACCCTTTTCTTCTTCACTTCCTCCCCTATTTATAGCAAAATAGGGGAGATGGTTGCCGCCCAGGCGAGCTCAGCTCGCCCAGGCGAGCCAGGTTGCTTCCTCCAGAAGCAACAACCTTCTGGAGGAATCTTCTGGAGGGCCCAAGTGGGCCTGGTTGCTATTTGCACCCCCATTTTTACTAAGTACACCCCCCTCTGCTTTTTTTTGGTGATTCTTTTTTCGTAAAGTTACGGAAACTTACGAATTTCGTAACGATACTTGTTTTCTTTCCGTAATGTTACGGAACCTTGCGGATTACATAATCATCCCCTTTTTGACTTACGGAATGTTACGGAACCTCACTAATTATGCAACGATGCTTCCATTTGATTTCCGGTGTGTCACGGAACCTTACGGATTGCACATCAATATTTTCTTTTGTTTTTCGGCATGTCTCGGAATTTCACAAATTGCCTAATGATGGGTGCCAAGCACCTTACAAGGACCAAACAAAGGTCGCATGTCATCAAGCAAAGGTCCCTGGACGAAATTAGGGTATGACAGTTGCCCCTCTTTACTTGTCTTTTATTGGAGATAAAAAGAAAGTAAAGATAAGACACTAATTTCGTTCCTCTCGGTTGACGAGAGTCGCGGGTGACCATAAAATTTCCGCATGCAAATGACTTATCGTTCCCGAGGGAACAAAAGGTGCAGAAGACGATGTCAGTCTCTGCATGCTATCAAGCGTTCTGTCTTACAGATAGCAAAAGAATGTTTATACGGATAACCACTCGGGTATTTCCGCCCGTCAGCGTGACTCAAAAGTCAATATGACAGATCTTGTGAGCGCGGAAGATGATGTAAATCTCCGCATGTCATCGGGCCCGCCGCCTCTGGATGACAAAGGGTGTAGAATGACCAAATTTTGTCTCTGCGCGCCATCGGACACGACTGTGTCTGAATGGCAAAGGGGTGCGGAATGACCAAATTTTGTCTCCGCATGTCATCGGGCCCGCTGCCTCTGGATGACAAAGGGTGCAGAATGACCAAATTTTGTCTCTGCGCGCCATCGGACACGACTGTGTCTGAATGGCAAAGGGGTGCGGAATGACCAAATTTTGTCTCCGCATGTCATCGGGCCCGCCGCCTCTGGATGACAAAGGGTGCAAAATGACCAAATTTTGTCTCTGCGCGCCATCGGACACGACTGTGTCTGAATGGCAAAGGGGTGCGGAATGACCAAATTTTGTCTCCGCATGTCGTCAGGCCCGCCGCCTCTAGATGACAAAGGGTGCAGAATGACCAAATTTTGTCTCTGCGCGCCATCGGACACGACTGTGTCTGAATGGCAAAGGGGTGCGGAATGACCAAATTTTTTCTCCGCATGTCACATGACCTCAAGGTCAGTATGACAGATCTTGTGGGGCGGCCGACAAAAGCAAGGCTCTTGCTCCTACGTATCCTCCAATGAGGAACTCAGACCTACGTAGTTCTAGATAACTTGTGAGACTTGAAAAAGTCTCCACCGGAAGATGTTGACATCTCCGGAAAGGGCGCAAATGACCATATTGGCCTCTGCTCATCAATCACACTTGGGGTCACTGAATGATGAGGTGCGGATAACCGTAAGGTGTCTCCGCGGGCTACCAGCTCTTGGGTCATGACAACAAAAGGTGGTGTGGTCGACAAAAGCGAGGCTCTTGCTCCTACGTATCCTCCAATGAGGAACTCAGACCTACGTAGTTCTTGATAACTTGTGAGACTTGAAAAAGTCTCGGTGTTTTCTCCACTAAAATGCAAACATGCTTTAGCAAAGAGACAAATATTCCAACCGATTAGAGCAGCATATGCTTTTTTGAGTGACAAACAATGCGTCTACCAGGGAAGGAGAGTCCGCTGATGGAATCCCCCATAACCATAAATGAGATTTTGGATGTTAGCATTTCGTTTCTAAATGACCATTTAGAGGAAACACCGGGTTCGACAAAAATAGAAGAAAATCACTCAAAGTGTATCAATCTCGCACAGGTAAGTGTTTCATCCTAATTCCGAACCATAGATATGTCATGACTTGACTTTGCAAATTATTTCCTATCAAAATCAAAAATTACATGCGTGATCATGGATCAATAGGGCTTCCCTTGGGAATGGGTTCTTTTGGTGGGTTTTTTCGGCTTTTATGATAATTTTGGCTTTTTCCTTTTCTGTTTTTGTTTGACGCGAGGCGAACAAGTCCGACGCACAGGATTTTGGTTGGTAATCAAAGGGAGAAGACCATTTTAGTTCGTGGTCTCCTTTCCTTCTTTTTGTTCATTTGGTGACAATTCTGTATTGTTCAGACATTGTCTGGTCAAAAAGACCTTTCTGCACATTTCTTCTGCTTCTTTGATCAGGAACTTTCTTTCCTTCTTCTTCTTCTTCTTCTTCTTTTTTTTTTTTTTACTTTCTCCCATTCTTTGATTGGGAATTTTCTTTCTTTTCTTTTTGCTTTCTCCCACTCTTTGATTGGGAATCTCCTTCTTTTCTTTTTTTGCTTTCTCTTTGATTGGAAATTTTCCTTCTTTTCTTTTTTGCTTTCTCTTTGATTGGAAATTTTCCTTCTTTTCTTTTTTTGCTTTCTCTTTGATTGGAAATTTTCCTTCTTTTCTTTTTTTGCTTCCGAGGGTAAGGATTGACATTCTCACCCTGGGTCAAGGTTTATGGTGAGTTAGTATTCTGGCTCAAGGCTCGTAGAATGGCTAGACATGATACATGTCAGGGTTTGGTTTGGTTCAAGGATAAAAAGGGATGCCCCACATTATTTCCATGACACAAATGCAAAAATGATGATTTGGAAACTTTATGCAAAACTGGTCATGCATGCACCTATGTGGACACTCAAATGTCAAATTTTTATGGTCATGTGATGCTAGGGCTCAGGATTCATTTCCTCCATTTTAGTCAACCCAATGTTTCCAAAATATGTTCTTTTATCAATTCGTGCATTCATTCGAGTCCATTTCGGGCGTCCGAGAAAATTTTCACAGCATTCACCCTTCGGGTGTACACACATTTTTTCCAAAAACTAGTTATGATCAGTGAATTTTTTTCAAAGAAAAGGTTGGAAGTCATCTCTTTTCAAAAGCATGTTGGTTTTTCAACTAGACAACTTATTTTCTTTTTTTCTCTCTTTTTTATTTTTTATTATCATTTGTTTATTTCTTTTTCTTGTTTGTTTTTGTTTTTTTTCCTTTTTTTTCCATGAGGTATTTTGCTACCTAAGCATGTGTATATTTGTGAGGTATTTTTGCTATATACATGCATATCCAAGGTATCTTGCCACCTAAACATACATACATATATATATATATATATATATATATATATATATATTGTGAGGTATCTTTTTGCTACATACATGCATACCTAAGGCATCTTGCTACCTAAACATGCATATATATATTTTGTGAAGTGTGTTTTTGTTTACATACATGCATATCTAAGGTATTTTTCACTACCTAAACACGCATACATATATTTTGTGAGGTGTGACTACCTTCCGAGCTTGTGCTCATTTTATTTAGATTCCCAGGATCATGAGCAACTAGGTGCGTCCTACTATAAAAAGTGATCAAATAACAAGCATAGATTCAAAAGGTACTAGGTTGCCTCCTAGTAGCGCTTCTTTAATGTCTTGAGCTGGACGCCTTATGACTTGTCGGTCACTGACCTAGTACTTTTCTTACCTTTGGCTTTGGACTTGGTCGCCTATTGGTCGGCCATGTGGTGTAGGCAATACTCAAACCTTTTTGAGGATGAGTTGAGGTGAACTCTAGAGGTGGTGGCGGTGTGTCTATTGCCCGCTACCGGCCATCCCAATGCTGATGTGGTGTTTCGCCCTGCGCCTGCCTGGGGGCACAGTACTTCTTGATGAAAGCTCGATTGGTAGGGGGGCCTGATGACCTTGCTGGGGGCGACAGGCACTCCCTAGAACTGACAGAGACCCGTATTTAGAGCTGGCAACTCCAAGACCCTATTGGCCTTCTTCGGGTCCACTAGGTGTCTTGCAGGCACGATCCCTGCAAACAATAGATGACATCAGAAATCAGTTGGGGGAGGTGCATACTTACCTATGCCACGATGACATGAACTTGTTAGGGGGAACGGGCGCTCTGTAGGGCCGACAGAGGCCCGTAACCAGAGCTGGAAACCCCAGGGCCCTGTTGGACTTCTTCAGGTCCACTGGGTGTCTTTGTGGGTGCGATCCCTGCAAACAATAGATGGTATCAGAAATCAGTTGAACCATATGCATACTTACCCATGTCGGGACGACACAGACCAACTGATACTTTTGCAGGGGGAGATTGGCATTGCGGTCGCTGGGCAGAATGTTGCTAAGTAGCAATGTCATCTATATCTGTGTAAGAGTGGTCATGTTGGTGCGCATGATCCGCACTCGTCTCTTTGCAGCGGCACGGGTGAAATCTTGCCCCGGTATGCATAGTAGCTGTGTGATAGCCTCCCACTCTGGTTGTGCTCGTACAGTTGGCCCTCCTCCAATATCAGGGGTGGCCCAGGAACCGTTAAAAGGAAACTACTGGCCCCTTAACCGGGAGTGCAAATCTCGGTTAAGCATATAAGGGCAGAGGACCTTAAATTATCTTAAGCTGTGGATATGGAGCCCACTGAAAGTGAGGACGCGTAGTCCTCTGAGGGTGAGGACGTGCAGTCCTTTGATGGCGAGGGCGTGTAGCCCTATGATGGTGAGGACGTGTAGTCCTCTGAAGGTGAGGGCATGTAGCCCTATGATGGCGAGGACATGTAGTCCTTTGATGGCGAGGGCGTGTAGCCCTCTGATGGTGAGGACGTGTAGTCCTCTGAAGGTGAGGGCATGTAGCCCTATGATGGCAAGGACATGTAGTCCTCTAAAGGTGAGGGCATGTAGCCCTACGAAGGCGAGGACGTGCAGTCCTCTGATGGTGAGGGCGTGCAGCCCTCTGATGGTGAGGACGTGTAGTTCTCTGAAGGTGAGGGTAACTAGTACCCAAGGCGAGGGCGGGTAGCCCTCTCAAGGTGAGGACGTGTAGTCCTCTGGAGGTGAGGGCGTGTAGCCCTCTGTTGGCTAGGACGTGTAGTCCTATCAAGGTAAGGACGTGTAGTCCTCTCAAGGTGAGGGTAACTAGTACCCAAGGGGAGGGCGGGTAGCCCTCTCAAGGTGAGGACGTGTAGTCCTCTGGAGGTGAGGGCGTGTAGCCCTCTGTTGGCTAGGACGTGTAGTCCTATCAAGGTGAGGACGTGCAATCCTCTGAAGGCGAGGACGCGTAGTCCTCTGGAGGTGAGGGCGTGCAACCCTCTGATGGTGAGGACGTGTAGTCCTCTCAAGGCGAGGACGTGTAGTCCTCTGAAGGTGAGGGTAACTAGTACCCAAGGCGAGGGCGTGTAGCCCTCTCAAGGCGAGGACTTGTAGTCCTCTGCAGGTGAGGGCGTGTAGCCCTCTGTTGGCTAGGACGTGTAGTCCTATCAAGGTGAGGACGTGCAGTCCTCTGAAGGCGAGGACGTGTAGTCCTCTGGAGGTGAGGGCGTGCAGCCCTCTGATGGTGAGGACGTGTAGTCCTCTCAAGGCGAGGACGTGTAGTCCTCTGAAGGCGAGGGTAACTAGTACCCAAGGCGAGGGCGTGTAGCCCTCTCAAGGCGAGGACATGTAGTCCTCTAGAGGTGAGGGCGTGCAGCCCTCTGATGGTGAGGACGTGTCGTCCTCTCAAGGCGAGGACGTGTAGTCCTCTGAAGGCGATAGGTACAAGTACCCAAGGGTCCACCCTTATGAGAAAACAAGAGATTGACTCATCGAGAGGGCCGGTCATCCCAAATCCATAAGATTTGGACATTAGATGTAGGAAATCTATGCAGTTAACATGATTTTTAGGGATCCAGATGCATGCAACCTTTGTCGTGAAATTTGGTAAATGCGGACCTCATATGAAATAATGCAATGTAATGGAAAGTTGTACAATGTTCATGACATTCTTTCCCTATTTTGTGATTTTGATTTTGATTTGATTTTTCTTGGAAAACACAAATTGACTGTCTTTTTGAAAGAAGTGATAATTCATGCAACCTCATCCTATCTTTTTTGCAAACCTCTCCGGGAACTCCCTCAGAGTGTATGTTCTTTTTGATTTGACCATTTTGGAGTGACGGCAATGGAGCCATTTGATGTTTGATCAATCCATTGAAATCCTAGGGTTTGTCCCCCTTTTTTGTTAAAAACATCGATGGGTGAGAACTTTTGATCGGCCCCTATGTTCACTTGAGGCTCATGCACGGTGCCCCTCATTGCCCCAGTGTAAGGCTTTGAGGTACCAATCGTTGTCTTTCGTCATGACCTTGTAAGAGGGAACCTATTAGGTGAGAACTTTTAATCTGCCCCTAGGTTCACTTGAGGCTCATGCACGATGCCCCTCATTGCCCCAGTGTAAGGCTTTGAGGTACCAATCGTTATCTTGTTTTCATAGCCTCGTAGTGAGGAAGAATGAAAGAAGCAGTTTATTCTTGCAAAAAGAATTTTCCAAGGACGAGAAATAGTTGAAGGATTTTTTGATGGATTAAGTCAAATGACTCCTATGTAGAAGCAAGATGTTTTGATGTTTTGATGATGCCGAAGGATCAAGTGCTTCTAAGTTTTATTCGAGACAAGAAATCAAGATATATGATCAAGTTGATCTCTAGAATCTTAGGAAGAAGTTTCCAAATTGAAAAACAAAAGGTTTGACCAAAGAATTCTATCATTTCAAATTGAGATTTGCTCTCTGGTAATCGATTACCAGCAGTTGAAAATGTTTTAATTCAAATTTTTAAAACCTGTAATCATTTACACAAGTCTTGTAATCGATTACCAGAGGGGATTTTCGGAAAATAATTTCCAAGAGTCACATCTATTCAAATGGTTTATGAATGGGCATCAAAGGTGGCTTGGAAGCACGAATTTAAAGAGAGTTTTCATTGCCCACAAAGTTTATCCTCTCAAAAGATTAAGAGTTTTTCTGAACTGAACTGTCTTATCCTCTCAAAAAGATTCCTTGGTCAACCACTTGCATATTCAATAAGCAATTTTGATTGGTCTTCATTGTACCATCTATCCCTTTTAAGAGAGATTTCTTCTTCTTATTTCTGAAAAGGGATTAAGAGATCGTGGGTCTCTTGTTGTAGAGGATTCCTGAACACAAGGGAAAGGTTGTCCCTGTGTGGTTCAGACTTTGTAAAAGGAGTTTTACAAAGAGAGTGGAAAATCTCAAGTGGGTTGCTTGAGGACTGGACGTAGGCGCGGGAAGTGGCCGAATCAGTATAAATCAAGTTTGCATTCCTCTCTTCCCTTAAACTTCTTTTATTTATTGCTATTTATCTTTTGCCTTAAAGAAGTTTATTTGAATTGTCTTTTGAGTAATTCATGTTAAGGGTGCATTGTTAATCCAAAAAGAAAGAGTGATAGTTCAATTGGGGAATAGTCTTCGTATCTTAATTCAACCCCCCTTTCTTAAGATAACTGAGGCCATTTGTCCAACATCCTATTCTTGACAACTCGCTTCTCTAAGAAGACAAACTGAGGTCACATGAACGTCTATATTTTTACTTGAAAACACAGTCAATCAAATGCCTTTTTATTTTTTATTTTGAAACTTATTTTTTTATTTTGAAACTTATTTGTTTTGAACTCTACTCGTTGTTTTACGACACCCCCACCAACGTGCAAGACGAGTAATCTCTGATTGAACAGTCTTGGAAGTCAACACTCAGGAGCGCAGGTCGCTTGAGCAAACAGACCAATGGCTTGCACCCACATTCTGGTGGAAGTTGAATAAGCAAAGATGTGTTCGTGAGAGGATGAGAGAGGCAAGGATGTCCATTTTATCCATATCATTTAGCATTGTAACTGTGGTTTATGGCATAAACTTGAAAATCCTGATGAGTCATAACAACAGCTTCCAGAATTGCCCCATGTATGGTGTTGCTTGTCAATGTTAGGATTCAACAAGCGATTCTCCTCAAATTTCAGCCAGCCCGTATCAATTAGACTTCACACTTTATGCTTTGGGGTCATACAATGCTCAATGGAATGACTCGGGGCTCCTCCATGATAAGCACACGTTGCGTTCGAGTCGTATTCTCGGAGAAATGGAGGTTGATGAACCTTGGCTAGGGTTATGGCTACCATTGAATTATCAAGTAGATATGGGAGCAAGTCAGCATAGGACACTGGAATTGGGGTGACTTCTACAGGCTTTCTCGCTGCAAAATTCCTTTTTGTTGGTGTTTTTTGGTTTGTGCTAAAGGTGGTCTTCGTCATTGGAAGTGCGGTAGACAGGCTTTGTGGTTGATTTAGGGATGGCCTTTGTCGATAACTGGGTGGTGGGTAAGGAGGAGGTTTGTTATTGGCTGAGTAATGACATTGTTGGGTTGGTGGGAAACTTGGCCGTATAGGAATGGCAGTCACAACATGGGTTTCTCCCTCATCCTCACCCTCTTTATTTGCCCCAGTTTTCTCAGTCGTCCTAGTAGGATGATCAAATTTGCCTCTTTTCGGACCCACATCGATCCTTTCACTGGCGAAGACCAAATCCGCAAAGCTTTGAGGGTGCATAGCCCACCATCTTTTCATAGTAGAGTATCGATAATGTGTATACCATCACGATTATCGTCTCCCTTTCCATCATTGGGGGTACCACCTGGGCCGCCAGATCCCTCCACCTTTTGGGCGTGTTCTTTGAAAGATCCGTCCCCCTTTTTGCAAATGTTCTGTAGTTGCATCCTATCCGGAACCATATCAAAATTGTACTAATACTGCCTAACAAAGGCAACCATTAGGTCCTTCCAAGAATGGACTCGGGAAGATTCCAAGTTAGTGTACCAGGTAACAGCTACCCCAATAAGACTTTCTTGGAAGGAATGTATCAGCAATTCCTCATCTTTTGCGTATTCCCCCATCTTCTAACAATACATCTTTAGATGGTTCTTGGGACAAGTAGTCCCCTTGTACTTGTCAAAGTCCAGCACCTTGAACTTGGGAGGGGTGATGATATTGGGTACTAGGAACAACTCTTCTAGGTTAGCAAAGGAATAATCTTCACCTCCTTCAATGGCCCTGAGCCTTTCCTCTAGATGATCCGCCTTTCCCTTTTCGGCCAAAGCAGGAGGGGCTCTTCCCACCGCAAAATGCAATGGTTGTGGTTGCGGGCGAAACTGAGGGCCCTCCAAAGTGTTTTCAAAGGGTATACCCCCAACTGCTTGCCCTTCAGTGGCATATCCGAGCCAAGGCTCAAAGTCGGCTAGATTGTGGTGGGGAAATTCATGTGTCTCTTCCACGGTTTAAGAGACATGTGCATGATCAGTTTGGGGTTGTTGGCTCTTAATGAGTATGGGAGTGGGGTTATTGAGATTTTCATTGAGAGTGTATGCCACATTGGGTGGTGTATAGTTGGGAGGCAAGCCATATGATGGGAAAGCGTGCTCATTTTGAATTTGCACATCATGGGGTCGTTCGTACTTCCCAAATCTTTGCCTACCATATTTGAGGTTGGATGATTCATTTGCTTGAGGCCAGATGGGAGCATCGGGTTCACCTTAGCGACAGCGCTAGTAGCGGCATCTATAACCGCATTGGCTTCCATTATCTTCTTCATGCTCATCATGGTCTCCATCATTGTGGCCATTTGCTCTTTCATGGCCTCCATGTCGGCCTTCATCTTCTCTTGCACCTCCTCTGCTTCACCTATTACTCTAGCTCTAGCACGAGTTCGGTAAGGGCGCCGTAAAGCGTGTCCTTTTCTTTTTGATAACAATGATTAAGTTCATTTTATTTTATTTTATTTTATTTTTCAAGGAAAGAATGCAATGAGCAATGCAACCAATGAAAAGCATGGATGCATGCGAATGATGTACAGTTGAAGTATTGCGAATTTTTATGCAGGATATGGGGTTGAATCAATTTAAATTTTCAACATGGTCCATGACATCTTTGTCAAGGTGAAACTGGAAGTAACAAGGACATCAACAATCCTAAATATGTTTGGCAGTAGACGAAGCAGTGATGTGACTCGATTCATCTTTTCCCCCATTTTGCAAGACGGTTACTTCCATATTTCAACTTGACTCGATGAACCTTTTTGTAAAAGCATGAGCTTGGTTCAACCCTATAATCCAAGGAATGGCAATTCTGATTGCCAATACTTCAACAACATCTCATAGGGATGAATGACTCGAGAATACGCATGCTATGCATGGAAAATGTAATTATGAGATTGAGATGCCCGAAGAAACATCCTTTCTTAGTTAAACATGCATTAGGTACCATGTTCAATCATTTTGTTTTTAAGTGAAATGGGTTTATGATCCCAACATGGTTGGCTCATGGTACCGAATATATGCAACTAAGAATGCAGCGTGAACTTTCGTACTTCCCCTTTTTTTTGTTTTTGTTTTGTAGAGGAAAATACAAGGATCATGTATGAGCAAACAAAAAGTATGTTGAACGCATATGATGATGCAATGACTCATGCAAAATGGGAATGTGATAACGGACAAATGCAGGAGCGATATGTTCATTATGATGCTGAAGAGATGTTTATGCGGTGCATGATATGAATGCATTTTACGGACACGAGAGCCCGAAAAATTATCTCTTCTTACTTGCGCATTTGGGGGCGAAGTGCCCCATGTGTACAATTAAGAAGGTGATATGGACCTTTCGGCTTCCCGTGACAAAGGACGAGACCAACATACAATGCATGCTAGAGATAAAATGCGGGAGTGACTTGATTCGCACTGATTTTTGGAGTAAAAACGTGGGATAAACTCATCTTATTCAAAAAGTTATAACTAGTCAAGATCTGAGCGACAATACAAACTTCCTAGCGGTTTCCAATCATATGGTCCATTAAGTCTATCATATGCTGACAATAGCTGAGAAGTCCGTGGATCTCCTCGGGGGCGGAGTAGGTGTCCGCCACTGCTTTGGCCTTGGCTAGCAATCGGGGAAGTTCTTGACTCCTGTTCAAAGTAAGAGCAAATCGGTCCGTCCACATTGTTGCCTCTTGGTGCAATGAATCAATTACCCTTTCCCTTGCTTCCCTTTCTGTTGATATCTTGGCGTACTCATCCTCTAGCCTTTGCTCGTGAGTCGCCGCTAGATTTAGCTTCTCTTTGCGCTTATCGATGATGGCCCACATATTCCCTTTAGTCTCGCTTAACTGTTGGGACAAATTTCTTTTCGACCTAAGGCAAACCTTTAGCTCGTCCTTCAAGATCATGCCTTTGACCCGTGATGATTCCTTTCACCTCTTCGAAGCTTGAGCTCACTATTGCTGCCCTATAAAGCCCCTCAAAACTTTGCTTTGGTCGTGTTCTTCCTTTCGGGCCTTCTTGGTTTCTCGTTCCAAGGCTTCAGCTGTGGCCATATTGACGTCCCTTAGTTCATCATACTCTTTTCAGACTTTGATGGCTATGGACTTTGAACTTCTCTTCGACTACCCGGGCTCTTTCAAGCTCTGCCTTTAGGGCTTGTACCTCATCACTTTCTTCCGAAGCTTTAACCTCATCGTCTCTCACAGTCTTTAGATTTGGGAGCCAATCCAATCCTTGTGTTCGGACTCTCAGCCACTTATGATAGCCGTCGATGATCCCATTACTGCTTCCCCTAAGCTCTATGTCCTTTCTTCATGCCGCATCCCATGCCTTGCGAACTCCTTGGAGTACCCTCGCGTTGTGGTCACCGAAACCCCGTGCGATGAAAGGCGTGATGCTTTCGTCTGATGGCACTCCTCTCATGGGGTAGCCAAGCTGTCTTATGGCGAGGACGGGATTATAATTAATACAACCCCTTGTTCCATCAAGGGAACATTTGGACATCCTTCGCATGAAGATAGAATCCTGATTCTTCCTTCCTTCTAGCGAGGGAACAAATTAACAGACGCCCCTCCATGCTAGCCAAGAGTTGGTCCCAATTCGCCTTTCCTTTTTCGATGCACGAGCGGTGACCTTGTAGCGGATAGACGGGCTTACCTTCTTGGAGAAAAGGGTGTGAAACCAGCCACACATAGAGAGCCAGTGCACAACAAAAAATTCTTGCGTCGCTCTTTTCACATCCTCGGTCGAACGTGTCATACATGGCCAAAATGGCGACGACCGGGCTTTCCTTGCCATGATGAAAGGCGAGGAAAGCGTCAATCACTACTAGGTCCACTAACCCTTCCATATTCGGAAAGAGGACAACTCCAAAGATCAAAAGCGCCAAGATGTCAATAAAAGAAAGCCCATTCGCCTTGATTTTCCAAGGCCTTTGCCCTTTCCTCCAAACACTTCCTTGATACTCCGACTACCCCATTCCTATTTTGCTTTACCTGGTTCAACTCTTGTGCTGATATTTACACTACCTTGGCAACTCTTGTCGTGGAGGGATAGAACCAGAGAAAAGATATGGCTTCCTTCCTCCCAGTGGGCATCCCAGGATTTCTTCAAACTCTTTCACAGTCGGCACTAGCTGGAAGTCCTCGAATGTGAAGCACCTTAGGGGCTGGTCATAATACTGGGAAAGGGATGCAATCGGTTCCATGGAGACTTCTACCCTAGCTAGGTCCCAAATCTTACCATAGGCTTTGCGGAAGGCTTGCTGTTGAAGTTGACCCATTAATTGCCCCAACTCTTGTAAACTAGTGACCTCTAAGCTCTTGATTTTGACTTGATAGAACCTCTTTTTAAGCGAAGGCTTTTGACTTGATCCCATGTTTTACTAAAGTGAAATAAAATCTAGTCCGAATCAAAACTCCGACATCTATCATGGGTGGAATGGATGAATGCATGAAGAAATGCATATAACACAGATGCAATTTATGAATACGGGAGCCCGAGAAATTGTTTCCTTGTTGGATACAACGTTTGGGCAGCGTGGCACCCAACGTATGTTTTTAAGAAGGCGACACGGACCCTCCGTCGGTTTGCTAAAGTGAGGGGATCAAAGACGAAACCCACGCATGATGCATATGCGAAAGGCACAACACGGGGATGTACATAGTACGACAATATTCACAAACAAATATAAGCAAGAGGGTATATGATACTTATGCATGGCAGTGTGAAAAATGGCACGCAGCGTGTTTGCTCCGTGCCCCTATTTAAGGGACCTATAAGGGAAAGAGCTAACTAGGCTTTTAGTGATAACCCCCAAGGTAGTCATATCTCTCTTGATGGTTTCTAGAAGTATCATCCCCTTCGAAGAACATACTGCAGCAGTAAGGACTACTAGCAACAATGTGTTTTCAAAGAGAAAAACTCTAGATGAGGGTTCACTGTAATCAAGCAAGTCGGAGACGTAGCATGATCACGGATTCACCTCCACTCCTTATGTTCCCACGAACCCGGGTATAGGGCCCCTTTCTCAACTCACCGTGTGTGCAAATAGTGTTAGTGTTTGTGTGCATCAAATGAATAAATATTTACCTCATGCATACAAAAAATGCACTAAAAGCATCAAAGAGTTATATATACAAGAACATAATAAAGGGAAACCAACAAAGGAGTAAGTCATGGCAAAACTTTGCACAAGATTAAATGGCCTAACTCTCTAAAAACATTCCCCAGTGGAGTCACCAACTGTCGCAACCTACCCTTCGGCGGGAGGGTGACGCGAGACTCGCGGGATGCGTGTTCCACGAAAGGAATACGCGCAGAGTCGCCACCAACGTTTATTTGAGAAAAACGTCGGAAAAACCGGAAAAGACGCGATCTACGAACTTTTAAGTGAAAGGCTCGGGAGTTGTATTTACGCACGGGGAAGGTATTAGCACCCCACACGTCCGTCCCTAAGGGACGGCAGCCTTTAATCAAACGTGCAAACATGACTTTGATTTTTTATGTTCCCTTTTTATGTCTCTATATCCTTTATACCCTTTTTATATTTTTCTCTTTTTGTGGTCGACAAGGGTGTTTCCCTTTGCTCCTACGTATTCCTCAATTTGCGATGAGGAAATCAGACCTACGTAGTTCTTTCTTATCAAGTGATTCTTTTTTACTTAAGAGGTGATCATTTTAAGGCGTTGGACCTTGAAAATGATCCATTTTACTTAGTAAGAAATTGAAATGACAAACTTCAAAAACCTATTTTATGGACGAGCTTGACTAGGCGAGTTAATTTTAGCCTTAGTTTCACTTTAGTTATTAGTCAATTCGGTTAAGAATGAGAAATCTCAAAGAGAAAACGTCCGATTGTTTTTCCGCTTTATTTTACTAAAAGGATGTTTTTTATTATTATATTATTTTTTACCTCTTTTTTTTTTATTTCCAACGTGGTTACGTCACGACCGAATGGTCGGAATTCATTTTAACCGAAGTTAACGGATAATACAACTCAAACGATCGGTGGAAATTTATTTTATTTTTAAGTTAAGCGAGAAATGACTTAAATAAAATGGCTTAAGCACATCAAAAGGGGGTATAAAAAGTAAATGAAATGAGAATAAAAATACGCGAAACACAATGTGGACCACCACGGGTACATAGAATGAATCGAAAAGCTTGGTTCGAGGTACTTACCCGTTGAAGATCGAAGAACGATGAAGAACGAATGAAGAACGTCGAAGAACGGTCGAAACCTTCGCGAAATTCCTTACGGAAATGTTTCGGAAGCGCCTCGGCTTTGATTTTCTTCATGGAAACAATTTTTCCAAGCAAATTCGAAAGAGAGAGAAGTGCCTAAGGGGCTGAACCCTTTTCTTCTTCACTTCCTCCCCTATTTATAGCAAAATAGGGGAGATGGTTGCCGCCCAGCTCGTCCAGGCAAGCCAGGTTGCTTCCTCCAGAAGCAACAGCCATCTAGAGGAATCTTCTGGAGGGCCCAAGTGGGCCTGGTTGCTATTTGCACCCCCATTTTTACTAAGTACACCCCCCTCTGCTTTTTTTTGGTGATTCTTTTTTCGTAAAGTTACGGAAACTTACGAATTTCGTAACGATACTTGTTTTCTTTCCATAATGTTACGGAACCTTGCGGATTACATAATCATCCCCTTTTTGACTTACGGAATGTTACGGAACCTCACTAATTATGCAACGATGCTTCCATTTGATTTCCGGTGTGTCACGGAACCTTACGGATTGCGCATCAATATTTTCTTTTGTTTTTCGGCATGTCTCGGAATTTCACAAATTGCCTAATGATGGGTGCCAAGCACCTTACAAGGACCAAACAAAGGTCGCATGTCATCAAGCAAAGGTCCCCGGACGAAATTAGGGTATGACAGTTGCCCCTCTTTACTTGTCTTTTATTGGAGATAAAAGGAAAGTAAAGATAAGACACTAATTTCGTTCCTCTCGGTTGACGAGAGTCGCGGGTGACCATAAAATTTCCGCATGCAAATGACTTATCGTTCCCGAGGGAACAAAAGGTGCAGAAGACGATGTCAGTCTATGCATGCTATCAAGCGTTCTGTCTTACAGATAGCAAAAGAATGTTTATACGGATAACCACTCGGGTATTTCCGCCCGTCAGCGTGACTCAAAAGTCAATATGACAGATCTTGTGAGCGCGGAAGATGATGTAAATCTCCGCATGTCATCGGGCCCGCCGCCTCTGGATGACAAAGGGTGCAAAATGATTTCTGTTAACCCTGACCCAGGAAGTCAGGTGGCAGGCGGGGTATCGTATGGTTATCCGCACCTTTCGTCAACCAGGGGCAAACGAGCCCGTTGACGCGCGGAGACTAACGTCGTCTTCTGCACCTTTTGTCATCCAGAGACAGCGAGTCCGGTGACATGCAGGGAATACCTTATGGTTATCCGCACCTTTCGTCGACCAAGGCGAACGAGTCGATGGTATCGGGATGATATTGGTCGTCTGATTCTGATTATTTTTGAAAATTTTTCGTCATCTAGAGACATTCAAGTCCGACGACGCGCAAGATTCTTCTCTGCTAGGCAGGGACGATCGAGTTTGATAGCACGTGGAAACGTCATGGTTATCCTGTTTTATCTCTTTCAAGGCACTAAAGTTTTGCTGATACTCCTGATGCCTTTTCTTTTCTTTCTGAATGACAGGTTCCGCTGGTTGGGATATTGATCGTCCGAAAAATGTTCCGCTCGAACGAAATTAGTGTCTTATCTTTACTTCGCTTTTATCTCCAATAAAGGTTAAGTAATGAAGGGCAACAGTCATACTCTAATTTCGTCCAGGGACTATTATTTGTTGGCATGCGACCTTCGCTTGACCGCCTCAAAATGTTTAACACCCATCATTATGTAATTTGTAAAGTTTCACAACATTCTGGAAGGAAAAAACAAGCATTGTTGTGCAATCCGTAAATTTCAGCAACATTCCAGAAATAAAAAACAAGCATTGTTGCACAATCCGTAAAGTTCTGCAATATTCTAGAAGTCAAAAAGAGCATCGTTGCGTAATCTGTAAAGTTTCACAACATTCTGGAAAGAAAATGGGTGTCATTACATAATCCGTAAAGTTCCATAACGTTTCGGAAAGGAATCAACAAAAAACACAAGGGGTGTATTTAGTGAAAAAGGGGGTGCAAATAGCAACCAAGCCCACTTGGGCCTTCCTGAGTGTTCCAAAAGAAGGCGATGCCTTCTGGTGGAAGCAACCCTGCTCGCCAGGGCAAGTTGGGCAGCAACCACCTCCCTCTTTTCTCCTATAAATAGGGGAAAGAGGGCAGAGCAAATTGTTCAGCCCTTCTAGTATTTGAGGATTCTCTTGAAATTAGTGAGAAAAATTGTTTCCGTGAAGAAAATCCAAGTCGAGGTGCTTCCGTAACGCTTCCAAGATGTTTTCATGAGCGATTTCGTTAAGATTCTTCACCGTTCTTCATCGTTCTTCGTTCGTTCTTCATCATTCTTCAGTCTTCAACCGGTAAGTTCCCAAAATCAAATCTTTCAATTCATTCTATGCACCCTTAGTGGTCCCTACTTGTTTCGCATACTTTTATTTTCATTTCGTTTGTTTTCCGTACCCCCTTTTAACATGTTTTAACTGTTTATTTAAGTCGTTTTCTCACCTAATAAATGATAAAATGAATTTCAATCGATCATTTGAGTTGTAATCTCGTTTAATCACTGTTAAAATAAAATTCAACCGATCGTTCATGCTGTAACCTCGGTTAAACCAAAACAAAAAGATAAAAAATATAAAAAAACATAAAAAAGCATAAAAACACAAAAAGACATAAAAAAGGGAAAATAAACCATTTTGAAGTCATATTTGCACACTTGATTAAAGGTTGTTGTCCCTTGTGACAGACGCGTGGGGTGCTAATGCCTTCCCTGTGCATAAAAACAACTCCTGAACCTTTCACGATTAATGTTTGTAGACCAACCTTTCCGGTTTTTCCGATGTCTTCCTCGAATAAACGTTGGTGGCGAGTCCGCGCATTTTCCTTTCTTGGAAAACGCACCCGTGAGTCCCTCGTCGCCCTCCCGCCGAAGGGTAGGCTGCGACATTATGTATTTACATCAGTTGTTCATTCGAAATCCCCAACTAGGGTGTTTAGCCAGCCATTACAGAAGAAACCCTAACAATAATAGGCTTTCAAAACCTAGGTATCTCTGCAAAAGCTACTCCTCTTGCTGCCTCCAGAGCTCTTTTCCTGAAATAGGCATTGTGGTGTGCAAGGGATAATTCATTCAAACATATGGTCAGCTTTTTGGCTAAGTGGTTATTCATAATCAAACATGGCCTTCATCATCCTCAAATTCATGCATCCAATCCATACTTCAGGGATTCACGCAAAAATCAGTACTAAATGATAGTCATTTCTCACAAAATTTAAGGATCACACTCTCACCAGGATATGGTTAATGCATTCCTTCACAATCAATCTGACAACCAACTAACATTTTCAGACATACTTCCAATCACATGCTCATTCTCTTCTAATGACTGCAAACTTGATCAAAACAATCATCTAATCATCCCAATCCATTCAATTCATACATTTGCTCAATCAAATCATTTTCAAACACTCATTTCATACCAAACAAGCCACTGCATACAAAGTTCAACCAATTCACTGTTCAATCAAGCTTTTTGTACAAGCAAACAAACAACTACACTACTGAAATACTGAAATTCAAATGCTGAAATTTAAAGAACTGAAACATAAAAACTGAAATTTAAATGACATAAATCATAAAATAACTGAAAATAAACTAAAGTGTTCAGAGTGCAAAAATTTAAACGTCCTGCTCCTCCTGTGGTTGGTCTTCATTCAAATCCAATGTTGGAGCTGCTGATGAATCCTTGATAGGCTGCTCTGGCTCCGCGACTGATATAGATGGTTGGGTCTCCTCAGGAGTAGTCTCCTCCTCTGCTGGTGCTGGTGGCTTCTCAATATCTGGCTCTTGGGCTGCAGAGGCCCCACCCCCTCCAGAAGAAGAGGGCTGGTCTCCTAGCCAGGCCACCTGAGCATCAAACTCCTCCATGCTCATAATGGAGGGAAAGCCCAAGCCCTGAAGGCTCTGCATGATAATGGACTACTCCCTGCGGATGCTCTGGAGCATGGAGTGTAGCATCTGTGGTGTAAAAATAAAATCTGATGGACCTACAGATAAAGGAGCTGGAAGTGGTATTTGTGTGGGTGTAGGAGGAATAACTAGAATCTAAGTGGGAGGTAATGGAATTGTGGAAGAAGAAGGAGCTGGTGTCTCTGGTGCTGAAGAGGAAAGGGCCTCAGATCTCTTACCCCTGGCCTTCTTGGGTCCTCTGAAAGTTAATGTCGGATCATTAAGATTTCAACAGTTCTTCTTAATATATGCCAAATTAATGGTAGGGAATCCTAGTCTGGATGTATCATGTTGTGCTATGAGGGAGATCTGGTGGGAGATGAGGTACCCCATATTCATGTCCATATTCATGATGATGCCATAAATGAGTTTGGCTCTATCAAGAATGATATCAGAAGTGTGGGAAGTGGGGATGAGGTTAGAAAAGGAAAGAACGCTCCAAGTTTGAGCAAGCATAGTCATGTTCTTCCTCAAAATCTTTAAAGGCTGCCCATCAGCATTAAGCTCGAATCCCCTCCCTGGGATACAAAGCTTAGCAGCCAACTCCTGAGGATCAGGCCTCAGGAGTGCAAATCTGGAATAAGCACAAAGTGTTTCCCCCTCTTCCACAACAACAATAGTCTTCAAAAATGTGTTAAGAGTATCCTCATCAAACTTAATCAAATGACCTTTCACCCTCACCTACTTAGGTGATTTGTCCTCAGCGTCATAGAGGTTTGCATAAAATTCTTTTACAATGGCAACATCAATGTTGCTGTCCAGGAAGTCAGTCAACTCCTCATCCCAATGGCGTCTCTCGAGTTCCTCCTTGAACTCATCAAACTTTGTATAGTAGACTACCACATTTCTTTTTGGTAAAAGCTTATGAGGCACCATAATGTCAGTGTATCTCTCCCAAGCCTCTTGGGAAGTGAATCTGGATCTATCAAATCTGGCTTGGGTAGGTGTGAGGGTGCCTTTCTTTTCCTGGAAGCCATCTGCAAAATATAAGACAAAACACAATAGATTAGTACAGGCTTATTCTCAAGAAAATAGAAAAATTTAAACTAAAAATAGAGCTGAGCGCTTAGCGCAGCATGCTGAGCTTAGCGCGCCTTATGAAATTAACTCAAGCGCTAAGCACGGCAAGCTGGCACTTAGCTCGAAGACACAAAAAATATTTTTTTTTCTGCAGAATAGGCTTAACACACAGCTGCACTTAGCCTAAGTCTACAATTTTTGAAACAGTAGAGGACTGGAGCTTAGCGGTTAGCTCAACCTCAATAGAAAGACACTCAAGCTTAGCACACAGGCGCACTTAGCCTTATTACAAAGGTAAAGAAACAGAACCTAAGTGGCGCATAGCTTAGCAAGCTGGGCTTAGCGCCTGAACTACTCTGAGTATCTCAGTATACTATTGATGCTTAGCGCATAGGCGCACTTAGCGTCTACATCGTTTTAGTTCAATAGCTATGATGAGCGCGCTTAGTGCGACATGGTCCGCTTAACGCGATCATTAGAAATCCTAAAAAAATTTAACAGTTGTGATGAACAGGCTAAGCGCAGCAGGCGCGCTTAGTGCATTCATCGCAATTCCCAGAAATACACACAGGGGTTTTCACCCCTTTCAGCCACATTGCCCCTAATGATCTTCTAAACTACCTAAAGTCCTAAAATACCTAACCCTAAAACTAAGTACCTTAACCTAACAACAACTAACTACGAAAACCATAAATCAACTATACTAAGGTTTAAAGCATGAAAAGTAAAAATAGAAATCAACTATCCTAAGGTTTAAAGCATGAAAAGTAAATCAACTATCATCTTTGAAATGAAGCAAAGATGATGTAGAGAAGTAGTATACACGCAACAGAAAGTAGAAGAATGCTCAAAGATGAGAGGGTGCAGAGGTTTGGGTGCAAAGGTAGCAACCCAAGTGCCTCTACCTTTGCTTTTTAAAAACTGAATTATGTATGGCGCGCTTAGCGTGCAGCTACGCTTAGCGCGCCAACGTGACGTTTGAGTTTAAAACACTAGCGCTTAGCCTAGCCTCGCGCTAAGCCCAACTTGAAGTTGTAAAATCCCGTAAGCATTTGGGGCTTAGCGCGGTAGGCTGCGCTTAGCGCTTTCTGCAACACCAAAAATTTTTCTGCAATATGTGCTTAGCCTGAGATCCGAGGCTTAGTGTAACATCAAGCTTCAACTTACAGTGAGTGATTCAGGCTTAGCGCCACTACCTGCGTTAAGCGCACTTCCAATGATTTCAAAATAGAACGATGTTGGCGCTTAGCGTATCCTTTCCCGCTAAGCTCAGCTTGAAAGCTCAACTTACAGAATGAATCTGGGGCTTAGCATAGTATGGTGCACTTAGCGTAGCTATAATAAATTTTCACAAAGAGGAAGTGGCGCTTCGCGCATCATCCACGCTAAGCCCACTGATTAAGGTGCAACTTACAGTGAAGATGTTGGGCTTAGTGCAACGATGTGCACTTAGCTAAACCATTCAGCCAATCAATCAGGGGTCTTTGCGCTTAGCGTGAGCAAGCTCGGCTTAGCACGTGAAGAGATGGCGCTTAGCGCAAGGTTTGTGCTTAGCGGATAAGCAATCTAAAAATTTTTCTGAGTCATTTTCTGCTTATCTCTTCACACAAAATTTAAAAACCCTTTTTGTTCATTACTAAACAAGCTGAAATAAATCACAATCACAAGCATGATGTCCTAACTACATGCAAGAAATAAAAATGAAGATAGAGAAGGGAAAGCAAAGCTGGGTGATGGAAGCTTGCTTGTGGGGCTTCTATGGAGGCTGGATCTTTAAGCTTCAATGAGGTCCTTTAATGGTGATTTTCCACCATGGAGATGCAGCGGAAGACAAAGTAGAAGAGGTGAGAGGAGGCGCCATCCACTAGGGAATAAGCCATGGAAGAAGGAGCTTCACCACCAAGATGAGCCTTGGATAAGAAGCTTGGAAGGATGCTTCAATGGAGGAAAAGAAAGAGGGAGAGAAAGAGAGAGGTGGGAGCACGAAATTGAAGGAATAAAAGAGGGAGAGAAGTAGAACTTTGAAGTATGTCTCACAAGACTCTCATTCATCAAAGTTACAACAAGTGTTACACATGTTTCTATTTATAGACTAGGTAGCTTCCTTGAGAAGCTTTCTTGAGAAAACTTCCTTGAGAAGCTTCTTTGAGAAAACTTCCTTGAGAAGCTAGAGCTTAGCTACACACACCCCTCTAATAACTAAGCTCACCTCCTTGAGAAGTTTCCTTGAAAAGGTTCCTAAAGAAGCTAGAGCTTAGCTACACACACCTCTCTAATAGCTAAGCTCTCCTCCATGAGATGAGAAGCTAGAACTTAGCTGCATACCCCCTATAATAGCTAAGCTCACCCCCATGATAAAATACATGAAAATACAAAAAAAAGTCTCTACTACAAAGACTACTCAAAATGCCTCGAAATACAAGGCTAAAACCCTATACTACTAGAATGGCCAAAATACAAGGCCTAAACAAATGAAAAAAACCTATTCTAATATTTACAAAGATAAGCGGGCACATACTTAGCCCATGGGCTCAAAATCTACCCTAAGGCTCATGAGAACCCTAGGGCCTTCCCTTGGATCTCTGGCCCAATCTACTTGGAGTCTTCTATCAATTGCCCTTGCGGGGTAGGATTGCATCACTGGGTTACCTCCCAGTAAGTGCTTCTTTAACGTCACTAGCTTGATGCATCATCCTGTTATCTAGGATCTTCTTCTCATGTCTTCTTTCTTCCATCACATGAACTTTAAAATAGACATTCTGGTCAGATGGCTCTTTATCTTCATGAAATAGATCAAAGTTGATTTTCTGATCTTCTATGCCCATTTGCAACATCTTCTTTCCCATATCTACTACACAGCTTGCAGTAGACATGAATGGGCAGCCAAGAATGAGAGGAATATCAGCATCCTCTTCTATGTCTATCACCACAAAATCAGCTGGAAATATAAGGTGTTTCACCTTCACCAAAACATCTTCAATCACTCCATACGGTCTTGTGATGGAGCGGTCAGCTAAGTGAAGGGTCATGCGTGTAGATATTATCTCTATCTCTCCAAGTCGCAGGCACATGGAGAGAGGCATTAAGTTGATACTAGCTTCCAGGTCTATGAGAGCTTTTCCTACAACAACCTCACCAATGGAACACGGTATCATGACAACTCCAGGATCTTTGTGCTTAGGTGGAAGAATGCGTTGAATCACAGCACTACAATTGCCTTCCACCATAATTTTGTCACTATGGATGTATTGGCTCTTCTTTGTCAGCATATCTTTTAAAAATTTGGCATATAGGGGCATTTGTAGAAATGCTTCTCCAAAGGGTAAAGTAATTTCTAGTTTCTTGAAGATATCAAGAAATCAGGCCAAATGTCTTTCTTTCTCTTTCCGGGAAGGTACTAAAGGATAAGGTACTTCCTTGCCTTCATTTGAAGTAGTATCCTTCTTCTTTTCAATGTTTGCCTCACTCTTGCCTCTCCTCATCTCATCAACAACAACTTTCTCTTTTTGTTTTTCATTTTTCAGCTTTTTTTCTTTTTCTTTTTCTTCTTCTTTTATTAGTGTCTCTTCCTCCTTATCATCTTCAGCCTCCTCATTAATCTCTTTAAGTTCTACAAAATCAGAAATGGGTTCGAGTGCTGGCTTATGTTGGATCAAGTGGCCTCGAAATAATTAAGAAGGGGGGGTTGAATTAATTATTACTAAAACTTTACTAATTAAAAAACTACCCTTCTTAGGCTTTTACTATAATGTTAAGAAAGTAAATAACAAAAATAGAAACTTAACCAAAAGTAAAAGTGATAATTAAAGTGCACAGTGGAAATTAAAGAGTGTAGGGAAGAAGAAGACAAACACAAGAATTTTATACTGGTTCGGCAACAACCCGAGCCTACATTCAGTCCCCAAGCGACCTGTGGTCCTTGAGCTTTCTTTTCAACCTTGTAAAGTCCTTTACAAGCAAAGATCCACAAGGGATGTGCCCTCCCTTGTTCTCCTTGAACAACCTAGTGGATGTACCCTCCACTAGAACTGATCCACAAAAGATGTACCCTCTCTTGTTGTCAGTCACAACAACCCAAGAAGATGTACCCTCTACTTGTACCACAATGGATGTACCCTCCAATGTGTTAAAACAAAGTTCTCAGGCGGTTAGTCCTTCGAAAATTTATGAAGGGGGAAACAAAAGAATTTTCAGGCAGTTAGTCCTTTGAAATCTTTTGTTTATGGGAAAGGGAAGAATCAAAAGAATTCTCAGACTGTGTCGTTTTGAATTCTTTGACAAGGGAGAAGGGAGACACAAAAGAATTCAGGCGGTTAGTCCTTCATTCTTTTGGAAAAGGGAGAAGAGAGACACAAAAAGAATTCAGGCGGTTAGTCCTTGGCAAATTATTTTTGGCAAAGGGAGAAGAGAAAGAAAAAGATGAATAGCACACTTTTGTTTTCAAGGTTTGGAAAACCAGAAAACTTTTGAAAGCTTTTTGCAAAGGAAGAAGAAGAAGAAGAAGAAGTTCAAAGAGATTCAAAGGTTGCAAAAGAATATGTGAAAAGTTGTTTGTAAAGGTTGTAAGTGTTGTAAGTTGTATATGAAATGCAAATCAAGGTCTTGCTTTTATAGACTCTTCAAGTTTGGTCAAGAAAACCATTGGAAGAGTTATAACCTTTAGAAAACCTAAAAACCATTGGAAGAGTTACATCTTTTGATTTTTGTTCAAAACTTGTCACTGATAATTGATTACCAAATCCTTGTAATCGATTACACAAAGCATTTTTGTGAAAGAATGTGACTCTTCACAATTGAATTTGAATTTCAACGTTCAAATACACTGGTAATCGATTACCAATATTTTGTAATCGATTACACCATTTTGAAATTAATTGGAACGTTGTAAATTCAGTTGAAAGCTTTTGAAAACAAACTTTGCCACTGGTAATCGATTACAGGAAACTGGTAATCGATTACCAAAGAGTAAAAACTCTGGTAACTTAGAAAATTTTGAGAAAAACTCTTTTGAAAAAACAAAATTGTGCTATGTTTGTTTTTTGAAAAATCTTTTCAATACTTCCCTTGTGAGGTCTTCTTGATTTCTTCTCTTGAGAATTGAATTCATCTTTTCTTGAATCTTGAAATCAAACTTCTTTTGATTCTTGAATTGTTGACTAAATCTTGAAATCATTAACTTTTCTTGATTCTTGAATTGTTGACTCAATCTTGAAATCATTCTATTGGGCTTTTTGTCATCATCTCTTGTTATCATCAAAACATCTTGAATCAATTTGATTCATCATCATGAAGCTTGCTTCTATAGAGTAGGTGCCAGCTGATGTTTATGTTTCTCCATCTTCTTCTCAGTTTCACTCTCACCCACATGGATTGCCCTTCTACTTCTAGTCATCACAGCTTTACACTCCTCCTTGGGATTTTTCTCTGTATTAGTTATAAAACTGCTTGATGATCTATCCGCCAATTGCTTTGCAAGCTATCCCACTTGGACCTCCAGATTTTTTATGGCAGACTCTATACTCTTCTGGTTGGACATAAAAACCTGCATGAACTAAGCTAGAGTCTCTTCCAGCTTCGTTGTGCGATCATATAGACTAGGCCTTTATTGTTGTGGCCTTGTGGATGGTCCACCTTGATCTCTATTAAATTGATTTCTAGGGTGGTTCCTCCATTGTCCCTGATGTTGACTGTATTGCTAGCCATGTTGGAATCCAGAAAATCCTCCTGCATTAAAATTGTTTCTGGGCTGATTTCCCATGTAATTGACTTCATGAGTGGGTTGTTCTTCAATAGGGATACAGCATCTAGATTCATGAGCTCCCCCACAGATGGTACATCCTACAACCTGCAAAACAGAAGCATGTGAAGTATGTACAAAATGAATTTGAGTTGGCAACTTACTTAGTGTTTTAGTCAATGCCTCAAGTTGCTTAGACATCAACTTATTTTGTGCCAACAATGCATCTTGGGAGGTTAGCTCCAATAAACTCTTTTTAGTAGGAATGTGAGCTCTATCTCTCAAAATAGCAATGTCACTTGCAACCATATTTTCAATGAGATCCATGGCTTCTTCAGGGGTCTTCAATTTGATTTTCCCACCTGCAGAAGTGTCCAATAGCTTCTTGGACTGCAGTCTTAACCCATCTATAAAAATGTTGAGTTGTATCGGTTCTGAGAATCCATGAGTGGGAGTCTTTCTCAATAAACCACGGAATCTTTCCAAGGCCTCACTCAAAGATTCATCAGGAAATTGGTGAAAAGAAGAGATGGCAGCTTTGCCTTCTGCAGTCTTAGACTCAGGAAAATATTTCTTGAGAAATTTCTCCACAACCTCATCCATGTCTTAAGACTATTGCCTTTAAATGAATGAAGCCACCTCTTAGCTTCTCCCGACAAAGAAAATGAGAACAAGCTCAATCGGATTGCATCTTCAGGCACTCCAGCCAACCTAATAGTATTGCATATTTCTATATAGGTGGCTAAGTGTGCATATGGGTCTTCATTTGGTAAACCATGAAACAGATTATTCTGAATTAGATGAATCAATGATGGTGGATATGTAATGGTTTGTGCTTGAACTTCTGGTTGAGCAATGCTGGTGAAAAATCGTGGCACATTAGAACTTGAATAATCTTCCAGGGTGACTCTTCTTGGCTCTTCAGCCATGATGTGGTCTTCGATAGGATCTAGATGAGAATGTCCTGCAATAGGAAAACTAGAAGATGCCTCAGAAGATTGAGGTTTTTCCTCTGGAATTGCTGCTACTTCTAAATCCTGCAAAAAAATTCTATTTCTCTCTTGATTACGCCTTCTACAAGTGGCGTTAATCTTCAAATCAATGGGGATCAAATCACTTGCAGTAGATCTTCTTTGCATACAAGAAAACAGAACTGCAGTTATCCAGTTCAAAAGAACAATGAATATGCTAAAACTACTATGTTAGTCAAAAGAATCAATAAATCAAAGAAAGCAAAAATAAAGCAATGCTGCAGAACTAAACCAAACTCTACTAACAGCTTAGTTCCCTGGCAACGGCACCATAAATAATTTTGTTGGATTTCCCCTGCGATTACTTTTTGTTCCACTTTTTCTTCGTACAAATATATTCAAGGGAAATCCGGTTTGCCGAAAAGTGCACCGAATCGTCAAGTATTTAAAAATTAAAACGGATGAATCCGAGTATCGAACACAGGGAACTAATATTAGCCTAAGTTAAGTTTAGAAATGAAGCATTGTTGAGAGAACATATATGATTGATAATTTCAAGCAGAATTTAAACTAAACTTTTATGCTAAAAACTATAAAATGCAAAGTAAAACTGGCAGTAGTAGGTATAAATGTTGGGTCTTTCCAACAAACAAGATGATGCATATATATATATTTCTCTAATCAATCATGCTCTTGTGTTCTATGTTGTAGCCTAAATTACTAAACCTCGATCCCTCGTCAGACCGGATCAATCCAAGCTTCGTCCTCAGATCCCTCTTGTTGGACTAAGCCTAATTGAGACAACCCTCTTAGGTTTAGACTAACTTAAACTGAGTTTCGTCCACAGATCCCTCTTATAAGACTAGACTCAACTCAAGCAGCTTACGAAAGTTTAGCCTAATTTAGCCTAAGCTTCGTCCGCAGATCCTTCTTGTAAGAATAGGGCTAGACTAAATAGCATTATTGTAACAACATAATTAAAACCAAAACTCAATCTGTAGATCCCTCTTGTAAGACTAAGTTTCGATCCTGCTTCAATCAAGTGCTAAGGCAACAGTACATTTCCCAATGCTAAAGTCACCTAACTATGCACACAAATGGATGATTAGACCAAAAGCATACAAACATTAAGCATTGAAGGAAGCATTGAACACACAAAACATAATCAATTAGATATTAGGTATTTACATCAGCGGTTCATTAGAAATCCCCAACTAGGGTATTTAGTCAGCCATTACAGAAGAAACCCTAACAATAATAAGCTTACAAAACCTAGGTATCTCTGCAAAAGCTACTCCTCTTGTTGCCTTCAGAGTTCTTTTCCCGAAATAGGCACTATGGTGTGCTCTGGAATTTGTGCCAATCATCTGCTTCAAGTGTGTACCCTAATTCTTCACAAGACAGGCTTTAAATAGGCTCTGAATTTGTGACGTTGCGCTTAGTGCCACCCTTGGGCTTAGCGCGAGTAAGTGGATTCGGGCTTAGCATCAGTTATGCACTGAGCCTAGCTAAAGACAACTGTTGCACTTAGCGCACTGATCTCGCGCTTAGCTCACGACCTTGATGCTGATGCCCTGTCAGATTCTTCTGTTGTGCTAAGCGCGCTGAAGCTACGCTTAGCGGTGGATGCGCGCTTAGCCCACTGATGAGCTAAGCTCAACTATCACTTTTGGCACTTCATGACTTAGCCTCTTTTTCACCTGAAATTGCACATATTTCATCATTAAATCCAATGGACATATTCTAGAGATAGCTTTATCCATAAAACAAAATTTATTTACAAAAATCACTAAAAAAAAACTAAAAAATAACCATAAATTGGGGAACTATACAAGTTTTGGAAAATGATTTCTATACAAAAGTTAGTCGTATAAGGCGACTAACAACCCTTATATTCAAAATTCGCAAACCTCTTTTTGGTTTTTTCTAACGTTTTCATCGAATAAGCGTTGGTGGCGACTCCCACGCATTTTGCTTTTTGGAAGACGCTTCTTTGGCTTTTCGCCCTCACTCCCATCGTAGGGTAGGTTGCGACAGTTGTTTACCCTCTTGTCTTCACTCACACGGGAAATCTCCAAACTTAAAGATCTAGGGATATCTTAGGCACAAGTGACGAAGTTCAAGGTCTTGTTTTTACTATTGAGAATAACATCATTGGATGATAACCAATCCATTCCCAACAGCACATCAAGATGAGAAAGAGGTAGACAAATCAAATTCATAGAGAAAGTCTTATCGTCGACCATCACAGAACAGTCAAAGCATGCAATAGAAGTGGTAACAAGTTTGTAGGTAGGGGTAGACACTACGAATTCATATGGCAAAGAAGACACAAGCAAGTCTAGACTCTTCACACAGTCAAAAGATATGAAAGAATGTGTGGCTCTCGAATCATAGAGCACATCGACAAGTCTGTCTCTTATGATGCATTTATCTCTTATGTTGTCGCCTCAGAGTTGCTCATCGCAAACACCTTCCACGCCACACTCAGCTTCCCTTCGTTGTTGTTCTTGTAATTGTTCTTAGCTCCACTTCCAAGATTGCCATCCTTCTTGGGTGTAGACCAACAATCCTTAAGTGTGTGTCCCGTCTTTCCACAATTAGAACAAACAGTAGCTAGTTGTGGGCAATCCCTCTAGAAATGTGGTCCTCCACGTATACAACATTTAAGCAGACTGTAAGTGTTATTGTTGTTGTTGATTGTTGTTGTTCTTGTAACCTAAACCTCCCTCATAGGCTTGATTAGACTTATGGTACAACTTCTTGTAATTCCCTTGGTGCCTCTTGTCATTCCTTTACGGACCTCCAAACTTAGGCTCAGCTTGATTCCCCTTAACGCTCTCCTCATAGATTAGTGATCTAGAACATACTCACTGCAGTGTGAATGTCATCTCTTAAACCATTCTCAAACTAAGCACAGATGTCTTCACCGTTCTCACTATGCTTATATTATGATCAATACTTCATCAACTCATGAAACTTTGAATCATATTCCCCTACTGTCATGCTTTCTTGCTTCAACTCCATGAATTCTTTGGCTTTTAGCTTGCGCAAGTCCCTTGGGAAGTAGTTACCCAAAAAACTCTCTTTGAATGCAGCCCATGGTATGACTTCCTCGTTACTTGGAAGGGCTTGACTAGCAAACTTCCACCAGTCTTTAGCTTCTCCGCTCAACATGCAGGTGGCATAAGTCACCTTGTGCTCCTCATAGAATCCCATCACTGTGAAGATCTTTTCAACTTTCGAAAGCCAATGTTGAGGTCTTTCCATATCAAAGTTGCCCTCAAACTTGGGTGGAATTGTGCTTGGTGAAAGCAGATAATTTGCATTACTTAATCAGTTCAACATCACAATCTTGCACTAAAGTCTCTAGTACTTGCGTCATACGAGCCAAAAGCAAAGTAGCCATGTTGTTGGGTATCCCAGCCATGATTCCTTGAAATCACTTTGTTAGTTTTCCTAAAGACTACCCACGTAACTACTCCTACTCGCTACCTAAAAGCTATACAAATCACAAACAATCAATTCACACAAATCCCTACTTGGAATACCAAGTAAGTCACACAAATAATCATTCTTCTTGTATCCTTGTTTTGAGAAGAACATAAGAGCACACAACATAAACAATGGACAAGTCCATACCCTAGTCTGGATAGGACAAATTGCTCTGATACCACTATTGTAACACCTCAAATTTTTGACTAAAAATATTGCTTGAAAATGCTTTAATTTAATTTATTTTAGGAATACACGTCACAAATTTTCTTCTATTGCCACTTACAATTTGTAAAAACCTCTTCCTATATTTTGTTTCTTTTTTTTATAAACACGTCAATCAGAAAATGATAAACATTTATATCAAATTAAAATAAACGCATATGTAGAATAACTTAGTCATCATACATAATTAAATAACATTAGTAGTGTCACGGGAGAATTAATACGAATACAACCCATGATAGTATGATAGTAAGCAAAATACATTTTACATCCTTGCTATAATAAAATACATATTCATGGAGAAACCTCTCTCAAAATACATCAAAATCAGTAAAAAAAAAAAAAAAAACTAGGACCCCTGTAGACCACTTATCACACCAAAAGTACTAAACTAACTAAGATGTATCCTCAGAAGAATCATCACTCTCCTCCTTAGACATTGGCTCCAATTGCCTCAAAAATACTTGGTACTCCTCATTCTCCTCGAATGACATGTCATAATGGTCTCCTTGATCCTCTATAACCTCCATTGGGTGCATTTTGTGGGATCATGCTGAAATCTAGAAAGGGGGGTTGAATAGATTCTTACAAAATCTTTACCAATTAGTTCTTAACACAAATTAAAAACACCCATTTAAATCAATCAAAGTTTCTTCAAAAGATCATTATGAACCAGAAACTTTAATGATTATAACATGTGTAAAAGTCTAAATCTTTTATGATATCCCTTGACATTAATTCCAATACCAAGATGAATTCAAGACTCAGTTTAGAGAATAACGGGCCCTTGTGAATCCCCATGGGATATAGTAAGTTAGCATTTGATCTATGGTAATGGGCACTACATCTATCTGTTGGCACTAAGTGGACTTGAGTATGGTAGATGTAACGCGTGGATCGCGTTACAGAGCACGGCCATACCCGCTCTCTCTAAAAGCTACACCAATCCCGCAAATGCCTCAATGTACTCGGCATCATTAGTACCCGAAAGTTGTTGGTTGTAAGGGTGAGTCCTCTGCTCTTTAAACGCCACAAACAAATAATAGTCAAACAAAGACAACATTTAACCTAATTAACACTACGTGTGGTTGCTCTAAGCAAACAAAATTCTCGAGATCCTAAGCGTGTTACTAATACACTTATCACCTCTTAATGGTCTTACATAATCATGTGGATGACAGGGTTTACTGTTTGCCACATACGGATACATCATACACTTGATCCCCAAGTTCCCAACTCAAAAAGCATAGTCTTGGAGCCCGTCAGGAATAGCAAAGAGAGGCCTATGAGTTACCCATGCCAAATGAGTGCACCAAATACTGGGTAGTCACCACTCGCTAATTCCCTCAGGTTCTTCGAACCTCTCTATTCACTATACCTCAGTGTATGTTTGTCCATCACCACTTTCTCAACGTAATCTCACCTTCTCACTAAAATAGAACCATCGGTTCCTTAATCTCTATCCAATCCTCTTGACTTCTACCACTGCATCATGTGCATAGCTTTCATGCCACGAGCATCAACAAACGCGTACAAACAAAAAAACAAGAAAGAGAGACGAGGCTCAGACCTATGTTCTACTCTTAGGGAACCAATGATTAAGTCATCTAACAATCATGACAAACAATTTGACAAGGGTCGGACATCCCCGGACCCAAACCACAATGCATATAGATAAAATAACAATATATAGATATATAGCAAAATATAAATTTGTACGCCACAAATATAATCTGCCGATGTTGACACTCTATTAGTCTTATCATTCACCAATAATAATAATAATAATAATAATAATAATAATAATAATAATAATAATAATAATATATGCATGCTTCTCAGTAATTTTATCAGCAGAGAATCATCACAACTCCAGAACATACATCAGTCATTAGTTCTTGTAGTTTATCTCAATAATAATATAGTAGTTAAATCAATATTTCCAGAAGATAAATAATTCCAAGGTTACTTATTCAGAGGCATAGATTACAATGTTAAGTTGTCTACTATCTAAAATTATTTTGTCACTCAATTTTATAAAGTTTTGCTCCTAACAACTTATTTTCAGTGTTTTAGGTGTTTCGGGAATCAATTTTTCATGAATCTTAAATGCTACCCTATATTTTGACACCTAACAAACTCATTTTTTAGGTAAAAAATTTAAGCAAGATAGTCCATACAGCTCCAACTACCAGTTTAATTTCATGACATATTTTATCCAATAAAATGTCCTAAATCCTAAAACTTGTTTTTTTTCATAACTTTTGCTAGGAAACCCTGATTTAAGTGAAATTTAAGGCTAACCCTAAGTTTTATCACCCTAAGCACTCATTTTTAACCTTAAAATTTCCATAAAGACAACATATTATATAGTTCATGACTTGGAAGTAGATACAAAATTTTAAACATTAAAACAACATGCAATGAAGCCTAGCTTCCAAAGACAACAAGGTTAGGGTTCAAGAAATGAAAAGACTCCCCTTACCTTGAATGAAGCTTCCATGAAATTATCAAGGAGTAGGGACATAGGTCTTGAAGTGTCAAGCTTCCAAAGGATAAAAAACATCTTACCAAAACTTTGAGAGAAGAAATGGATAAATTAGACAAGGAAAAAATGGTAAAAGTTGTTTTTGCCAAAACTAGTAAATCCTATCTTAAACATCTAGATTAACATGCTAACTCACTATATTATTGTGCTAATATCTCTAGGGATACGTGTACTAAAATTATGCCTCACATAGAGTCTACTCACATGGAGACAAATTTCACTGCGACTCAGTACATATTGCAATTCCTGCACAGATGGAAATTTAGTTCAAATAGTTTTTATTTCTCTGTCAAGCTTCACTAAACTAATCAGATGCATATATATATATACATATATATATATATATATATATATATATATATATATATATATATATATATATATATATATAGGCCGACCTATCAGGCTTATAAGACTTTTTAATATGCCTAAGCCTGGCCCATTTAGTTTAATAGGCTTTTAAAAAAGCCTGAGCCTAGCCTTTTAATTAAATAGGTCAGGCCAGGGCAGGCTTTATATAGGCCAGTTCGTAGGCCCCTGTAGGCCGGCCTAGCCTATTCCCACCCCTACCTGTAAGCATAAGTGAATAGTAAGAATAAGGACTTAAAACGTTTTGGTAGCCTATCGTATATAATATTTGTAGGAAAGTTTAATTTTGGCTATGTCTTGTGATTTAAAATTGTCTTATTATTTTTAACGAAAATTTTTGACTTTGCTAGAGAATTTTTTTATATTTTTAAATATGAAACAAACTTTTAAATGAGCTAACGTGTTGGATCAGGTCGAGAATCTAGAAGGGGGGTTAAATATATTTTTTCAAAATCTTTACCAAATCATTAAGTCCTCTTAGAGAACACTAGTACAAACATTATGCACACACAATTCTCCAATAGAAAACAAATCTTTCTCTTGAACCCTACAATAAAAGATCCAAAATTGAAACCCTATCAATTCTCCAACATCCCTGGTAACTCTAACCAAGAACAACAATCTTAAAAGATTAAAAGATAAGGATTGAATACATCTAAAATGTGTAAATCTCTGATCTTCAATATGTCTTCATAAGTTGATCAATTCATGATTGTAAAATGAGTGATTTGTTGATCAATGCTAATCTTTAGACTTATTGCAGTGCTATTCCTTTTTAGGACTCTCTTGAAAGTATTTTCCTCTGCCTGAAGGACCACCTTTGATGCAATCCTACCCCCAAGGGCATTGGATAGAAGACTCCAAGAAGATTGGGCCAGAGCTGCTGAAGAAGGTCCGAGAGTTCTCATAAGCCTTAGGGTAGATTTTTGGCCCATGGGCTAAGTATGAGCCCACTTATCTTTGTACATATTAGATTAGGGTTTCATTATTTTTGGGCCTTGTATTTAGGGCTCCATAGTGTAGGAAGGGTACCCTAGTAATGTAGGATTTTTCAGCCCTTGAATTTTAAGGCACTTAGACTAGCTTTTGTATTAGGGGTAGCTTTGTAATTTCACATGCATTAAGTGCACTATTTGATATGTGTGTGTTGGGAGAGAAATTTAATTGAATTGGGAGAAGCTCAATCCAATTAAATTTTGGACCTTCCTAAGGGAGAGGTGAGCATTTGCTTGCTACACCCCATTGCCACATCATTTAGTCACACTTTGTGCATGTCCTTCATGCTTTACATGCCTCATGACACCTAAGCATACTTAGTGAAGAATCTTCGACTTGATCTTGGATTAGTGGGTTGAACCATAGCTAAAATTCACTAATCATAATTAGTGAAATTTTGGCTCCATAAATTCAAATTCAAATTCAAGTGAAATTTGAATAGAAATTCAAATTTTCCTCCAATTTTATGTGACACTTAGGCTATAAATAGAGGCCTTGTGTGTGCATTTTTTCAACTTTGATCATTTGAGAATTACACTTCAAAGTTCAGACCACATGGAGCTACATCAACCTTTGCCTGGTTCCTTCTTATTCTTCTTCTTTCTAGGGGCTATGGGTCTGTGCCCAATGCTCTTTGTCCTCTTGTTCTTCTTCTCTACCATTTATGAAGGTTGAGAATGAAGGTAGAAAGAGAGGTTTAAGTGTTTAGCAGCTAGAAAGGCTAACAAAGATACCCTCTTAAGTTTCAGAAAGAGGTCTGGGATAGAATGTGCGAGGTTTCTAGGTTTGGGAAAGCTTTAAAAAGGATAGGGGAGGCATCTTTTCAGTTGTTGAAAATGTTTCAGACGCCTCATAATCGATTGCCTAAGGTGGTAATTGATTACATGTTCAGACAGAGAGTAAGACTTTATGTCTTCACTGAAATAATTGATTGCCCAAGTTGGTAATGAAATAACAACAATCACACTAGAATGGGCATTGAATAGTGTGTTAATCAAACATATAGAAATTTTTACAACTTTTAGCGCAGATATAGATAGAAAACTATAAGAATGGTAGGTCATCCATTGAAGAGAAAAATAGGTTTTAATAAAGATAAGTTTGATCATCTATAGCCTTAATAAGAGAGAGTCTTTTTAAAACAATTTTTCAAATAAACACTTGGTATTAAAGAAGTTGATGCAATCCTATCCCGCAAGGGCATTGGGTAGAAGACTCCAAGTAGATTGGGCTAGAGATCCAAGGGAAGGCCCTAGGGTTCTCATGAGCCTTAGGGTATATTTTGAGCCCATGGGCTAAGTATGAGCCCGCTTATCTTTGTAAATATTAGAATAGGTTTTTCCTTCGTTTGGGCCTTGTATTTTGGCCATTCTAGTAGTATAGGGTTTTAGCCTTGTATTTCGGGGCATTTTGAGTAGTCTTTGTAGTAAGGACTTTTTTTTTTGTATTTTCATCTTTTTTTGTCATGGGGGTGAGCTTAGCTATTATAAGGGGTGTGTAGCTAAGCTCTAGCTTCTCATCTCAAGGAGGTGAGCTTAGCTATTAGAGATGTGTGTGTAGCTAAGCTCTAGCTTCTTTAGGAATCTTCTTAAGGAAGCTTCTCAAGGAGGTGAGCTTAGTTATGAGAGGGGTGTGTGTAGCTAAGCTCTAGCTTCTCAAGGAAGTTTTCTCAAAGAAGCTTCTCAAGGAAGTTTTCTCAAGAAAGCTTCTCAAGGAAGCTACCTAGTCTATAAATAGAAGCATGTGTAACACTTGTTGTAACTTTGATGAATGAAAGTCTTATGAGACACACTTCAAAGTTCTACTTCTCCCCCTCTTTTATTCCTTCAATTTCGTGCTCCCCCCTCTCTCTTTCTCTCCCTCTTTCTTTTCCTCCATTGAAGCATCCTTCCAAGCTTCTTATCCAAGGCTCATCTTGGTGGTGAAGCTCCTTCTTCCATGGCTTATTCCCTAGTGGATGGCGCCTCCCTTCTCCTCTTCTCCTTTGCCTTCCACTGCATCTCCATGGTGAAAAATCACCATTGAAGGACCTCATTGAAGCTCAAAGATCCAGCCTCCATAGAAGCTCCACAAGCAAGCTTCCATCAAGTGGTAATCAGAGCACAAGAGCTTCAAGTAGGTGCTCCTTAAATCTCCATTAATTTTTTTTGCTTTACCTTCTCTTCCATTGTTGTTTCTTCATTTTTTCTCCATGTATCTCCTCATATGTCTTGTGCTAAATGTTGTTAACTTCATTCTTTAGAGTTTCCATTGATTAAACTTGCTATAGAAGCTACATTTGATTTTCTATGGTTCAAATTTCTTGTTCTTGTTCTTGAACCATGAATTGTGTTGAGTTTAGGTTCCTTTGAGTTTTGTCTTGTTATTTTTTGTGGCTGAAACCTAAATCATAAAATTCTTACAAAAATATAAAAGTAGAAGAAAACCTCAAAAATCTAGAGTGACTTGTTCACCTGTTGTAGTTTTGTCATAGAAGTCATGTCTAGTCATGAAACTTGTCACATAAGATTTCTTATGTTGTGCTGAATTTTATTTTCTTGTTTCTTTGTCTAACTCATTTGTTCATGAGTGTATGAAATTATTTTAGCCTATTATTTGATTTGAGTCAAATCTTTCATGTTAATTAGTCCTTAACATGTTCATGCAAAATTCTTAGAGAGTCTTTGATTGTGAACCTTTTCTTGAACTTTTAGGTTTCTTTATGATTGTGTCTATTGTGAATTTGAGTTTTGGTGATTGAATTGCTGGCTGAAATGTTGATCCTAAGTGAATATTGAACTCCTAAAACTGTGGTAAACAATACTAGTGAGTTCAACATACATAGGAAGGTTGAAAGTAAGCCCAAGGCAATCAATATACCATGCTTAAAAAAAAAATCGCTGGTGCTGGCAGCTTGGACATACAAACTTGTAAAAATTACTGAGAATTGGTTACTTCGAATTTTGAGCTGAAATTTTTACTGAATTTTCTAGACATCTGGAAAAAAGTTACAAAAAAAGAAACAAGTGATTTGGATAAAATGAAAAAATACGAAAAATCACACAAGTTGGCAGGAAAATCAGTATCCAGAAAAAAAAGGGTGAAAGGGAAGTGTGCTTGTTGTTTTGGCTCAAAATTTATTCTATAATTGGAAATTTCAATTGAAAATTAGTGTGAAGACAAGTGCCAAAGATAGAGGTTTGTTGAGTCTTTTTTTTTTAGTTTTTTTTACTCTACTCTAGAGCCATTCTAATTTTCTCTTTTAGTCCTAGCTTACTTCTATGTCCTTTTCATTGCTTTAATTGTTGAATAATCCTTGAAAAATTGTCTTGTTAAAAACTCCATTGGTTTATCTTTCATTTCATTTTTTTTGGTCTTTGGTTATTGCTTGTCTCTTTGTTTCCTTGTTTGTGAGTTGCCATATAGGGAATTGGAAAGGAGGATTGGTGTCATCCCTTGAAGAATCTGAGTCAAGAAGCAAGGGGCCAACCACCTTAAGAGCTATTGGACTAAGAAGCACTCCAAATTGAGTGAATCACCAAAGAGAGAACAAACACCAAAATTGAGGACCGTTTTTTAATTTTGTAATTTGCAATTTACTTACCTTCATTGCTTTCAAGTTTTGTAACAAAAAGGCCTTTCATTGGAAGTGTGTTGGGAGCCTCCAATAGGTTACCAAACTTCCATTTGTGTGTAATAATTTTAGGCAATTTTTTCCCTAGGATAGTGAGTGTTTTGTTGGGAACCTTGAATTTGGTCATCCAAACACTCTTAGGATTCGCCTAGTTTACATTTCTTGCTTACTTTCATAGCTTATTTCCTTTACCTTCCATTGTCAAACCGCCTAGATAGGTTTCCTTTTACCAATTAGTTTTTTACCTTATCTTTCACACCTCTTTTAGTGTTTATTTTGGATAGTTTCAACCATAATTTCTTTTACCTTTTGTTTTCAAACCTCCAACAAGAAAGAACCGCAACTTAGGAACCAACATGAGTCATCATTCATCTAGTGTTAATGGCGAGGGTACTAGTCATACAGACCCTTTATCTAGAATCTTAGATGAGTTGAGTTCCCTAAAGTTATGGAAAGAAAAACAAGAGAGAAAAGAAAAAGGAAAAAAAAGAGTGGAAGAAATAAGTCAAGATGAAAGAAAGAAAATAAGAGAGGAAGAAAGAAGAAAAATAATGAAAGAAATGAAAAGAGAAAAACATGCCTCCTATAGAAGTCATAACTCTTGCAAAAGCCTAAGTGAAGAACTTCGTGACTATTACGAAGGAAGGCATAGGTCACATCTTAGACCTCACTCCCATAGAAGAGAAAAGGAAAGAAAGCCTCAAGAGGCTAACATTAAACTCTCATACTTCCATGGGAAGGACAATGTAGAGGCTAACATAGATTGGGAAATAAGGGTAGAGCAACAACTTAAGAAGATGTCTACTTCAAAATCTTATGTCTCTCACTCTTATCCAAAGAAAGACCAAGGTCAAGGCATCTTAGGGGTGACACCTTCTAAGCCCAAATATGATAAGGGAAAGACAATAGAAAAGCAAGCCCCTAAGGCTAGTTTGCAAGAGAAAACTAGCTCTATAAAGTGCTTTAAATGTCTTGGAAGAGGACACATTACTTCTCAATGCCCCACCACAAAAACCATGATTATGAGGGGCCAAGACATTTATAGTAGCCAAGATGAGGCTACTACTTCACCTTCCTCTAGTGAAAGTGAAAAAGCAAAAGGGGAAAAATCTAGTGAAGAAATCTACCCCCAAGAAGAAGGACAACCATTAGTGGTTAAAGAGAAGTGTAAGGAGGTAAGTGTCTCCTCCAAGAGTTTAGCTAAGAAGGAAACTCATTTTACAATAAAGACAAACAATAAAGAAACTTTCCCTCTTAGACAACCTCCACATTTTCTCTTTTGTAAAAAGGCACTTGCTAGCATTGCCACACCTCTTGGTCTTGAGTTTATTCCTCAAGTAAAGAAGTTGTTGGATGAGGGTTTGGTTCACAAGAGCTTAAATCCTTGTGCTTTGTTGGTGCCCAAAATAGGTATTATTAGGCACCAAGTCCCTAAAATAGGTGGTATGATGAATGTTTTGAGTGGTGCAACCCTCTTTTGTAAAATCACTCGTACACCTAACATCTTCATGGTGTGTGTACATAGGGACCCATTAGGTAGGTTTATTCTTATTTTTAGTTTCAATACAAACTTAGGAACTCATATGGGACACCTTAGGTTTGTCATACTTTTTGGTAGGAATAATCAATATGAAAATACAGAAAAAGGTATGTTTTATTGTCTTACTTTTCTTAATTTTTCAAATAGTGATCAAGGGGTTCCCATGAACCCTAAGAGAATAAAGGTCATTCCTGAGTGGCCCACTCCACCAAGTATAAGAAAAATTTGGGGCTTCCATGACTTAACAAACTTTTACAAAAGGTTTGTCCCATATTTTTCTATACTTGTAGCACCACTCATTGAGTTGGTGAGAAACTATGTTCCTTCATGGGAAGATGCCCAGGAAATGGGTTTTCAAACCTTACCTTACTTCAACATACCAAACACCACTAATACATATGTTTTTTTTCTTTTTACAGGTGTTGAGGGAAGGAGCCCAGAGTATGAAGAACCTTGGGATTTGAGGTCAAATCCTTTCTGTCATACCCTAATTTCGTCCGTGGACCTTTGCTTGATGACATGCGACCTTTCTTTGGTCCTTGTGAGGTGCTTGGCACCCATCATTAGGCAATTTGTGAAATTCCAGGACATGCCGGAAAACCAAAAAATATTGATGCACAATCCGTAAGTTTCCGTGACACACCGGAAATCAAATGGAAGCATCGTTGCATAATTAAGTGAGATTCCGTAACATTCCGTAAGTCAAAAAGGGGATGATTATGTAATCCGCAAGGTTCCGTAACATTACGGAAAGAAAACAAGTATCGTTACGAGATTCGTAAGTTTCCGTAACTTTACGAAAAAAGAATCACCAAAAAAGGTAAGGGGGTGAACTTATCAAGATAGGGGAATAAATAGCAATTCAAATCTAGGCCCTTCCAGAACATTTTGGAAGTTGGGTTGCTTAAGGAGGAAGCAACTGGGCGGCAAGCTCCTCCACGTTTTTGAAAAATGGTTTCCGGGGCTTCCGCGGCTTCCGTAATACTTCCGTAAAATTTCTGAAAACCTTGGGTAAGCATATTCCACTTAACATTGGTGAAAGGGAAGAGAAAAAAGATGAAAATCAAATTCGAAAACACTTCCGTAAGGCTTCCGTAACTTTTCCGTAAAATACGAAAAGGGGGTGAACTTAGTAATTCGGGTGCGCTTAGAAATCTTCTTCATTAAGTCTTTGGGCGGCAAGCACCTCCTTTTTTTCTATAAATAGGGGAGGGGGGAGCTGTTTCAAAATGTTCAAGACCCCTTTGGCTATGCATTTCGGCTATTTTGGGCAAAAAACACGTTTTCGTGAAGAAAAATCAAGTCGAAGTACTTCCGTAACGCTTCCGTAAGCGATTCTGTGGAAATTCTTCATCGTTCTTCGTCGTTCTTCACCGTTCTTCATCCGTTCTTCATTCGTTCTTCGTTCTTCAACGGGTAAGTTTTCGAATCCGAGACTTTCAATTCATTTCTTGTTTTGTGTACTTTCACTTTAATTTCGTTTACTTTCAGTTTTCTTTTCTTCCGTTTTTAACGTGCTTTAACCATTTATTTAAGCTGCTTTCTCGTCTAATAAATGATAAAATGAATTTCAACCGATCATTTGTGTTGTAATCTCGTTTAATCACTGTTAAAACGAAATCTAACCGATCGTTCACGCTATAACCTCGGTTAAACCAAAAAAAGTAAAATAATAATAAAATAATCAAAATATCTTGAAAAATAATAATAAAATAATCAAAATATCTTTGAATAAAATAATAAAAAAAATCAATCGGACGTTTTTCTTTGGAAGTTTTCTTGAATGAATTGATTAATAACCAAAGTGAAACTAAGACTAAAATCAACTCACAAATCAAGTTTTTTTCCGAAAAATCACTAAAAACCGTTTTAAGGTCCAACGCCTTTAATGGTCCTCTTTGCTTTTATCGGTTAACATGGACCGTTCAAAAGCATAAAATCAACATGTGACTTTATCGCTTTTGCAAGAACTACGTAGGTCTGATTTCCTCATCGCAATTGAGGATACGTAGGAGCAAAAGCCCCGCTTTTGTCGACCACCCCGAGAGATCGTTAATGGTCCAACACCTTAACGTTTCTCTCCTTTCAAAATCAAAAGATCATTTAATGGTATAACACCTCAAATGACCTTTTTTCAATCAAAATATATCTTGCAAAAAGATAAAAAAACAACTTAACCAAACACTTTGTTCCGAAAGAACTACGTAGGTCTGATTTTCTCATCCCAATTGAGGAATACGTAGGAGCAAAGGGAAACACCCTTGTCGACCACAAAAAGAGAAAAAATATAAAAAGGGTATAAAGGATATAAGGACATAAAAGGGAACGTAAAAATCAAAGTCATGTTTGCACATTCGATTAAAGGCTGTCGTCCCTTGTGACGGACGTGTGGGGTGCTAATACCTTCCCCGCGCGTAAATACAACTCCCGAACCTTTCACTTAAAAGTTCGTAGATCGCGTCTTTTCCGGTTTTTTCGACGTTTTCCTCAAATAAACGTTGGTGGCGACTCCGCGCGTATTCCTTTCGTGGAACACGCATCCCGCGAGTCACGCGTCGCCCTCCCGCCGAAGGGTAGGTTGCGACAGTTGGCGACTCCGCTGGGGACTGTTTTTAGAGAGTTAGGCCATTTAATCTTGTGCAAATTTTGCCATGACTTACTCCTTTGTTGGCTTCCCCTTATTATGTTCTTGTATATATAACTCTTTGATGCTTTTAGTGCATTTTTTTTGTATGCATGAGGTAAATATTTATTCATTTGATGCACACAAACACTAACACTATTTGCACACACGGTGAGTTGAAAAAGGGCCCTATACCCGGGTTCGTGGGAACATAAGGAGTGGAGGTGAATCCGTGATCATGCTAGGTCTCCGACTTGCTTGATTACAGTGAACCCTCATCTAGAGTTTTTCTCTTTGAAAACATATTGTTGCTAGTAGTCCCTACTGCTGCAGTATGTTCTTCGAAGGGGATGATACCTCTAGAAACCATCAAGAGAGATATGACTACCTTGGGGGTTATCACTAAAAGCCTAGTTAGCTCTCTCCCTTATAGGTCCCTTAAATAGGGGCACGGAGCAAACACGCTGCGTGCCATTTTTCACACTGCCATGCATAAGTATCATATCCCCTTTTGCTTATATTTGTTTGTGAATATTGTCGTACTATGTACATCCCCGTGTTGTGCCTTTCGCATATGCATGCATCATGCGTGGGTTTCGTCTTTGATCCCCTCACTTTAGCAAACCGACGGAGGGTCCGTGTCGCCTTCTTAAAAAACATACGTTGGGTGCCATGCTGCCCAAACGTTGTATCCAAGAAGGAAACAATTTCTCGGGCTCCCGTATTCGTAAATTGCATCTATGTCATGCATTTTTTCATGCATTCATCCATTCCACCCATGATAGATGTTGGAGTTTTGATTCGAACTAGATTTTATTTCACTTTAGTAAAACATGGGATCAAGTCAAAAGCCTTCGCTTAAAAAGAGGTTCTATCAAGTCAAAATCAAGAGCTTAGAGGTCACCAGTTTACGAAAGTTGGGGCAATTAATGGGTCAACTTCAACGGCAAGCCTTCCGCAAAGCCTATGGTAAGATTTGGGACCTAGCTAGGGTAGAAGTCTCCATGGAACCGATTGCATCCCTTTCCCAGTATTATGACCAGCCCCTAAGGTGCTTCACATTTGAGGACTTCCAGCTAGTGCCGACTGTGAAAGAGTTTGAAGAAATCCTGGGATGCCCACTGGGAGGAAGGAAGCCATATCTTTTCTCTGGGTTCTATCCCTCCACGACAAGAGTTGCCAAGGTGGTGAAAATCTCAGCACAAGAGTTGGACCATGTAAAGAAAAACAGGAATGGGGTAGTCGGAGTACCAAGGAAGTGTTTGGAGGAAAGGGCAAAGGCCTTGGCAAATCAAGGCGAATGGGCTTTCTTTTATTGACATCTTGGCGCTTTCGATCTTTGGAGTTGTCCTCTTTCCGAATATGGAAGGGTTAGTGGACCTAGCAGCGATTGACGCTTTCCTCGCCTTTCATCATGGCAAGGAAAGCCTGGTCGTCGCCATTTTGGCCATGTATGACACGTTCGACCGGGGATGTGAAAAGAGCGGCGCAAGAATTGTTTGTTGTGCACCAACTCTTGGCTAGCATGGAGGGGCGTCTGTTAAATGGTTCCCTCGCTAGAAGGAAGGAAGAATCAGGATTCTATCTTCATGCGAAGGATGTCCCATGAGAGGAGTGCCATCAGACGAAAGCATCACGCCTTTCATCGCACGAGGTTTCAGTGACCACAACGCGAGGGTACTCCAAGGAGTTCGCAAGGCATGGGATGCGGCGTGAAGAAAGGACAGAGAGCTTAGGGGAAGCAGTAATGGGATCATCGGCGGCTATCAAAAGTGGCTGAGAGTCCGAACACAAGGACTGGATTGGCTCCCAAATCTAAAGACTGTGAGAGACGATGAGGTTAAAGCTTCGGAAGAAAGTGATGAGGTACAAGCCCTAAAGGCAGAGCTTGAAAGAGCCTGGGTAGTCGAAGAGAAGTTCAAGTCCATAGCCATCAAAGTCTGAAAAGAGTATGATGAACTAAGGGATGTCAATATGGCCACCGATGAAGCCTTGGAATGAGAAACCAAGAAGGCCCGAAAGGAAGAACACGACCAAAGCAAAGTTTTGAGGGGCTTTATAGGGCAGCAATAGTGAGCTCAAGCTCCGAAGAGGTGAAAGGAATCATCACGGGTCAAAGGCATGATCTTGAAGGACGAGCTAAAGGTTTGCCTTAGGTCGAAAAGAAATTTGTCCCAACAGTTAATCGAGACTAAGGGAATATGTGGGCCATCATCGATAAGTGAAAAGAGAAGCTAAATCTAGCGGCGACTCACGAGCAAAGGCTAGAGGATGAGTACGCCAAGATATCAGCAGAAAGGGAAGCAAGGGAAAGGGTAATTGATTCATTGCACCAAGAGGCAACAATGTGGACGGACCGATTTGCTCTTACTTTGAACAGGAGTCAAGAACTTCCCCCATTGCTAGCCAAGGCCAAAGCAGTGGCGGACACCTACTCCGCCCCCGAGGAGATCCACGAACTTCTCAGCTATTGTCAGCATATGATAGACTTAATGGACCATATGATTAGAAACCGCTAGGAAGTTTGTATTGTCGCTCAGATCTTGACTAGTTATAACTTTTTGAAAAAAATGAGTTTATCCCACGTTTTTACTCCAAAAATCAGTGCGAATCAAGTCACTCCCACATTTTATCTCTAGCATGCATTGTATGTTGGTCTCGTCCTTTGTCACGGGAAGCCGGAAGGTCCATATCACCTTCTTAATTGTACACATGGGGCACTGCGCCCCCAAATGCGCAAGTAAGAAGAGATAATTTTCCAGGCTCTCGTGTCCGTAAAATGCATTCATATCATGCATCGCATAAGCATCTCTTCATAACATCATAATGAACATATCGTTCCTGCATTTGTCCGTTATCATATTCCAGCCTCACATTTTGCATGAGTCATGGCATCATCATGCATATGCGTTCAACAAACTTTTTGATCTGCAAAATTGCATACCATTTGTTTTCATGTTTGCTCATCCTTGTGTTTTCCTCTACAAAAACAAAAAAGGGGAAGCGTGAAACTTCACACTACATTCTTAGTTGCATGTGTTAGGCACCATGAGCCAACCATGTTGGGATCATAAACCCATTTCTAAAAAAAAAAAAAAACACACAACAACCAAACAAAATAATTGAACAGGGTACCTAATGCATGGTTAACTAGGAAATGGTGTTTCTTCGGGCATCTCAATTTCATAATTACATTTTCCATGCATAGCTTAAAGTATGCCCGAGACATTCATCCCTATGAGATGTTGTTGAAGTATTGGCGATCAGAATTGCCATTCCTTGGATTATAGGGTTGAACCAAGCTCATGCTTTTATAAAAAGGTTCATCAAGTCAAAATATGGAAGTAACCGTCTTGCAAAATTGGGGCAAAAGATGAATCGAGTCACATCACTGCTTCGTCTACTGCCAAACATATTTAGGATTGTTGATGTCCTTGTTACTTCCAGTTTCACCTTGACAAAGATGTCATGGACCATGTTGAAAATCTAAATTGATTCAACCCCATATCCTGCGTAAAAATTTGCAATCTTCAACTGTACATCATTCGCATACATCCATGCTTTTCATTGGTTGCATTGCTCATTGCATTCTTTCCTTGAAAAATAAAATAAAATAAAATAAAATGAACTTAATCATTGTTATCAAAAAAAAAAAACATGCTTTACGGCGTCCTCACCGAACTTGTGCTAGAGCTAGAGTAATGGGTGAAGTAGAGGAGATACAAGAGAAGATGAAGGCCGACATGGAGGCCATTAAAGAGAAAATGGCCACAATGATGGAGGCCATGATGAGCGTGAAGAAGATAATGGAAGCCAATGCGGTTGCAATTGCCGCTACCAGCGTTGTTGCTAAGGTGAACCTGATGTCCCCATCCGGCATCAACCAAATGAATCATCCAACCTCAGATATGGTAGGCAAAGATTTGGGAAGTATGGGCAGCCCCCATAATGTACAAATTCAAAACGAGCACGCCTTCCGGCCATATGGCTTGCCTCTCAACTATACGCCACCCAAAGTGGCGTACACTCCCAATAAGAATGTCAATAACTCCACTCCTATACCCATTGAGAGCCAACAACCCCAAACTGATCATGCACATGTCTCTTAAACCGTGGGGGGGACACATGAAATTCCCCACCACAATCTAGCCGACTTCGAGCCTTGCCTCGGATATGCCACAGAAGGGCAAGCAGTTGGTGGTATACCCCTACAAAACCCTTTGGAAGGCCCTCAGTATCACCCACAACTACACCTCTTGCATTCCACAACAAGTAAAAACCCTCATGCTATGGCAGAAGTGGGAAAGTTGGATCATCTAGAGGAAAGGCTCAGGGCCATTGAAGGAGGTGAAGATTATGCCTTTGCTAACCTAAAAGAGTTGTTCCTAGAACCCAATATCATCACCCCTCCCAAGTTCAAGGTGTTGGACCTTGACAAGTACAAGGGGACTACTTGTCCCAAGAACCATCTAAAGATTTATTGTCAGAAGATGGGGGAATACGCAAAAGATGAGGAATTGCTAATACATTCCTTCCAAGAAAGTCTTACTGGGGTAGCTGTTACCTGGTACACTAACTTGGAATCTTCCCGAGTCCATTCTTGGAAGGACCTAATGGTTGCCTTTGTTAGGCAGTATCAGTACAATTTTGATATGGTTCCGGATAGGATGCAACTACAGAACATTTGCAAAAAGGGGGACGGATCTTTCAAAGAACACGCCCAAAAGGTGGAGGGATCTGGCGGCCCAGGTGGTACCCCCAATGATGGAAAGGGAGACGATGATCGTGATGGTAGACACATTATCAATACTCTACTATGAAAAGATGGTGGGCTGCGCACCCTCAAAGCTTTGCGGATTCGGTCTTCGCCAGTGAAAGGATCGATGTGGGTCCGAAAAGAGGCAAATTTGATCATCCTACTAGGACGACTGAGAAAACTGGGGCAAATAAAGAGGGTGAGAAAGAGGGAGAAACCCATGCTGTGACTGCCATTCCTATACGGCCAAGTTTCCCACCAAACCCAACAATGTCATTACTCAGTCAATAACAAACCTCCTCCTTACCCACCACCCAGTTATCCACAAAGGCCATCCCTAAATCAACCACAAAGCCTATCTACCGCACTTCCAATGATGAAGACCACCTTTAGCACAAACCAAAAAAACACCAACAAAAAAGAATTTTGCAGCAAAAAGCCTGTAGGGTTCACCCCAAATTCCGTTGTCATATGCTAAACTTGATCCCATATCCACTCAATAATTCAATGGTAGCCATAACCCCAACCAAGGTTCCTCAACCTCCATTTTTTTGAGGATACGACTCGAACGCAACGTGTGCTTATCGTGGAGGAGCCCTGGGGCATTCCATTGAGCATTGTATGACCCCGAAGCATAAAGTGTGAAGTCTAATTGATACGGGCTGGCTGAAATTTGAGGAGAATCGCTTGTTGAATCATAACATTGACAAGCAACACCATACATGGGGCAATTATGGAAGCTGTTGTTATGACTCATCAGGATTTTCAAGTTTATGCCATTATTATAAACCACAGTTACAATGCTAAATGATATGGATAAAATGGACATCCTTGTCCCTCATCCTCTCACAAACGCATGTTTGCTTATTCAACTTTCACCAGAATGTGGGTGCAAGCCATTGGTCTATTTGCTCAAGCGACCTGCGCTCCTGAGTGTTGACTTCCAAGACTGTTCAATCAGAAATTACTCGTCTTGCACGTTGGCGGGGGTGCCGTAAAACAACGAGTAAAGTTCAAAACAAATAAGTTTCAAAATAAAAAAATAAGTTTCAAAATAAAAAAAAAATAAAAAGGCATTTGATTGACTGTGTTTTCAAGTAAAAATATAGACGTTCATGTGACTTCATTTTATCATTCCAGAAAGTTTGTCTTCTTAGAGAAGCGAGTTGTCAAGAATAGGATGTTGGACAAATGGCCTCAGTTACCTTAAGAAAAAGGGGGGTTGAATTAAGATGCAAAGACTATTCCCCAATTGAACTATCACTCTTTCTTTTTGGATTAACAATGCACCCTTAACATGAATTACTCAAAAGACAAATCAAAATAAACTTCTTTAAAGCAAAAGATAAATAGCAATAAAAGAAGTTTAAAGGAAGAGAGGAATGCAAACTTGATTTATACTGGTTCGGCCACTTCCCGCGCCTACGTCCAGTCCTCAAGAAACCCACTTGAGATTTTCCACTCTCTTTGTAAAACTCCTTTTACAAAGTCTGAACCACACAGGGACAACCCTTCCCTTGTGTTCAAGAATCCTCTACAATAAGAGACTCTCAGTCTCTTAATCCCTTTTCAGAAGTAAGAAGAAGAGAAGAAGAAATCTCTCTTAAAAGGGATAGATTGTATAATGAAGACCAATCAAAATTCCTTATTGAATATGCAAGTGGTTGACCAAGGAATCTTTTTGAGAGGATAAGACAGTTCAGTTCAGAAAAACTCTTAATCTTTTGAGAGGATAAACTTTGTGGGCAATGAAAACTCTATTTAAATTCGTGTTTCCAAGTCACCTTTGATGGCCATTCATAAACCATTTGAATAGATGTGACTCTTGGAAATTATTTTCTGAAAATCTCCTCTGGTAATCGATTACAAGACTTGTGTAATAGATCACAGGCTTTAAAATTTGAATAAATTGTTGGTAATCAATTACCATCCATGTGTAATCGATTACACATTATAAATTTTGAATTCAAATTTCTAGTGACTGTTATAAACATTTTCAGCTGCTGGTAATCGATTACCGGAGAGCAAATCTCAATTTGAAATGATAGAATTCTTTGGTCAAACCTTTTGTTTTTTCAATTTGGAAACTTCTTCCAAAAGATTCTAGAAATCAACTTGATCATATATCTTGATTTTCTTGGATTCTTGGATTCTTGCCTTGAATAAAACTTGGAAGCACTTGATCCTTTGGCATCATCAAAACATCAAAACATCTTGCTTCTACATAGGAGTCATTTGACTTAATCCATCAAAAAATCCTTCAACTATTTCTCGTCCTTGGAAAATTCTTTTTGCAAGAATCAATTGTGTCTTTCATTCTTCCTCACTACGAGGTTGTGAAAACAAGACAACAATTGGTACCTCTAAGCCCTACACTGGGCAATGAAAGGCCCCATGCATAAACCTCAAACGAACCTAGGGGCAGATTAGAAGTTCTCACTCAATAGGTTCCCAGCTACAAGGTCATGACGAAAGACAACGATTGGTACCTCAAAGCCTTACACTGGGGCAATGAGGGGCACCGTGCATGAGCCTCAAGTGAACATAGGGGCCGATCAAAAGTTCTCACCCATCGATGTTTTTAACAAAAAAAAAGGGACAAGCCCTAGGATTTCAATGGATTTATTAAACATCAAACGACTCCATTGCTGTCACTCCAAAATGGTCAAGTGACTAAATCAAAAAGAACATACACTCTGAGGGAGTTCCCGGAGAGATTTGCAAAAAGATAGGATGAGGTTGCATGAATTATCACCTTTTTCAAAAGGGCAGTCAATCTGTGTTTTCCAAAAAAAAAAAAAAATCAAATCAAAATCAAAATCACAAAATAGGGAAAGAATGCCATGAACATTGTACAACTTTCCATTACATTGCATTGTTTCATATAAAGTCCGCATTTACCCAAATTTCACAACAAAGGTTGCATGCATTTGCATCCCTCAAAATCATGTTAACTACATAGATTCCCTACATCTAAATGTCCAAATCTTTTGAATTTGGGATGACCGGCTCTCTCGATGAGTCGATCTCTTGCTTTCTCATAAGGATGGACCCTCGGGTACTAGTACCCTGGTCTTCAGAGGACTACACTCCTCGCCAACAGAGGGATGCACGCCCTCACCTTAAGAGGACTGTGTGTCCTCACTTTCAGAGGACTGCATGTCCTCACCTTCAGAGGGCTACACGCCCTCGCCATCAGAGGACTGCGTGTCCTCACCTTCAGAGGGCTACACGCCCTCGCCATCAGAGGACTGCATGTCCTCACCTTCAGAGGGTTACACGCCCTCGCCATCAGAGGACTGCATGTCCTCACCTTCGTAGGGCTACACGCCCTCACCTTTAGAGGACTACACGTCCTCGCCAACAGAGGGCTGCACGCCCTCACCTTGAGAGGACTACACGTCCTCGCCAACGTAGGGCTACACGCCCTCACCTTTAGAGGACTACACGTCCTCGCCAACAGAGGGCTGCACGTCCTCACCTTGAGAGGACTAAACGTCCTCGCCTTGAGAGGACTACATGTCCTCACCATCAGAGGGCTGCACGCCCTCACCTCCAGAGGACTACACGTCCTCGCCTTGAGAGGACTACATGTCCTCACCATCAGAGGGTTGCACGCCCTCACCTCCAGAGGACTACACGTCCTCGCCTTGAGAGGGCTACTCGCCCTTGCCTTGGGTACTAGTTACCCTCACCTTCAGAGGACTACATGTCCTCACCTTCGTAGGGCTACACGCCCTCGCCATCAGAGGACCACACGTCCTCACCTTCAGAGGGCTACACGCCCTCGCCATCAGAGGACTGCATATCCTCACCTTCGTAGGGCTACACGCCCTCACCTTTAGAGGACTACACGTCCTCGCCAACAGAGGGCTACACGCCTTCACCTTTAGAGGACTACACGTCCTCGCCAACAGAGGGCTGCACGCCCTCACCTTGAGAGGACTACACGCCCTCACCTCTAGAGGACTATACATCCTCGCCTTGAGAGGGTTGCACGCCCTCACCTTTAGAGGGCTACGTGTCCTCATTTTCAGTGTGCTCCACATCCGCACCTTAAGAGAATTTAAGGTCCTCTATCCTTAAATGCTTAACCAAGACTTGCACTCCTGGTTAAGGGACCAGTAGTTTCCTTTTAACGGTTCCTGGGCCACCCCCTGATATTGGAGGACAGCCAACTGTGCGAGCACAAACAGAGAGGGAGGCTATCACACAGCTACTATGCATACCGGGGCAAGATTTCACCCGTGCCGCTGCAAAGAGATGAGTGCGGATCATGCGCACCAACATGACCACTCTTACACAGATATAGATGACATTGCTACTTAGCAACATTCTGCCCAGCGACCGCAATGCCAATCTCCCCCTGCAAAAGTATCAGTTGGTCTGTGTCGTCCCGACATGGGTAAGTATGCATATGGTTCAACTGATTTCTGATACCATCTATTGTTTGCAGGGATCGCACCCACAAAGACACCCAGTGGACCTGAAGAAGTCCAACAGGGCCCTGGGGTTTCCAGCTCTGGTTACGGGCCTCTGTCGGCCCTACAGGGCGCCCGTTCCCCCCAGCAAGTTCATGTCGTCGTGGCATAGTTCTAGGGAGTGCCTGTCGCCCCCAGCAAGGTCATCAAGTCCCCCCTACCAATCGAGCTTTCATCAAGAAGTTCTGCGTCTCCAGGCAGGCACAGGGCGAAACACCACAGCAGCCTGGCGATGGCTGGCAGCGGGCAACAGACGCACCGCCATCACCTCTAGAGTTCACCTCTGCTCATCCACAAAAAGGTTTGAGTATTGCCTACACCACATGGCCGACCAATAGGCGACCAAGTCCAAAGCCAAAGGTAAGCAAAGTACTAGGTCAGTGACCGACAAGTCATAAGGCGTCCAGCTCAAGACGTTAAAGAAGCGCTACTAGGAGGCAACCTAGTACCTTTTAAATTTCTGCCTGCTATTTGATCACTTTTTATAGTAGGATGCACCTAGTTGCTCATGATCCTGGGAATTTAAATAAAACAAGCGCAAGCTCGGAAGGTAGTCATACCTTACAAAACATATATATGTATGTTTAGGTAGTGAAAATACCTTAGATATGCATGTATGTAAACAAAAATCACTTCACAAAATATATATATGTATGTTTAGGTAGAAAAATACCTTAGATATGCATGTATGTAAACAAAAAACACTTCACAAAATATATATATGTATGTTTAGGTAGAAAGATACCTTAGATATGCATGTATGTAAACAAAAAATACTTCACAAAATATATATGTATGTTTAGGTAGAAAGATACCTTGGATATGCATGTATATAGCAAAAATACCTTACAAAACATATATATGTATGTTTAGGTAGCAAGATACCTTGGATATGCATGTATATAGCAAAATACCTCATGAAAAAAAAAAGAGAAGAAAAAAAAAACAAACAAGAAAAAGAAATAAACAAATAAAAAAAAAGAAGAAAAAAAGAGAGAAAAAAGAAAAATAAGTTGTCTAGCTGAAAAACCAACATGCTTTTGAAAAGAGATGACTTCCAACTTTTCTTTGAAGAAAAATTTGCTGATCATAGCTAGTTTTTGGAAAAAAAATGTGTGTACACCTGAAGGGTGAATGCTGTGAAATTTTCCCGAACGCCCGAAATGGACTTGGATGAATGTACAAATGGATAAAAGAACATATTTTGGAAACATTGGGTTGACTAAAATAGAGGAAATGAATCCTGAGCCCTAGCATCACATGACCATAAAAATTTGACACTTGAGTGTCCGCATAGGTGCATGCATGACCAGTTTTGCATAAAGTTTCCAAATCATCATTTTTGCATTTGTGTCATGGAAATAATGTGGGGCACCCCTTTTATCCTTGAGCCAAACCAAACCCCGACATGTATCATGTCTAGCCATTCTACAAACCTTGAGCCAAAATCATGACTCACTATAATCCTTACCCTCGGAAGCAAAAAAGGAAAGAAGGAAAATTTCCAATCAAAGAGAAAGCAAAAAGAAAAGAAAGGAAATTCTCAATCAAAGAGTGGGAGAAAGCAAAAAGAAAAGAAAGGAAATTCCCAATCAAAGAGTGGGAGAAAGCAAAAAGAAAAGAAATAAAATTCCCAACCAAAGAACGGGAGAAAGTAAAAAAAGGAAGGAAAGAAAGTTCTTGATCAAAGAAACTAGAAGAAATGTGCAGAAAGGTCTTTTGACCAGACAATATCTGAACAATACAGAATTGTCACCAAATGAACAAAAGAAAGAAAAGGAAACCATGACCTAAAGTGGTCTTCTCCCTTTGATTACCAACCAAAATCCTGTGCGTCGGTGACTTGTTCGCCTCGCGCAAAACCAAAACAGAAAAGGAAAAGGGGCAAAAACACACAAGAGCCGAAAAACCCACCAAAAGAACCCATTCCCAAGGGAAGCCCTATTGATCCATGATCACGCATGTAATTTTTGATTTGATAGGAAATAATTTGCAAAGTCAAGTCATGACATATCTATGGTTCGGAATTAGGATGAAACACTTACCTGTGCGAGATTGATACACTTTGAGTGATTTTCTTCTATTTTTGTCGAACCCAGGGTTTCCTCTAAATGGTCATTTAGAAACGAAATGCTAACATCCAAAATCTCATTTATGGTTATGAGAAAATTTCATCAGCATACTCTCCTTCCCCGGTAGACGCATTGTTTTTCACTCAAAAAGGCATATGCTGCTCTAATCAGTTGGAATATTTGTCTCTTTGCTAAAGCATGTTTGCATTTTAGTGGAGAAAACACCGAGACTTTTTCAAGTCTCACAAGTTATCAAGAACTACGTAGGTCTGAGTTCCTCATGGGAGGATACATAGGAGCAAAAGCCTCGCTTTTGTCGACCGCACCGCTTTCTGTTACCATGACCCAAGAGCTGGTAGCCCGCGGAGACACCTTACGGTTATCCGCACCTCGAGTGTGATTGATAAGCAGAGGCCAATATGGTCATCTGCGCCCTTTCCGGAGATGTAGGCATCTTCTGGTGGAGACTTTTTCAAGTCTCACAAGTTATCTAGAACTACGTAGGTCTGAGTTCCTCATTGGAGGATACGTAGGAGCAAGAGCCTTGCTTTTGTCGGCCGCCCCATAATCTTTGTCATAATGACCCTGAGGTCATGTGACATGCACCCTTGTGTCATCCAGAGGCGGCGGGCCCGATGACACGCGGAGATACCTTACGGTTATCCGCACCCTTTTGTCATCCAGAGGTGGTGGACCCGATGACACGCAGAGACAAAATTTGGTCATTCTGCACCCTTGTGTCATCCAGAGGCGGCGGGCCCGATGACACGCGGAGATACCTTACGGTTGTCCGCACCCTTTTGTCAACCAGAGGCGGCGGGCCCGATGACACGCAGAGACAAAATTTGGTCATTCTGCACCCTTGTGTCATCCAGAGGCGGCGGGCCCGATGACACGCGGAGATACCTTATAGTTATCCGCACCCTTTTGTCATCCAGAGGCGGCGGGCCCGATGACACGCAGAGACAAAATTTGGTCATTCTGCACCCTTGTGTCATCCAGAGGCGGCGGGCCCGATGACACGCGGAGATACCTTATAGTTATCCGCACCCTTTTGTCATCCAAAGGCGGCGGGCCCGATGACACGCAGAGACAAAATTTGGTCATTCTGCACCCTTGTGTCATCCAGAGGCGGCGGGCCCGATGACACGCGGAGATACCTTACGGTTATCCGCACCCTTTTGTCATCCAGAGGCGGCGGGCCCGATGACACGCAGAGACAAAATTTGGTCATTCTGCACCCTTGTGTCATCCAGAGGCGGCGGGCCCGATGACACGCGGAGATACCTTACGGTTATCCGCACCCTTTTGTCATCCAGAGGCGGCGGGCCCAATGACACGCAGCGACAAAATTTGGTCATTCTGCACCCTTGTGTCATCCAGAGGCGGCGGGCCCGATGACACGCGGAGATACCTTACGGTTATCCGCACCCTTGTGTCATCCAGAGGCGGCGGGCCCGATGACACACGGAGATACCTTACGGTTATCCGCACCCTTTTGTCATCCAGAGGCGGCGGGCCCGATGACATGCAGAGACAAAATTTGGTTATTCTGCACCCTTGTGTCATCCAGAGGCGGCGGGCCCGATGACACGCAGAGATACCTTACGGTTATCCGCACCCTTGTGTCATCCAGAGGCGGCGGGCCCGATGACATGCAGAGACTGACATAGTCTTCTGCACCTTTTGTTCCTCCGGGAACAACGAGTCATTTACATGCGGAAATTTTACGGTCACCCGCGACTCTCGTCAACCGAGAGGAACGAAATTAGTGTCATACCCTAATTTCGTCCGGGGATCTTTGCTTGATGGCATGCGACCTTTGTTTGGTCCTTGTGAGGTGCTTGGCACCCATCATTAGGCAATTTGTGAAATTCCGGGAACAACAAGTCATTTACATGCGGAAATTTTATGGTCACCCGCGACTCTCGTCAACCGAGAGGAACGAAATTAGTGTCATACCCTAATTTCATCCGGGGATCTTTGCTTGATGACATGCGACCTTTCTTTGGTCCTTGTGAGGTGCTTGGCACCCATCATTAGGCAATTTGTGAAATTCCGGGAACAACAAGTCATTTGCATGTGGAGATTTTATGGTCACCTGCGACTCTCGTCAAATCGAGAGGAACGAAATTAGTGTCTTGTCTTTACTTTCCTTTTATCTCCAATAAAAGACAAGTAAAGAGGGGCAACTGTCATACCCTAATTTCGTCCGGGGACCTTTGCTTGATGACATGCGACCTTTCTTTGGTCCTTGTGAGGTGCTTGGCACCCATCATTAGGCAATTTGTGAAATTCCAGGACATGCCGGAAAACCAAAAAATATTGATGCACAATCCGTAAGTTTCCGTGACACACCGGAAATCAAATGGAAGCATCGTTGCATAATTAAGTGAGATTTCGTAACATTCCGTAAGTCAAAAAGGGGATGATTATGTAATCCGCAAGGTTCCGTAACATTACGGAAAGAAAACAAGTATCGTTACGAGATTCTTAAGTTTCCGTAACTTTACGAAAAAAGAATCACCAAAAAAGGTAAGGGGGGTGAACTTATCAAGATAGGGGTGTAAATAGCAATTCAAATCTAGGCCCTTCCAGAACATTTTGGAAGTTGGGTTGCTTAAGGAGGAAGCAACTGGGAGGCAAGCTCCTCCACGTTTTTGAAAAATGGTTTCCGAAAACCTTGGGTAAGCATATTCCACTTAACATTGGTGAAAGGGAAGAGAAAAAAGATGAAAATCAAATTCGAAAACACTTCCGTAAGGCTTCCGTAACTTTTCCATAAAATACGAAAAGGGGGGTGAACTTAGTAATTCGGGTGCGCTTAGAAATCTTCTTCATTAAGTCTTTGGGCGGCAAGCACCTCCTTTTTTCTATAAATAGGGAGGGGGAGCTGTTTCAAAATGTTCAAGACCCCTTTGGCTATGCATTTCGGCTATTTTGGGCAAAAAACACGTTTTCGTGAAGAAAAAACAAGTCGAAGTACTTCCGTAACGCTTCCGTAAGCGATTCTGTGGAAATTCTTCATCGTTCTTCGTCGTTCTTCACCGTTCTTCATCCGTTCTTCGTTCGTTCTTCGTTCTTCAATGGGTAAGTTTTCGAATCCGAGACTTTCAATTCATTTCTTGTTTTGTGTACTTTCACTTTAATTTCGTTTACTTTCAGTTTTCTTTTCTTCCGTTTTTAACGTGCTTTAACCATTTATTTAAGCCGTTTTCTCGTCTAATAAATGATAAAATGAATTTCAACCGATCATTTGTGTTGTAATCTCGTTTAATCACTGTTAAAACGAAATCTAACCGATCGTTCACGCTATAACCTCGGTTGAACCAAAAAAAGTAAAATAATAATAAAATAATCAAAATATCTTGAAAAATAATAATAAAATAATCAAAATATCTTTGAATAAAATAATAAAAAAAATCAATCGGACGTTTTTCTTTGGAAGTTTCCTTGAATGAATTGATTAATAACCAAAGTGAAACTAAGACTAAAATCAACTCACAAATCAAGTTTTTTTCCGAAAAATCACTAAAAACCGTTTTAAGGTCCAACGCCTTAAACGGTCCTCTTTGCTTTTATCGGTTAACATGGACCGTTCAAAAGCATAAAATCAACATGTGACTTTACCGCTTTTGCAAGAACTACGTAGGTCTGATTTCCTCATCGCAATTGAGGATACGTAGGAGCAAAAGCCCCGCTTTTGTCGACCACCCCGAGAAATCGTTAATGGTCCAACACCTTAACATTTCTCTCCTTTCAAAATCAAAAGATCATTTAATGGTCCAACACCTCAAATGACCTTTTTTCAATCAAAATATATCTTGCAAAAAGATAAAAAACAACTTAACCAAACACTTTGTTCCGAAAGAACTACGTAGGTCTGATTTTCTCATCCCAATTGAGGAATACGTAGGAGCAAAGGGAAACACCCTTGTCGACCACAAAAAGAGAAAAAATATAAAAAGGGTATAAAGGATATAAGGACATAAAAGGGAACGTAAAAATCAAAGTCATGTTTGCACATTCGATTAAAGGCTGTCGTCCCTTGTGACGGACGTGTGGGGTGCTAATACCTTCCCCGCGCGTAAATACAACTCCCGAACCTTTCACTTAAAAGTTCGTAGATCGCGTCTTTTCCGGTTTTTCCGACGTTTTCCTCAAATAAACGTTGGTGGCGACTCCGCGCGTATTCCTTTCGTGGAACACGCATCCCGCGAGTCACGCGTCGCCCTCCCGCCGAAGGGTAGGTTGCGACACTTTCCAAGGTGGAGAGAATGATGCAATCCTATCCCACAAGGGCATTGGGTAGAAGACTCCAAGTAGATTGGGCTAGAGATCCAAGGGAAGGCCCTAGGGTTCTCATGAGCCTTAGGGTATATTTTGAGCCCATGGGCTAAGTATGAGCCCGCTTATCTTTGTAAATATTAGAATAGGTTTTTCCTTCGTTTGGGCCTTGTATTTTGGCCATTCTAGTAATATAGGGTTTTAGCCTTGTATTTCGGGGCATTTTGAGTAGTCTTTGTAGTAAGGACTTTTTTTTTGTATTTTCATCTTTTTTTGTCATGGGGGTGAGCTTAGCTATTATAGGGGGTGTGTAGCTAAGCTCTAGCTTCTTATCTCAAGGAGGTGAGCTTAGCTATTAGAGATGTGTGTGTAGCTAAGCTCTAGCTTCTTTAGGAATCTTCTTAAGGAAGCTTCTCAAGGAGGTAAGCTTAGTTATGAGAGGGGTGTGTGTAGCTAAGCTCTAGCTTCTCAAGAAAGTTTTCTCAAAGAAGCTTCTCAAGGAAGTTTTCTCAAGAAAGCTTCTCAAGGAAGCTACCTAGTCTATAAATAGAAGCATGTGTAACACTTGTTGTAACTTTGATGAATGAAAGTCTTATGAGACACACTTCAAAGTTCTACTTCTCCCCCTCTTTTATTCCTTCAATTTCGTGCTCCCCCCTCTCTCTTTCTCTCCCTCTTTCTTTTCCTCCATTGAAGCATCCTTCCAAGCTTCTTATCCAAGGCTCATCTTGGTGGTGAAGCTCCTTCTTCCATGGCTTATTCCCTAGTGGATGGCGCCTCCCTTCTCCTCTTCTCCTTTGCCTTCCACTGCATCTCCATGGTGAAAAATCACCATTGAAGGACCTCATTGAAGCTCAAAGATCCAGCCTCCATAGAAGCTCCACAAGCAAGCTTCCATCAGAAGTGGCCAAGAGTTTTAGTAGAGCACTTAATAAACCATAAAGGAGAGAAGTAGAAACACTTGGATTATATAGGTTCACTCAACTTGAGCTATGTCCAGTTCTCCTTTACTCAATAGTAAAGGGTTCCACTAATCAAAACTTGATTACAAAACAAGTATTCTAACCTGCCACTCCTACCTTTACAAGTATTCTTAATACCACTTTTGGCACTTTCTTAGACTCCCCCTGAATCTAAGAAACCCAAGTATTATTTAACACTAAGCTACTCCTACTTCTGTCTTTCACAAATAGTAGTTTGAATGAATACAAGTATTCAATAACACTTAAAGAGTGAATAAACAATAAAGCTCAAATACAAAAAGACTTTTCTTAGCAAAGAGTAAAAAAAATGAAAACTTTGTATTAGTCATCCAGTAATTTCAACAGAGTTTCGCTTCAGATAAGCTCTTTCTTTTTTCGTGAATTTTTCTCTCTTTGTTTTTTGGGTAGAGATTGATTTCCTTGAAAAGATCGTTGTCACACAGAGGAGGATAAGGCTATGTGGCGTACACTGATTTGCGAGGAATGCACGATAGTAAAAACAATACCATGTGTTCCTTGTCCTTGGCGAAAGCAAACTTTAGGGAATATTTTGTGAGTGCCTTCTATTTTCTTCTATTTTGCCTATTCCTTAAATTCAAACGCTAGCAATTCAAAATAAAGAGAGACAAAATGAATTTTATAATATAAAGCACGTGTACTTACCTTTTTTTTTCGGTTATCACAAACTTTTTGCTCAATACTGATCATTTCAGAAGGTGTGTGAGTTTCTTACGAGCTAGACGCATGGAATAACCAAAACACAATATGTATCATTGATTATCAAAAAGAGTGGATGCCTTTTGATTTTAGCACGTGGGACGCTGGATAGATAATAAATAGAGCAATCTTTCCTGGATGATAAAAAGTATTGTTAAGTCTTTTGATATTTGAGCTTGTCCACTTGTCAAAAACTCATTAGAACATCAACAATTTAAACTTATTGTTATTCATCAAAATCCAAAATAGATGAGAAGAGTGGTTGTCTAGACCTAAAAATCTCTCCCTTTTAGATAATGAAAAACAATATAATTTTTTTTATTTGTATCAAAGTTTTAAGAGAGTAAGATGAATAAATGTAATGCATTTTAACTCCCCCTGAGTTCATCATGGCAATAAAAAATGCCAGATAAAATATATGACATATGTGGCAGCAAAATAATAACTATAAGTATAGAAAAACACATGGACGTACTTCAAAACCACTTTTATTTAAAATATTGATAGCTCTTTACACTAAAAGTTCCTTCTTCTGCCCCTTTTGTCATAATCAAAAACTAGGTTTGAAGATAGTAATAATAAGGGACATCATTGTCAGTTCTAAGCATGTGGTGGTGGTTGAGGTTGAGAAGGTGAAGGTGAAGATGGAGGAGGTGGAGGTGGAGGTACAAGTACGGGTGCAGGTGCAACAACAACTCCAAGCATAGACATCTAAGCCTATTGAATGCTTTGAAGAAGAGCAACACCAAGATTGGAGAACTGAGTGGTGATGGCGTTCTTCATGGAGAGCCTGAATTGCTTATTTTCTTGACGCTGGAATTTGGTGAAGGATTCCATTGCTTGCCCTATCATGTCTTTCACTTGATCCCTGGTAATAGTAGTAGGTTGTACATAGTTCAGAAGAACAGGTCCTAAGTTAGTGGAGTAAACGATGGCAACATTTGGTTCTCCCTTGTCTCTAGAAGTAACCTCATTTGAAGTTGTTAACTACTTGGATCTAGGCTCTAGAGCATTATGTTCAACTTCATCAACTATGGCTGCATCGGATGTCTTAGGAGTTACGTCCATGATACCAATGTTGATAAGATTGATGATGACCCCATGCACAATGGTGTCATCCATAACTTTAGTAGATGCTTCTGGACGAAGGAAGCATTTTCTTTCACAGCATCAGCAACAACTTCTTCTTCTTCTTCTTTAGCATTCTTTTTTTAAGCTTCATGGAGATGAGTTACATAAGTTATCATTTGTTCTTCATTCATTTTCTTCAGATTATAAGTCCCCTCATATTGAATGGTAGGAAGTTGGAGTAAGCATTGAATGAACGAGTCATTGTCGGCGTCCTTTGCATACACAAGCATTATCAAAGTGATACTTCCTAACTGGATGTAATGTTTGAATGATGTCGTGGTGCTCAACATTTCCACTTACATCATAACCAAAAGTGGAGGCTTTCTGAGTGTCCATCCATACGATCTGATTCCAAAAGGTCCTGGCTTCATAAGCACCAGGAGCATAAACAAGCCTTTTCCCGCTGAATAGGGAATCCCAATTATGAAGGTGATTGATTGTTTCCACTTTCATCTTTCTTAAAGGAATCTCCTTGTTGTTGTACAACTTGAATCCTTTCTTTTTGGTAGCATCCCAAATAGGTAGACGTGGACACACCTTGTCAACAACTATCTTGACATCAGTGGCCCTTGAGATGTGCAGACCAACAGGGTAGGCAGGGGATTGATCTCTCACATACATTTGTGCATGGAGGTTGCTAAGAGATAAGCGGTCTTCCTGAGATAGGTTAAGATCTGTTGGAGGCACTAGTAAGAGCTTTGTGATTAGTGTCCATAGATGCACCTTCTTCTAAAGTTCACTCTTTAGAGGTTCCACTTCTTGTGAGGGGTCCCTTGTGTGTTTCTCAAACAAATCCCTATGGATACTGTTTTGTGTGCTTTTCTTGTCCTTGCACTTCTAAAGGTTACGCCAAGCTTCTGTTGGTGATACCTCTATTGAAGGATGAACTCGTTGCTGAGTGCCAGGTGCAAGCCAATGTGGTTGCATCTTGATAATGTTTAGTTGCACTGGACAAGTCCATTGTGGGAATGGAAGATGAATTATGGCATATGTTGGTAGAGCCTTAAAAGCCTCAGATGGCGAGTGCTCATAGTCACACTTTGTCCATGTAGTAGCTTGGACACTGATGGTTTCCCTTTGAACAGGTGCAATGGAGATGAATTCAGAGTAGGGAGTTTCAAACATTGAATTACCATTAATAAATGCTAGAAGAAACCTTTGTGCATCTATAAAGGGTTTCCTTGGATTAGCTCTTCTAAAACTTTATAGATGGATGAGGGATGGAGGTGGATGCAGTTGTGTAAAGGGAACATGTTTGTGGAGATGAGAGATAGAAGTATCATCATGGTACTCACTATCTAATGATGATGAAGCTTGATCCTCTTTGTTCCCTATGAAGAAGACTGCCTATTCCTTCTCACCAATCTTGGGATTGGCTTTAGTAGCCCTTGTCTTGATACGTCTTGGTATTACAGAAGGGATGACAAATTATCTTGGTTCAGGAGCTAGTTGGACTTTCTTTACTCTTTTTGGTGCAGAAGCAACCAAGGCTGCAACTTTTCTGTTCTAGAGATAAACTTGTACAAATCCTTCATCTTTTTCATCAGTCTCACTTAGGCCCTTTAACCTTTGTGGGATTGAAGTTCTAGCCGCTGGACACACAACAATGGATGCAATAGACTACTCATGTCTTTTCTTCGTCCTGTGCTCCTTTGTGAGTAGCTCCTTCTCTTATTCTTCTTTCTAGGACTGCTTCCATATTTTCTTTTTATTTTGTTGCTTCACCATTATCTTTTGTATTTTTTTGGAGATCCCAAAACTGTTAAGCCCTTGATCTTTATTAGTAATGGCTTTGGTTAGCCTTTTTTGCTTCCTCTTGTTTATGGCATCCAAGTCCACCTGAGGAGCCTTATTTTGACTTTGTTCTAGAGCAACCTTCATAACTTTTAGGTTAGTTTTTCCAAATTTTTGTTGTTTAGCAACAACTGAACCCTTGGCTATTAGAGTATGCTTATAATCATTGTCCATCTTGTTGAAGACATGATACATGCCTTGATCACACAACATCTTGTTGATGAGAGCAGCATAATAGATGTCATCCAGACCACCCAAGCCTTTCAAGTTTCTCAAGATGTTGATGTATATGGTGTGCGATAGGTCAAAGGGAAGATTCTCCATAAAGTGAGAAAGAAAAAAACTTATGAAGATTAGACAAAGTTGTTTTTGAGTCTGCCTTGTGGAGAACACTCTTGTTCAGAATGTTGGCCCAAATCTTGGCCTTCTCTCACATGTGATTATACACTATAGTCTTCTAGTCTCTTGCTTTCTCAATATTTTCCCTATAGAATGCCCTTGTTACATGGGAGTCATAGTTCTTCTCTCATCCTTCCTGGTAAGTACTTCCTTCACGAAGGCACCTTGTTGCCTTGGCAATTGTATCACTGGATAGTACAACTTTGATTCCTAGAACTTTGGATGCTATTGTCTTTTTGTTAACAAACTCAACATTCCTCCATAAGGTTCTGATGAGTTTTGGGTATATTGTTTGCGGCTCATTAAAGAAGTGCTTAGTACCAAAAACAATAGTGTCTCGTTGAGCTTCAGACCCACTTTTTCGAGTTTTTGTATGTCGAAAAAGTGTTCAATATGGATGGAGGGTTCATTGCTAGTGTGTATGGTAGTGATTTCTAGGGTTGAGATTATCTCGACAGCAGGGGAGTTGGAGGTGGCAAATGCAGAGAGTTTGAGAGTTAGGGTTTAGATTTTAGAGAGGGAGATGAAGTGTTTCGGAGTAGTGAGTAATGCTAAGAGTTTTCGACATTTTAAGGTTTTATAATGGGCCTTTTTTAAAAGCAATCATTAAGCCCACCTCCCAAAACTGACTCAGGAAAAAGCGTTACAACATTCCCATATAGAAACATTGTGTTTTGCATAATAGAAATAAATGCATGATTAGGCATACATATATTGAACATTGTGAGTGTGTGTTAATATCCTATGGATGATAAGTCCCTGGATGCAATAGTGGAAGACATATAGAGATTAAATCATTCATTAACAGAGATCATTCCACGTCGATTTCTTAAAAAATATCCTTTCTTCAGTTATGGGTTTTGTACAAATGTTAGTAAGCTTATCATCTGTGGGTACAAATTGTAAATCCACTGTCCCATTTTGAACATGATCTCTTATGAAATGATGCTCAATTTCTATATGTTTAGCTCTAGAATGCAATGTTGGATTTTTGAAAGACTAATAATAGCTTTATTGTCACAATAAATGGGAATTATACTCTCATAAATGCTATAGTCTTCAAGCTGATTCTTTATCCAGAGTAGTTGAGCACAACAACTTGCAACTAACATATTAAGCTTCAACAGTGGACAATGTAGTTGAGCCTTGCTTCTTGCATATCCACGTCACTAAGTTTCCACCAATAAAGTGACAGCTTCGACTTGTGCTTTTTCTTTCAACTTTATGACCAACATAGTTAGCATCATAATAGATTGTAAGTTTGAAACTTTCTCTTCTTTTAAATAGAAGATCAAGATTAGAAGTTCCAATGAGATATCTAAAAATGCATTTAACTGCAATTAGATGAACTTCCCTTGCTTCTTTTTGAAATCTCGCACATAGACAAACACTAAACATTATATCAGGCCTAGACGCAGTGAGATAGAGCAGTAAGCCAATCATTACTCTATATTGAGTCTTGTTCACCTTTGTTGATTCCTCGTCCAAGGTATGTTGTTGGATGCATTGGAGCCTTCATTTATTTTGCATCATCCATCTTGAATTTCTTTAGTAATTCTTTCACATACTTGGTTTGATGAATATAAATACTTTTGGGTGTTTTCTTTATTTGTAGTCCAAGAAAGAATTTCAGCTCTCCCATCATACTCATTTCAAACTCTGTCTGCATTAGCTTAGAAAAATCTTCACAAAGCATTTCATTAGTAGCATAAAAAATGATATCATCCACATATACTTGCACTAATAAAAACCGAGAATCATAGTTTTTGCGAAAAACGTTGTGTCAACCTTTCCTCATTCAAAGCCATTTTTCAAGAGAAATGAACTTAGTTTTTTGTACCATGCTCTAAGAGCTTGCTTAAGTCCATATATGGCTTTGTTGAGCTTAAAAACATATTGAGGAAGTGTTTTGCTTTCAAATCCTGGAGGTGGTTCAACATAAACTTCCTCTTGGATTAACCTATTTATAAATGCCCTTTTACATCCATTTGATATAACTTCTTATTGCTATAAGCTGCAAATGAAAGTATAATGCATATTGCCTTGAGACGAGCTACTGGTGCATAAGTTTCGTTGTAATCTATACCTTCTTTTGTGAGTATCCTTTAGCAACTAACCTTGTTTTGTTTTTCACAACCTTACCATTTTTTTCCAATTTGTTGTGAAAGACCTATTTCGCTCCAACAACTTTCTTTCCTTTTGGAAATTCAACTAACTTCCAAGCATCATTCTTTTGAAACTAATCAAGTTATTCTTGCATTGCCTTAATCCAATTATCATCTTGCATTGCATCATCAATGTGTTTGGGTTCTATTTCAGAGATTAGTGCAGTGTGCCCTTGTGTTCTGAGTGATGATCTTGTTTGAACATGATCTACTGGGTCATCAATGATTTAAATTTCTGGATGATTTCTTCTTATGTTGCGTCCAGTGGATTCTTTTACGTCTTCTTGAAATTCTTGTTGAGTGAACGCTTCTGTCTATGGATTTTGTCTGACTGATCTAGTTGCTATAGAGCTGTCATCTAGTCGTAGAACAACAAAAGGCTTATCTAGCTCTGATAAATCATTATCAGGCTTATTTTCATCAAATCTTATATGAATAGCTTCTTTAACTACCAAGATTCTTAAGTTGTAAATTGTGAATGCCTTTGAAGTTTTAGAGTATATAAGAAATATTCTATTATCACTTTTTGAATCAAAATTTCCCAATTTATCCTTTGTGTTGAGAATGAAACATTTGCATCCAAATGGATGAAAATATGATATGTTGGGTTTTTGTCCCTTCCACAATTCATAAAGAGTCTTTTTAAGGTAGGTTTTATGTAAATTCTGTTTTGAATTATCATTGAGCATGGTTCTAGCCATCTCTTGAAGAGATTTATACTTTCTTTCAACTACCCCATTTTGTTGAGGTGTTCTGGGTGTTAAAAATTGTGAAGGATTCCATTTTGTTCACTGCTTCAGCCTAGAAGTGCTTAGGGGTTGAATTATCATTGAGCATGGTTCTAGCTATCTCTTGTAGAGATATGCTCTTTCTTTCAACTACTCTATTTTGTTTAGGTGTTCTTTGTTCGAACCCGGCAAGTGCACCGAATCGTGCAAGTAGTATAAAACGATAAGAACCGAGTATCGAACTCTCGGGGAACTTGTGTTACTTGATAAAGCTATATTCAGTGAATAGGTGTCTAGTATGAAAAGATATGTGTGGACTATGAACAGGTATGTAAACTAACTATTAAAAGGAAAATCACGTGAGTAATGATGTGTAAAGACAAGTAGACAACACGTTGGTCTTCCTATTAGGTGCCTGATGTTATAAAGATATTCTCTACTTAACAATGCTCATGTGTTCTATGGTGTCTCCTGAAAATCTAAACCCCGATTCCTCATGATAGTCTAGCCTAATCCTGATCAAGCATCATCCTCTGATTCCTCTTGTCGGACTAAACTCGACCAGAACTGCATTAAGACAAACATACAAACAACTAGGTTACCGTACCTCTATCCCTCATGATAATACAATAAACTAGCCCCGTCCTATCAAGTTCTAAGAATCAGATCAGTTTCCACTGTTGAATGATCCTAACAAAGCATGCATCTACATGATCAAGGCACGCGTCTTCTCGCTCAGTGGATGGACTTAAGCGGTATGCTTAGTGGGATGATCCCTCGCTCAGTGAACATGCACAGCTCATTCTTCTTCTTGATTCTTCCTCGTGCTCAGCCAAAGGAGTGGTGCGCTCAGCGGATGGCTCGCTAAGCCAGCAGATTGGCTTAGCGAGTGAATGAAAATCAGCACTTCACAAACTTGCCTACTTAACCTAAAATTAAGAGGAAATGATTATTAAATACACAAAATAGGAGTACTAAGTATTTATTACCTATCTTTAACAAAAAGTAATTACAACACTACAAAATAACCATAAATTGGAGGAGTTTGATACAATTTACACAGGTTTTATATACAAAAGTTAGTCATATTCATCGACTATAATTCTAGGTGTTGAAAAATTATGAAGGGTTCCATTTTATTCATAGAACAATTGAAACCCGTCATTTTCAAATTCTCCCCAATGAGCACTTCTAATTGAAGTAATGCATACTCCTTTTTCATTTTGAACACGTTTACAAAATTTAAAGAAGATATTGAAAGAAATATCCTTGGGGTTTAGGAACATGACCCATGTACATAAGGAGTAGTTATCCACTATGACAAGTCCATACCTTTTTCCACCAGTGTATGCAGTTTTGGTTGGACCAAACAAATCAAGGTGTATTAACTGCAAGGGTCTAGAGGTGGAAACAATGTTTTTACTGGTAAAGGAGTTTTTAATTTGTTTCCCTTTTTAACATGGCTCATAAAATAGATCATCCTTGTATGACATACTTGGTAGACCTCTTAAAAGGTTGTTTTTCTACAGTTTGGAGATTAATCTACAACTTGCATGACCAAGTTTTGTGCCATAGCTAGTGACTTTCTTTAACAGACAGTAAGCATGACACCGTGTGATCTGTGAGATCTCCCAATTTGATTTGGTAGAGGTTTCCTTTTCTCTTGGCAGAGAATAGAGGAGACTTATCTTTCCATAGGACAACACACTCATATTTGTTGAAGAAGACACTATATTCACTGTCACATAATTGACTTATGCTCATTAGATTGTGTTTAAGACCTTCAACAAATAAAACATTATCAATAGAAAGGTCAGGATGAATAATTATTTTACCCACTCTAGTTATCCTTCCCTTTTGTTTTCCTCTGAAAGTGACTGTTGCACCATGATAGGGAGTCAATCATTGGAACACACACCTTTCTTCTATCATGTGCCATGAGCAGCCACTGTTTAGGTACCATGATAGGTGTTTGCTTCCTATTATCAAAGACATATGCAATATGAGTAATATTTTTCTTAGGTACCCAAATCTTTTTGGGTCCTTTGGTGTTAGCCACAAAAATATCAATTGTACCCTTCTTGGGTTGATCTTTACACTTGGATGTCATGTGACCAATCTTGCCACAAAAATATTAGACAATGACATCCTTATCGTGAACATATACCTTCCTATCATATCCATTTCCAAATTTGTCTGAGGAAGTTGTACAATATCTTAACAGTTTGTTAAGAGTATCCGTTCCATTGACAAATTTGGCTAATGTAGTTTATAAAGTTCTAATTTCCTCATGAATTTTGACAATGTCTTGAGGTTGACCCTTAACTTCTTGACTTTTCAAAAGCATATCATTCAAGAATTTCACAGATCTTTTGTGTTCTTCACATTCTACCCAAAGATTACATTTACTCACTTTGAGATCTACATAATCCTTGTGTGCTTATGCACATCCTCTCCAAAGATCTACATAATCTTTGTGGTCATTCTCCTTGAGGAGTTTTTCCACTTGGAGCTACCTTTGTTTCACCATATTTTCTTCATCAGAATCTTTCTTAGATTCATCATTAGATGAATCATTGGCCTTAAGAGCTTTGAACAAACTTCTCGATACTTGTTCTTTGGATGATGATGCCTTCTTATTCTTTTGTCTGCTAAGAGCCAAATACTTTTCTCTTTTGGTTCCTTTGTCCTGATAAAGTTCTTGTTCATGAACCTTGAGGATACCAGCTAGTTCCTTAAGGGACATAGAATCAAGATTCTTTAAGGCTCTTAGTGTTGTTGCCTGTGGTCTCGACTTCCTAGATAGAATTCTCAAAATTTTGTCAATATGATCATAAGTTTTACATAAGGATCTTAGTTCATTGAGAATGGTTTGGAAGCATCTGGATATACATTTTATGTCTTCACCTTCTTTCATAAAAAGAGTTCATACCTAAGAGTAAGGAGAATGAGTATGTTCCTCTTTACCTATGGTGTTCCTTCATATGTTATAGCTAGAGTGTCCTACATTTGTTTGTTACTTTTGAAGCTGATTACCTTAGTGTATTATTCTTCGGATAGAGCATAAAACATCATATTCAAGCCTTGGAGTTGAGCAGGAATATGAGTTTTTGCTTCTCTGTCCATTGGCCTCTAGGAATCTCATTCAATTGATCATCATATGGAATATAATCTTCATTTTCCACCACATCCCATAGATCTATATTAATAGATTCAAAGTGAGCTATCATATGCTCCTTCTAGTAATCATATTTTGTGCCTCTAAACAAAGGTGGTTTGTTGGTTGAGAACCATTCTTCCATATCTTTGATATTTTGGATCTTTTTCCTTAGTATTGTCAGATACTCAAACCTTAAGGCCAAGCTCTAATACCAACTGGAATAACAATAATCACACTAGAAGGGCGGTTTGAATAGTGTGTTATTCAAAGATATAGAAACTTTTGCAACTTTTAATGTGAATATAGATAGAAATGTATAAGAATGGTAGGTCATCCATTGAAGAGAAAAACAAGTTTTAATAAAGTTTGATCGTCCAGAGACTTAATAAGAGAGAGTCTTTTTAAAACACTTTTTTATAAATACTTGGTATTAAAGCAATGAGCAATAGTTTTAATACAACACTTAATAAACCATAAAGGAGAGAAGTAGAAACACTTGGTTTATACAAGTTCACTTAACCTGAGCTACGTCCAGTTATCCTTTACTCAATTGTAAAGGGTTCCACTAATCAAAACTTGATTACAAAACAAGTATTCTAACCTGCCATTCCTAGCTTTACAAGTATTCTCCCTTTGTTGTTGTCACCATATGTTACAAATACTCCTTCCTTAGCTTTTAGAGACATGAACTTTGACTTGTCTCCTATTATATGCCTTGAGAAGCTGCTATCAAGATACCATAGTTGTTTATCCGCTGCTAGACAAACATACAAACAGATTTAGAAGGTAGATTTAGGTACCCAAGTTGTGTTGGGTCCTTTTTGGTTAGTAACCTTGTTAGTTCCCTTGCGAATCCACTTGTATTTCCCACTTGGAACTCTATATCTTTTTATCATGCACCTAAAAGAAGAATGTTCAATGACATATCGTGAAGGGTGAGCTAGAAGCTTTTGTAAATTTGAAGAAATTTTTGTAAGCTTTTTTCTTCTTGTTGTGTGTATAACCCAATCCAACCTTTTCGATAGCATATTTTTGTTGTGCAAGTAATGCTTCCAAATTGTCTTTCCCCATAGTGAACCTGGATAAAGTTTTTAGCAAGTATTCAACCTTTAGTTCTAAAAATTTACATCGTTCACATGGGGAAGTGACATTAGTCGTGTTATTGCAATTACAAGAAGAATTGTTCTTTTCTTTTTCAAAACTATCATTTTTTTTATTTTTCTTCTGACAACTCTTTTTTTGAATTTCCACTAGTTTATCCACATGCCATCTTAGTTTACCTTTTAGAAGACTATTTGCAATGACCAAATTTTGTGCTTCTTGATGCATTTCATTGAAAGCATCTAGTTGCTGATCATAGTTATCATCATCTTCCAAATAGAAAATGATTACCTCACTTTCAGCTTCATTGTTTGACATCAAGCACAATTTTTTTTCTTCCTCGTCACTATTGTCGCTGGAAATTGTTGATTCATTGTCATCTAAAGCAATATATGCCTTTTTCTTCTTTTTGAATGTACTCTTATTCTTCTTATCTTATTGTTGCTTCTTTTTGTTGATAGGGAAGTTTACCTTAACATGACCTGTCTTTTGGCACTCGAAGCAAGTGAATCCGTTGGAGGAAGATGGCTCTCCTTCCTTCAGATTCTTCTTAGGCTGAAAGGTTTTGTTTCCATAGTTCTTTTATTTCTTGAGGAATTTGTTGAGCCTTATCACAAGCAGGTTCAAATTTTCAGCATCCGACCCTTCTGCATTGTTATCCTCACTTTCATCACTTGATGGAATGCTAGTCTTTAATGCTAAACGTCTCTTCTTTTTATCTATAGCTTCTTCTTCAACCATTCTTGTCAAGTACATTTCATATTCCCTCCACTTCCCAAACAATTAAGCATGTGTCATGGTAGCAAGGTCTTTTGATTCAGAAATAGTTGTTACCTTTGGTTGCCATGTCCTGTCGAGGGATTTCAACACCTTGACGTTGATCCCTTGAAATGGTTTACAAAATGAGTAAATCTTTTCTACATATCCCTTATATTTTCCCTTTGCTTCATCCTAAAGGTTTCATATTCTTGGATCAGCGAATTATTTTGAGCTCTGTTTACTTTCGGTGTTCCTTCATGTGTGACTTGGATTAAATCCCGCATCTCTTTGGCAGTTGTGCACGCGGACAACCTAAAAAACTCATCAGAATTTAATGAGGAATGTATAATGTTCATTGCCTTAGAATTATATTAACCTTTCTTAATCTCTTCTTTTGACCAAGATTCGTAAGGTTTCTTTGTAGTCTTGTTGTCAACTACATGGATTGGAATGATATATCCATTAACCACTGCACTCCAAATGCCTCTATTAATAGTCTCGATGAAGGTTTTCATTCGAACTTTCCGAAAAGAATAGTTTGATATGGATAAAAGCAAGGAAGCTACAACTCCTATGGCTGAATTTGCTATCTTAGTGTGGATGAAAAAGGGAAACTTATTGACCAAACAAAGGACAGAGGTAACATTGGTTCTTTACTCTATTTGACTGCTAATAGACCTGACATTATATTTAGTGTTTGCATGTGTGCTCGCTATCAAACATGTCCTAAAGAGTCTTATTTCTCAGCAGTTAAGAGAGTTATGAAGTATCTTAGAGGAACCTTAGATGTTAGCTTGTGGTACCCTAAAGATGTTGGGATCTCTCTAGTGGGATACTCAGATTCTGACTTTGCAAGATGCAAACTAGATAGGAAGAGTACAAGTGGTACTTGACACTTATTAGGACATGGCCTAGTATCTTGGAATAGTAGTGGGAGACTTAGAGAAGAAGATAGTAAAGAGGAAGGCATAAATTTTATCCATGTTCAACTCCATCCAAGTGTGGATACTGTAACACCCTAAAAAAAATTACAGCTCAGGCTGACAGAGGAAACTATGTGTTGTCTCATTTATGCACGCATGTATTTAATTGCAGTGATTACATGTTTTTAATTCTCATTTTCATGCTTAGGATATATATATATATATATATATATATATATATATATATATATATATATATATATATATATATATATATTATTTTTTGGGTACAATTAATATTATTTTTTAAAAAAATTAGCAGATTTCATTCCTATAATTAAATAAAATTTTAATTACAAGGTGTGAGTTTCTTTATATTTCTCATTATTTTTATTAGTTTTCTTATTTCTGTTAACAGTTCCTTTTTCTATTCCTATTAGGTTTCCTTTATTCTAGAGCAAATAAAAATCATATCCTATCATATCCTACATTCTTATACAAAAATCATATCCTATCATATCCTATTACGTTCCTATACAAAAATCATATTCTATTACGTTTCTATACAAAAATCATATCCTATCATATCCTATCTTAGAGTGGATATGGAGGAGCTAATAATGAAATGACGTTACTATTAATTTTATTGGTAGATATTTTATGCACCGATTCTGTTCAAATAGAATGGAGATGTAGGCTTTATTTTTTTATTGTAATAATTAATATGTTGGTTTGATAGACTTGAATGATACTACCTCAAGTATGAGTTTTTCTTTTGTTTTAGATTATTTTATATCATTTGGTGATTTCTGTTTATATTATTAATATATTTTTAGGACCACCAACTAAATTAACGTTAGATTAAAAATTAAGGCAAATTATATATTAAGGCTTTGTTTAGCCTATTATAGAAGGTGTGTTATTTTATTTTTTTTTGTAAAAATAACTAGGAATATTAAAGATTTAATGTGAAGAAAATTTTTAAATAGGCTACCAGGCCAGGCTAGGCTTTTAAAAAGGCCAGGCCGAGCCAAAATAAAAGCCTTTGATAGGCTATAGGCCAGGCTCAGGCCTCAAAAATTAATCGTAGGCTAGGCTCAGGCCTTTTAAAGCCTGGCCTATTCCCACCCCTACTTACAGGAATTAACTTATTTCAAATATTAAACTACTAAAATAATTTTGTAATTTCATTAAAATAATTATAATATTATAAATCATATTAATAATAATATATTTATTAAAAAATAATGTTGCTAAATGGATTTGCTCGTCAAACTTAACATTTTTGCTAAACAAGCTGAATCAAATCAAACCTTGAATAGGTTCGGCTAGGTCTAGTCCACTTCCATCCCTAGATACAAACTCGTATATAAGAAATGTTTGATAAAACATTAAATGACTTGAAAGGGAGTCAATGCTATAAACAAGGCAATTAAAAAAGTTGTAAAATCGTATATAAATGTGTGAAAATGAAAAAAAAATCATTTTACACTACGATTTTAAATATTTAAAATAATTGTTAGTCCTACCATTTTTATGTATAAATCTAATTATTTAACGAGATTAAGAAAAACGATTAATTTAGTTGATAATAATAAATTTATCTTAAAATTATAATTTTTTTGTAAAATTAGCATTCGCGTTAATTCTTATCTCTTTTTTAATTATTTGTCAATACATTTTTTCTTTTCTTTTAATAAGGATATTTTTAGTCTAAAAATAATGTTGATTGACTAACTCATACGCTAATTAACTATTTATAATGCCAGCAATACAGTGTTTGAGTAGGAAAAAATAAAACTTAGTGAAAATAAGTGAGCCGTAAGGAAAAGAAAAACAATAAGATTTGAATGAGGCCAAACCCGTTATTCAATAGAATAGCAAAACACGTTATACAAGTTGCAAATTCCTATGAACATAGATATGAAGGTAATTAGGTAAAGTAAACCAAGAAAGCCACCTAAATCATAACAAGTTACTAATTAACCCCAATAAGAAAGGAGTATAAATATTCTGCTATTAATTGTTTCTCGTCACTTGCTTTGGAGCTAATATACACATTTCTCACAAAGAATTAGTATGGACATTCTTGTAATTGTAGCTCAACACTCTCATAACAGAACTAGCTAGCTCAGTTCTTGGAACCAGAAGTAGGAGGTTGGTGCAGCTGCTGATACATTGCAGCAAGTCTACTGTAGGCATCCATGGTCATGGGCTGCAATTATATAATCATACATTTAAGAAATTAATCACCATGTTTTCTCTGTACACATAATTTAAAAAAAATTAACTAAAAAGATATCACCTCTGAAACAGAGAATTTATGACCATGTATATATCTAAGTGGAGGAACAAAAATTTCAAAATGCCAAATAAAGTTGTATTCTAATTAGCTTCGAATATTCTTCCATGGATATATACAACTCCATCAATGACAATGATGTATATATCTTGTTTAATAATCAAAGGGTGATATAGATAATTTTAAATTTGTAATTGAAATGCTAGTTTAATTTAAGGAATTTCTTTGGAAGCTCACGATCACTACGCTCTAATTTATTCCATTTAAACCTAGGAGAGTGAAGAAGTATAAGCTAGATAAATTTATTAATTAACTAATAATTAATTTTAATTTGTGACAGTGCTAACAAACCAGTACGCAATATTAATGCTGCAATGAATTCGATTTGACTGATTTCTACAACCTTATCATTTGTGCTTTACAAATTAAGTACCGGCCAGCCAATTTAGCAAAACCCGGCTGCTTTCAATCATTATAAGAAATCTGAACTTCTTACCTTATCCGCAATAAATATGAGTCAAACAAATTAATATACAAATATATACTTTATCATGAAATCCAAAATCAGAGTAGATTACTTTAATAGGAAAAAACCAAATAATTAAAAAAAAATGTTTGAGCAAACAAGCATCCTGAAGAGTAAAGACACACTTAACTAATAACTCATCACAAGGATCAATCCTGCGTTTGTATAAATATAGGTTCAAACATTAGAATGTCATCATTTTATAAACAAAAGAAGAGAAAAAACAATTTTTAAGTCAAAAAAATTTAATAAAATATATAATATTTTAATATTATATAATTTTTTATTCAACATTTTGCATATTTGAGAATTCTTAATAAATGTAATTAAATTAAACACTCGTTAGCATTTAGCTAAATATTATCTTACCTGCGATTGGCATCCAAAAATTGTGGACAAAGGGTCAGGCATCACGGAAGCCGGAGTCCCTTGAAGGCGGTCGCCTCCACCAGCAGCGGCAGCAACAGCGGCATCCCACGAGGCTGCCATGGGCATGAAGGCAGAAGGGTGGAGGACTGGAGGGATGCCAGGGATGTTAGCACGGTTCATGGAGTTCATATCCATTCCCATTCCCATCCCCATCCCCATTCCCATCCCTAATCCCATGCCCATTGGAGACATCATCGACATTTGAAGTTGTTGTTGCATGGTCAATGGCAGCATCATCGATGACATGTTGATCCTATTCATCATCTGCACTTGTGCTTGCAACTGCTTCAAATATTCTATCACCTCATCCAACATTGAAGCTTTATCAGTCTGTAACAAAAAAATATAAAGTTCATATATATTTTTTTCCTTAAAAATTAAATACAATATCAAAATGTTTGTAATACTCACAGATCCTACTTCACCCACTAACTTAAATTGCATTAGGGAAAGTTCATATATATGAAAACCACAAATTAATATAATTAATTAATCCTATATTAATGTCCAATACATATGAAATTCCATATATAGCAAAGCCACATCAAATAATTAATTCTATGATGAAATATATTTTTCTACACTACCATTTGGTTTTCTTTTATGATCTGACTAACTTGGAAAAAATTTAAGTAAGATGGTATCCGCTAAAGATAAAGGTAAGTTATTTTTATTGGTTAAAGAATTAAAATAAAAAAATATTTATTGTAAATCAAATTCATAAGAGGACCTAAAAAAATCATAAACAATATAATTTTATGTATCTGAATAATTAAAAAAATCCTTTTAATTTTTAATCAATATCCTAAAGATACCGATTAATATTTGTCTATTTTTATTAGCTAATTAAATTCATAAATAAGCTATAACCTATGCTAAACATTGCATGTTGCTGTTGAAATGTTTCTTTCTTGTTTTTTTTCCCTTGTTGTCTATCATGGTTAAGTGTGTGGGTTCTTTTTCTTTCTCCTTCTTTTCCCTCTCTAATTTGTACTTTTGTGTTTTTGGCGAAAACGTTAGTTGTTTTAGTGTTTATGGCATAATTGACATGAGGGCCTACCACTGGAAAGGGTTTCCTGTGGGAGCAGTTGGGTGCCTCTTCACCAAACAGCCTCCTGTCAGAGTATGGCAATAAGTACTAATTAATTGGACTTTATGTGGACTCTATAACTGCACATATATAGTTATACTACCCTAAAGTTCTCACTTCCATAGCCATATATGATTGGAAAAAGGTTCCAGAGCACAATTATCCCCACCGGCCAGTATATCTAAACTAATTAGAATCTTAATATTTTAAAACTATAATATCATTTTTAAGTCTCTAATATATCATGAACTTAAAATAATAAATTTTTTTTATCAGAAACTCATAACAAAAATCACATTTATATTAAAGATCTTAAAAATATTTAAGTCTTAAATTAATTATATTTTAATATGTTTTACTAATAACTACAGATTTAAAACTAAATTGATGATGATACAAAATGTGTAAGACACTTTTAGATGTTTATTTAGCATTAGTATTTTACCAATAATGTTGGGACCATATGTGAAGGGACAAAGGTAGTAAAATATCATGTAGAGAATTTGCATATTAAAATTTTACATGAAATGTATAATAAATGGTATGAAAGTAGATACCTTATCTACAAGGACGGTTCCATAAATAAGAAAAGCCAAAAATGAACAAACAATAACGTATCATATTAAAATGTAAGTACATGCATAAAAGTCAAACCAATAGATCTAAAAGTCGAAAATCAAGTTAAACTAATAATAAAAATTAATATTAATAACAACAATGATGAATAGTATTAGCTCAACATGTAATTAATCTTTAGAAAAATATCTTGAGAGGGGCGGGGGCCCATATTCAATCCCTTTATCTTTCCATGGCTACCAATCATTTAGGCCTTGGATAATTCTTAAAGTTACAAATTCAAATTAAAATGTAGTTTACGTGAAATTCTGTTTCTTTTTTCAGAAAATAATATATTCTATTTCTGAGAAGAACCCAAGATCGTTATAAAATGCATTTTTTGCACTAGTGAACATAAAAACATGCAGAGGAAGATTGAGTGCGTGTGGAATGGTACTTATAGAATTATAGTGGCTATCGAATCCTCAGGGACCGCTACTTGAAGTCTACGAAAGTGAATATAGCAAAGAAAGATGCTACGTCAGTGTGTCTATATATATATATATATATATATATATATATATCAACTGTTTCTCTCACGGATTTGGGACCAATAGATACTAAATAATTGGCTCAGATACCACATGCACAATATTACGATGATTTCAATAATAATAATAATAATAAAGAAAACAATATCATGATTAGATCAGCAAAACCCCACCCCACTAGCTAGTTGCAACTATATATGCTATATATATACCTTGCTGGAATTTGGGACCAACTTTTGCAATGTCTTCATTCTTTGGTTTATCTTATCCCTCCTTTTCTGAAAAGCCAAATGCAAAAATGAACCAATGAACAACATAATCTTGATTTTGTACATGTTGTTAGAATATATATATATATATATATATATATATATATATATATATATATATATATATATATATATATATCATAGCTACTTGCAATTTAATTTGCAAAGTTTATTATTCAACGCTAGATAGCTCACCCTTTCAGATTGGTTGTGTATAGCCGCAGCTCTGCTCCTTTTAGTGGACACCGACGATTTGCCGTTTGCTCTCTTTTTCTTCTCTTCATCCCCGTCTTCCCCCTATATAAAAGACAAAGCACATACATATCATAAAATTAAGTTAATTAAGAAAATATAATTAATTCCTCAAGCTTAATTAACGTTTAAAACTAATTATATGTCGTACCTAATTAGCGCTTTAAAATTTTAGTCACTAAGTAAATTAATCTTTCAAAGACCTAAAATATACTTATATTTATTTTCTGAATTTTCATTAAATTAATCTTTTAAAATTAAAATCCCATCATTTTTAATTTTATATAAAGAGGATTAGTATGTTTTAAATATTTTTAAAAAAATATTGCTGGGAAATTTTTTTTCTTAAAAAGTTAATGTAATAACATGTATAACGGTAGAAGATAAACTTAAACATTTACTGAAATATAAATATATATATATATATATATATATATATATATCAGTTAGTTTTGTAAATTAGAGAAATTTTATTTAAAAAGTTTTATTATAACTAAGAGAGGTCAATATTACAATAAACAACGTGATAAAAATATATTAAGAAAAATAAATTCTAAAAAATATTGTAGAAAATGTGTAGTTTTACAATCCGTTTGCAATTATCAAAATTGCGACAAAGGAACCAAAGTACAAGATGTTGTCAAAAGAGAAGTTGTTCCGATAAAAATAAATTCAAAGAAAAATTGTATTTATATAATTGTTCTTATAAAACAAAGAAATATTGTAGAAGAAAAGGAAGTGTGAAATAAAATAATGATATAAGGGTGTTATAAAAAGTTTTATAAAATCATCTATAAATAGAATAAAGCATGAACACCCTCATGTTAGTACACACCAGATATATATAAAAAAAAAATAGCTAATATGATGTACGTAAAGAAAAAGACAAAAAATGATAGACATCCATGAAATTTTTGCGTTGAGATAGACAAATATAGTTGAACATGTGAGTAATATAAGAGTTGCAATATACAGTATTAGAGAAATCATTAGTAAATCACTAATAATGTTCATTTGGGGATGGATAGGATATATAAAGAAACATAAAAAGTGAAAAAAAGTGATAAATGTAATAGAAAATGAAAGGAGATATAGTTGATTTAATATATATTTGATTTTTATTTTTAGTACTTCATAATTTTTTTTGAGTAATTGATATATTAAATTTTTTTTCTGAATTTCTATGATCAATTAACTAATATCATTATCACTTATCGTTAATACAATCTTATTTTAATATTTTTTTTTAATTTATATTAATTATTAAATTGATGTCACATCATTACTTAACTAATGATAGAAATAAATAAAAAAATTTAATATATCTCAAATTCTCAATAATGAAAAAATTTATAATACACTTAAATCAAAATCACATATATATAATAAGCCTAAAAATTATTTAAACCATATATTAATAGTATTTTAGATTAAAGAAAAACAAAGAGAGTAATTAATTACCATTGGTTTACTGTGGGAAACAGAATCATGTTCTTCTATGGTGGTGGTCTTGGTGCAGTGCTTAGCGTAGCTGGTGTTTTCGAGCGAGTTGATGGAGGTGGAAGTGAAAGCCACGCCGAACTCCCTGTCGCATGTGTCAAGGGTCACGTGCTTGCTATCCCTTCCGAACGTGGCACTCCCACTCACGCTTTGATCCCTCCCACTCGCCTCATGCCCCTTCGCCCCCTTCCCCCCGCAGCATGACCCCACACGGGTGGAGCACCCCACCATGCACGTGCCGGGCCCCGGCTCCATACCCTTCTTCTTGCCCTGCTCCCGGTTCGAGCATGGCACCAACGCGTCCATCGTCATGGTGTTCGTGGTGGTGGTCGTAGTGGTGGCGGCAGCATGAGGGTCGAACCATGGGACCATGAAGTTCCCATAAACTCCACCACCACCACCACTGTCTCCGTTTAACGGTCTGGGCTTTTCCTGGTGGGAAAAGCTCGTGGCTTGGTTCACTATGGACTCCAAGGTGCCACTTCCCCGAGGCTTCTCCCATGTGTACTTATTCGTGGCGGCTGTTGGTGGTTTTACCGGCACACGCGGTAGCCCTAAGCCATGCATAGAAAGTTGCCCATTTTCCCATGTCAGCTCAGCAACCTCGTAGTCCAACCTGAACGCATCAAGTCACACAAATCAGTCATTAACTCCCATGAACTACTAATACGAGAAATTATTACATGATCGCGACCAATCATGTGTTATATAATTTTTTTTATTGGTAAAAATAATTAAAAACAGATACTCAATAATTGAATTAAACTTTTTTAATTGTCATAAAAAAATTAATTATATGAAAATTGACCTGACTAGTGTTATATATATATATATATATATATATATATATATATATATAATCTCGGATCATATAATAATTTTTTGTAGGATACATAGAGAGAGAAGATAAGAGAACTAACATGGGAACATCAGGGGCAGTTGAATTGGAGTTGGAGCGAAGAGAAACTCTTGAGGGTGGTGGGTTGTCTTCGACATCCCAACTAGGAACACACTGGCTCATTTTTTGGGGGGAATTAAAAGAATTGAGGCAGTCCAATGGATGGAACTGTGTTTTTGTGTGTGTGTGTGTGTTTGCTATATGTTTGTTCACGAGAAGAGAAGAGAAGTGAATGAGAAGAGAAGAGAAGTGAATGTGAAGAATAGTGGGAATGATGAGAAAGAGGGAAAAGATTAATTATTGTAATGAAACGACGTGATCTGGTTGTTTGGTGTGTGTGTGACCCCCACCCCCCCTCTTCTAATATCAGGACAATGAGGGGAAACAAGCTTGTGGATTTGGTTTCACTACGCGAAAAAAGAGAATCTAGTCCATATGTATTGGAGTGAGAAGGTGGGGAAGTTTTTGTGTGGAGTAGTCAGTTCTGTTTTGTCGTTTCAACGATTCTGATGTGTTAATTTGGTGATGGTGTTGTGTGTCATAATACTCTTCAATTATTATAAATAAATAAATATTATCATAAGCGATCAGCCATACACCCCATTTTATAATAAAAATGATTTAAATATATTTTTTATTTTTAATAAATATTTAATTTTATATTTATTTTTAATAAATTTTTATTTTGAGATGAGTCTCTCATAAAATAATAATTTTATTTTTATTCTTATATCTATTTTTAGTATTAATAAATTTTGTGTTTATTTTATGATAAATATTTTTTATTTGTTATTAATATATATTAGAATAAAATTTGTTAATTTATTAAAAAGTAAACAATTTTTTTTAATTTATCAAGAATAAAAAATAAAAGTTTTATTTTATTAAAAATTTAACATAAAATAAAAATTTGTTAAAAAATAAACACAAATATCAAATATTTATTAATAATCAAAAACATATTTAAGGTATGAAAAATTATAGATAAATATAATATATGTCAAAGGACACATAATAGACATGTCGGTTGTGTTTGATTTTAAGAAAAGAAATGAGTTGCCGAAAATGGAAATGATGTGGGTATTTTTGGTTCATATGATTTTGAAAAGAATAAAATTACAAAATTCAATTTTCCTAGTTATAATAAAATAGATTATTTTTTTGTGCAGAAAATCAATTTTTTAGACAATAAAAATCGATTTTCTTTGACAATAAAATTATTTCTTATCTATTTCTCTTAAACCAAACAACATAATATATTATTTTATTTTTCCTTTTTAAATTATCTATCTTATATTTTTATCAACCTTATTTCTCTCATCAAAATCAAACACACCCTACTGAGAGAAATAAAAGTGAAAAAAATATAGATTTTATAGGTAATGTAATTTTTCCTTTTTAAAATTGTTAAAGTCTTTCCGCGTTATTTAGTTTATTCTGATACCGTGAATTTTTGGCAAGTTGGTCCTAATAGTCTAACACCTTTTGTTTTATATTTTATTTTTACAAAAGAATTTTTGGATAATGTATTTTATTTTTTCATAGACTACATACATATTTTGTATAAGAGATTATTTAGTTTGAGTCAAATTAAATAATTGGAGGTGATAAAATTCTCACTCGATCGATAATGATTTTATTTAAATTAAAAAGGAAAATTATTTTATAATTTTAATTTTTATCTCAATTTCTATTCTTATTTGTATTTTTTTTTATCACATTATTCATTATATTTATCATCTTCTTTCAATACGCTAAATATTTAATTTATTGTTTCTTAAATAATTTACCAAGTGAGTATCTAATACTCAATTTAATCTTTATTTAAAAATAATCTCTGAATAATTATCCAAAATTATAAATGTGGGATGTTTTAATTGTTCATTTACTATTTTATAATATTTTCATAAACTTATTTGGCTTCCTAATAACTTTTTAAAGAGCTAATTAATTGATACATTTTCAATTTTTAAAGACAAAAGGAATTAATGACTCAAGAATCAAAGTGAATCGCGTTTGTATTAAATTCGAGTCAGTTTGATGACTGTTCAGAAATTAAATTAAGTCGATTTTTCTTTTTGTAATTATCATTTTGAATGATTACTCCTATTTGACACCCGTGTTCATTTACGTGAGTTATGTATAGTGTTTACGCCAAACTAACATTTCCGTAACAAGATAAGGATCGCATTTATTGCATACACTGTAACATGTGATATATGAGTCTTTTGAATGACTCTGATTGGACGGATCCCGCTTTGAAGTGACGTGCTTTTTACTGTGTACAAATTCACTTTTGATGCATCGGTGCACAAGGCATATACATGGCGGCAATTAAGGTGGTCAATAGCATATTTAGATCCTATGTATCCCTCCTCTTTGCACAATGATGGGATAATTGCAAATATATTCTTACGTTCACGTTAGCAATACATAGATAGGGGCAAGAATAATAATTGGGTTAGTAATCAAACTATGTTACCTGGTATCCCTTGAGGGGAATCCCTTGAGGGGAATACATAGGATTTTCTGTGTCCATTAGATCTAGTTGTCTTTGAATGATGTTCAATATATGTTTGTTCTTGTATTTGTTAAAGATATTTCTTGGACACTAAATATGAACATTAAATGCATGATAATATATCATTTTGTTTATCTTCCTTGAGTCATACTTTTACAATTGATTTTAGTAGTTAACTCAAATTTTGTATCCATACGTTACTAAAAAAATTATATTCTACAACAGTAAAATGATGACAGTTCTTAACAATCATCTTAAAATGTGTGTAGTGACAACTTTAAAGTATGATCAACTTCAACAACAACGATTTTATAAAGATCGTCTTAGAAGGTCTTGTTCAATGATAATTAATTATATAACTATCGTCGAATACTTTAACCCTATTTGTATCCCTTTGCCTATCTCTCTCAAACACTTTTAATTTATTTGTATCTCTTATGCTTACAAGAATGACAGGCACTGCGGCATCGAGGACCACGTTTCCATCATCCCGTCGGAGCTCGCGTCGGCCTTCAGCATCTTGTCGGAGCCCCACTGCACCCTTCTCGATGTCAACTGCGCCTCGCACAATACGCTTTCCACAAACCGAGAATGTCATGAGCCATCTCCAGATTTGAGTTTGAAGAAGATCAAAGAGGTGAGGGGTTTAATGTTCAAACTTCAATTTCCTATTTTTGTTCTTAATCTGTGCACCTTGATTTTCTGAATTTCTCTTTTGAGTTTGGTTTTGGTAAACTAGGGTTATGAAAAGGAATCGTGTTTCTCACGAAGAAATCTTTTGATTTGCTCTTTCTTTAATGCTATTCATTGGCCTTGATTTTGAAGGGAGAGAGAACTCACTAGTAGAAAAGCAAGATTTTACGACTGCAACACGACGTCGATCGTTCAGGGACCGTTGTAGAATACACACTGTGGCATTTTTGTAAATACCACAAAACTAACGACGTCGTTTTTGGCTAAAACCATAGTGGTATTTGACACACCTCATTAGACGACAACGTTGCCGTAAAAAATGTCGCCGTATCTAAATGCACACATTCAATACAATGACGTTTGTTAGTACAACACCGTCGTTGTAACAATTTCTTAAATTATTTTTTCATCTCCGAAAAATCGTGCCGCCATTACTTGTGCCCTTCATCATTAGTCGCGCGCGTAACCCCCTTCATTTGAGAAAAAGAGTTTTTGTTGTTTTTCTTACCTACCCTTTGTCGTGCTACCGTCGTGGGCTCTATCGTGGGCTTCAACTAACAGGCATAACATGAGGTACATTGGTTATTATACCGGCCCTACTCACTACCGTGATTTAGGATTCTAAACCCATTTTAACTCTTCAAACAGTGTTGACATCAATAGTGCATGTTATTTCTCCTACATTGATGGTGTCTGTGTGAAGTTGTTTATGATGAATTTGTGAAATCAAAGTAACTTGCAGTGAGGATTTCTGGAACATTCTCATCTCTGAACGTTTTCCTGCTGCTGATGCTAGACACCAACCACTTGTTGTTCTTGGTACTCACTTTTTGTTGTTGAGCCTCACTTGTGAGAATCAATTTGGTTCTTGCTGATGTGATATTGTTTCATAAATTTTCAAATCGAATAAGATTTTATCTGGGGTTTTACTTTATCTTGTTCCTTCTTGGGAAAGATGGCTATTGTGTTTTAGTTTAATTTCTAGAGTGTTTTTGGGACCTATGAAATTTTGTAGCTGATTTCGTTGAATTTAACATAAGAAATGCTTTGAATATTTCTTTTTTGTACATGAAAGATCTAATAAGCAAACTCTAGAATTTCAGATTGTGGTTCTGGCATTGGCAGAGTCACCAAAAATCTGTTAATAAGATACTTCAATGAGGTTTGTTAGATTTACCTTCTTTGCATATATTTTCTTTGAGTCAATCTACTGGCCTGTCATACTCCAAGCATCTATTGTTCTTTTATAGTTGTTAACTGATGGTTATTTTGAGTAATTACTATTGATGATACAATTCTAATGAAAAGTCAGTGGAGCATCTGTTGTTTTCATGTTTAAAATGCCAAGAATATTTTGGTACTTTTCTTGTCTAGGATTATGCTTATATTTGGTAGGTAACTTAATGTTGGCAATTGGCATGTTTGAGAGAAGACAAACTTAATGGAGAATTAGTAGGATAATGATGTTGTACTCTTCCTTTTTATTTAATATGTCGTTCGTGTAAAGACAAATATAGTGAAATTATCAGGAAATTTGTTTTTAGGTGCTTCATTGAATCTGTTTTGGACCATATTATTCCACTTTGGTTGTTATAGTTTAAGCCTTCTTTAAATGACTGATATTGTTTATTGTGCAAGCAAGCTGGAAATTTGTTGCAGGCCTTGTTTTGGAACCATAAAGTATTGCCATGCATGGTTGAGAAATGTGGTACAATATAATAGCTTTAAGCCAAGTTTATGAATGTTTTGTTACACAAAACTATGTCTTTGTGCTACTATGAGATATGTTGTTCATTCAACCTTTCAGCAATAAAGATTGTTTATATGTACATGGACCATGGTTCTCATGAGGATACCTTTACCAAAGATGAACTAGTTTTAGCATTTGCCAGGTATGGTTGTTTCTCATGTATCCCATCCCTCCATTTTTAACCTTTGAGCTTACTATGTATATATCACCTATATAAGCATCAGGTACTTGTCTTTTAGTGATTTCATATGGCTTATACTTGTGTGGCTCTTGTATTAGATGAATGCTTTCACTTTTCATCTAGTCAACCTACAGATTATTTAACTACATACTCCAGACAGGCAACTGGCAGAAGGTAATTGGCTTTGTTGCAATGATTGCACAACAATACAGTCTACTTTGGAGGCTATTTGAATCTTTCATGCTGATTGTCAGATTATATTTTTTTGTTATGTTAGCAAACATGGTTATTTTAATACCTCAAATTACAAAAATATGGACTAAAGTGACTGATATTGTTCAGTAATTTTAGGTTGTTACTCTTATAATTATTTTGGTGGTTTTGGATCTGCTTTTAATATGAGCAACTGGTTTTGTGTCCCTGCAGCTTATATTTCCTTATCTGGATTTGAACACAAAGTATTTTCATTTGGGGCTGCAAAATCGTAATTCTACTGATGACAAGGTTACTGTGGAAACTGGAGAAGCCACTCTCAAGTGACTTTTTTATTTAGTTAAATCAATGGAAGTGAGAAAAACAAAAGGCAAACATAACACTTTAACTATTTATACTTCATTCTTGTTGTTGCTGAGAGTAGATGTTATGACAGAGTTAGCTCTCTTAAAAGGGAGGTACAAAGAGAGATTAGACAAGTGTACCAACTTTTTAAACATAGTGAGCATTTCAAATCCACTATACAGTCATGTTCAAGAAGGTATGTGAGTTATTTGCAATTGCTTCAATGTAAAATGTTGTTATGTTCTGTTATCTTATTTGTGGAGTACATTTTTAATTCTTTTATTTTCAACCAGCTGACTTATATTCCTGTTCCTGTACTCTGGAAACTTGTATTCAACCTTAGCTTTCTCATTTTTAATGGTGTTTAGGGTGCATTTGAACTTGGCTGCATAGTTTGCCCAGTTGCAATCAAGTATAATAAGATTTTTGTAGATGTTTTTTCGAATAGTCGAAAGTAAGAAGAACATGCTTGTCATGCTAAATGTTTCTCAAAAATTGTTTATTGCTGTGATAGACACGTTGCATTTCATGCTTTTGGTGTCCAATAGGTCTTATAATTGGAATTAAGAATTTTGTGTTATTTTGGTTTCTTAGTATATGAAGAAAGGTAGAAGCATAAGTTTCAAGAACACTCAATATGGTTTGTTTTAATGTTTAAGAACCAATTTGCTTTGGTGCATTACATATACACATACATGGTTGACACTTTTAATAAATTCAGGTATGAGCATAGGCTAATTGATGAGATGCTGGCATATGCAGTCAAAAGTGAAGGTCGATATGTTTGGGCTTGCAAGAATTATGATGGTCATGTCGAAAGTGATTTACTTGCTGAAGGTTTTGGATAAACTTAGTCGGTTGACACATTGGCTCTTGGTCCTTATTTTTTCTAACTAATTTCCTAATCTTTGTCATAATATTTTCTGTGAAAGAATAAACTATTTCATAATTGGTTGGGCCTGCAAGTTGGTAAAAGTCCCATTAGAGGGAAGATAGTAAAATAGTATGATAATTTGCAACATGAACTAATAATTTAAACTAGTAACTAGGTCGTAAGGAAGCATTGTTACAACCAAATTTAGTACCCTACCCAGCATAATTTGTTTGAACTAAAAATGGTAAAATTGATTCCTGATAGGTGTCGTAACTGGAGCAGTTACAACTCCTCTTGATGTAGTAATAAAGACCAGATTGATGGTTCAGGTACAAAGAATTTTTTTCTTCTCTTACTATATGAAGGTTTACTGTGTTTCTTTCCCTCTTTTTTCAAACATGTTTGATTTGAAATCTCTCTCTCACTTCAGGGATCACAAAACCATTACAAAGGCATTTCTGATTGTGTGAGAACAATAGTTAAAGAAGAAGGAAGTCATGCTCTTTTTAAAGTATGGATGTTTCTTAAGATTCAGTGTAGCACTAATCATTATTTGTATTCTTTAACCCAATAGCTTACTAAATGCCTAATACTATTAACTTTTTTACATTTGCACTGTCCTGCAGGGTATTGGGTCTGAGACTTCCGTTTATCCAGAACTGGCTAACTTTTTTACATTTGCATTGTCAATGCTTTATTATTTTGGCTTTATGTGCAAGATTTACAAACATAACTACTTCATACTAGGATCCTGTTGTAGAGGTAAATTAATTATTATCCTTACATACATAACTACTTCATACAAGGTAAATTATTTTGGTAAAACTTATCATTGATACTTGACAATAATAATTTTGAAATTATTACTCATTCTTAGTTTTTACTAAATTTAATATTATATAATTATATTTTTTTATTATTAGTAATATGCATAATTTTTATTACTCATTGTTAGCGTTTACTTAATTTAATATTATATAATTATATTTATTGATTATTAGTAATATAGATAATTTTTATTACTCATTGCTAGGTTTTACTTAATTTAATATTATTTTATTATATTTATTGATTATTAGTAATATAAATATTTTTTATTACTCATTCTCAGTTTTTAGTTTATTTAATATTATATAATTTAATTTATTCATTATTATTAATATAGATAAAAAAGAGAAATTGAGAAATAGAGAAAAAATGTATTGCGATTGGTACATAGGTGCTGCACTTGACATTATCAGTATTTACCACAAAGACATCCTACACTCCCATCTTTGAATGGTGCCACTTAGGCTCTTCTGGTAATATTGTTGATACATATTTGCCTACATTCACAAGGTGGCTTGTCTGCCCTTCATGAAACCCTCTTGTAGCATACTGCAAAATCAATTAGGAGACATTAGTCCTATCCATTTGTTAATTATTGGATTACATAATATGCTTCAATGCAAGGAAAGGTAAATATTTTTTAGTGAATTACGCTGACACAACTGAGGTTTGTTGACATTACGCAGGACCTCTGTGGTTTTTTAATGGTTAAGCAACCCCCTTAAGGGTTACACGGTATAATATGGACCAATGCTGATATAGGGTGTCCGTGTAATGTATTTTATTATATTTATTGATTGTTAGTAATATAGATAATTTTGTAATATACATAATTTTGTCATTATAAATAATTTCTATTAATTAATAAACGACTTAGAAAGCGCATGTTACTACATTGGTGCCTACCTCACCAACAATGTAGAAAATTCAAGTTACAACATCAGTGCCTTAGCCACCACTGATGTAGAAAATCCAGGTTACTATATCGGTGCCTACCTAGCCAATGATGTAAAAAATCCAAGTTACAACATCGGTGCCTCAGCTACCACCGTTGTAGAAAATCCAGGTTACTACATCGGTGCCTATCTAGCCAAAGATGTAGAAAATCTAGGTTACAACATCGGTGCCTCAGCTACCACCGTTGTAGAAACTAAGGTTTCTACGTCGAACAAATGGGTAGCACCGTATTCAAAAACAATGTAATTCTACATCGGTGAATTACTGACCGTTGTTGAAAATTTGTAGTTTCAACAACGTTACAATAAAAAATAGTTAACCACCGTCTTTGAATTCCCATTTTGACCGATGTTGAAAATGCATTTTCTAGTAGTGACTATGTGTTTTGTGTAGGACGATCCTGTGTGTGTGTTGCTGCCAAAAATGATGGAGATTCTTGTGTGTCATGTTCTTTGGGTTTTTGCTGGCAACACAAATTTATGGTATAACCCAACTACCTTCATTAGCAGCTACTTATACTGGACCTTATCAACCTTTTGGTTCTTCAATTGGTCCTTCAGGTGCTAGTCAGAAGGAGCTCACTGCACTTTTTAGCTTTTCATTTAAATTGGTCATTGAAAACAATTCTGTGTAAGATCTTGTTCATTGGTTTTTATTTTATGCTAGCTATTTTCTGGGATGCTTTTCTATTTTCAAGGCTTTTGCATTCATGTTGGGCTACATGTGCCTGTTGGTTTTACATGCCATCTTTTGTAACATAACTTTAACTGTTTTGTAAGAGAAAATAATTTGTGTCCATTAATGCAAATAATTTGTTTATCTTATTTATATTATTTTTTGATATTTAAGTGTATAACATAAAGGAAAAAAGTAGGGATTAATAATTAATATTAATATAGGTCATATAAAATTGCTTTCTAAGACGGTTATTTGTTAATAACCGCCTTACAAATAATGCGTTTTAAGAAGGTTAATAGGAAATAACGGTCTTAGAAATCTTTGTCAACGTTACTTTCTAATACGGTTAATAAGAAATAATCGTCTTTGAAAGCTTGTCAGACATGACTTTCAAAGACAGTTAATAGCAAATAACTGATGCAATCCTCCCTAGGAAGGGACCAATCACTAGAACCATGAGCAAGAGGCTCCAAGAAGATTGGGCTAGAGCTGCTGAAGAAGGCCCTAGGGTTCTCATGAACCTTAGGGTAGATTTATGAGCCCATGAGCCAAGGTTGGGTCCAATTATCTTTGTACATATTAGACTAGGATGTCATTATATTTGGTCCTTGTATTTAGGGCTCCATATTGTAGGTAGGGTACCCTAGAAATATAGGATTTTTCAGCCCTTGTATTTTTGGGCACCTAGACTAGTTTTTGTATTAGGGGTAATTTTGTAATTTCACATGCACTAAGTGGATATTTGATGTGTGTGGTTGGAAATAAATTTAATTGAATTGGTAGAAGCCCAATCCAATTAAATTTTAGATGGGGAGGTGAGCATTTGCTTACTACACCCCATTGCCACATCATATAGTCACACTTTGTGCATGTCCTTCATGCTTTTCATGCCTCATGACACCTAAGCACACTTAATGGAGAATCTTGGAATTGATCTTGGATTAGTGGGCTAAACCATAACTAAAATTCACTAATCATAATTAGTGAAATTTTGGCTCCAAAGTTTGGCTCCACAAATTCAATTTCAAATTCAAGTGAAATTTGAATTTCCCTCCAATTTTGTGACACTTAGGCTATAAATAGAGGTCATGTGTGTGCATTTTTTTCAACTTTGATAATTTGAATATTAAACTTCAGATTTCAAAGCTCATTTAGAGCACAAAATTTCGTGCTCTTCTCTCCCTCTCCCCTCATTCATCTCTTTCTTCCTCCAAGCTATTATCCATGGCCTCCTATGGTGGTGAGCTTCTTCTAGACTCATCTTCTCCTTGAAGTGATGTCTCTTCTCTCTCTTCCTTTCTCCATTCCGCTGCCATTTATCTTCCAAGAAGCAAAAGAATCCATTGATGAAGAAGATCCTAGGCCTACAAGCTCCAATGAAGCTTGCATCAATAACCGTCTTAGAAAGTCATGTCTGACAGAACTTTTTAAGACGGTTAATAACCATCTTTGAAAGTTTTGTTAGACAAGACTTTTTAAGACTGTTATTTGTTATTAACCGTCTTTGAAAGCTTTGTCAGACATTACTTTCCAAGACGGTTAATAACAAATAACCATCTTTGAAAGCTTTGTCAGACATAATTTTCAAAGATGGTTAATAGCTAATAATCATCTTTAAAAGCTTTGTCAAACATAACTTTCAAAGATGATTAATAACAAATAATCGTCTTTTAAAGTTTCAGCTTATAAAGACGGTTATTATAATAACCTTCATAAAAAAAATTCGTTTTAATGTCGTTATTTTTAACAACGGTTCAAAATTGTCATTAAAAGTAATTATTAATCGTCGTGAAAAACTCTTTTTTTAGTAGTGAGAAGATTATGTTGGCATAATGGCATCCACAAGTTAGAAAGAAAACAAATACCTAAAAGGGAGAGATTGGTTTTTAGAGGTAGCCATCCACGACCCGAGTTTTCTTATTCATTTTCAAGCATCGGTAATTGAAATCCACTTGCTCTTCTTTTCTTGTTTCCAACACTTATTGTTTTTGCTCCAAACATGTAGTGTTAAAAACTCTTACTCTTTTCATTTTGTTATTTTTTGTGCTAATGTTGAAAATGAATACCAAATTATACTTGGAAGCTTTAGAGATTGAAGAGGGCTCTCCTAGGAATCAAGGGTCTGAAACCCTAAGTTCAAGGGCCAACACTTATGATTCGAAGAGTTAGGGATCTTTTGCTGGGACACACCTAATAACAATAACCAATGTCATGGTTTCTTTAAACTACTCAAGAAAGGATCCCAAATGCATTTCCAAACTTTTCACCCAGTTAAAAATGTTCCAAAACTGACAAGAAGAAAAAGCACGAGAATCAAGGAGGACCTCATTCCATCCCTAAATTCTCTAGTTCTTCATGCATCTCTTGACACTGAGTTTGGCTACTTCAAATCTTCTTGGAAAAACTTCACCCTCGTGGAGATTCAGGCTGCAACTGATGACTTTAGCCATGGTATGGAATTCTGCTTTCAGAAAAATCAAGTTATTGTTTGATAAAATAAAACAATATTGCTTTGTTAGCTAATCCATGGTATGCTAATCCAACAAGTAAGGTATGTTTGAATAAACTTATCCATAAGCACGGATAGAAAAATGAAATAAATTTTTGCATATGTTCTTATAGAGAATTTTATCCAAATATACTCTTAAACCAGGTAATTCTAAGAGAAACCTTTTTTTATGATGACATATTGACATCGTGTTATTTAGGCTGATAAGCTATTTTATATGTTTACTTTTGGAGAAAATTTGATTGGGAAGGAGGCTATGCAGAGGTTTACATGGGCAAATTGGAGGATGGAAACTTTGTTTCCATTAAACGGTTGACAAGAGGGTGCCGAGAAGAAATGATTGCAGATTTCTTGTCTGAGCTTGGCATTATAGTGCACGTGGACCACCCCAACATAGCTAGATTGATTGGATATGGTGTTGAAGGAGAAATGTTTCTTGTTCTTCATTTGTCTCCACATGGTAGCCTGTCATGGTATATATACTAACCATTTTGAGAGTTTTTGGAATGCCATGCAAATTTTGGGATAATAACAAAAGTTATAATTACCTTTTTTTTCTTCTTTGCATGATTTCAGGACCTAGAGAGAAACTGAATTGGAGTATCAGATATAAGATTGCTATGGGGATTGCTAAGGGCCTTCACTATATCTGCATGAGGGGTGTCAAAGAAGGATCATTCACAAAGACATAAAGGCTTCTAATATTCTTCTCTCAGAGGATTTTGAGCCTCAAGTGCCTCTTAAGCCTCACACATCGAATCATGGAACTTTTTATGTTCTAAATCAAATTAGGATGCTAATTGTTTGATCTGAGTAAGTTTGTTTAATGTTAATCTTATACCAGATATCTGATTTTGGGCTTGCAAAGTGGTTACCTGACTAATGGACTCACCATACTATCTCCAAAGTGGAAAATAAATTCGGGTTTGTATATTTAACATCTTTATAAGTTTTCTGTGTTTACATAATTTTTTTTACTTCTTTTCACCAATTAGAAAATATACATTATATTATATTAGCAAAAAATACTGTAAAAAACAGTATGGAGAATTTAACTAATCAGGAAAAAAATAGAACTCACGGTTAAGAATTAATAATTCAGATATGGCTGCGGGCGCTGACAAAATAGGATTGAAACGTTGATTATCTTGTAAGGATACGTTCTATTATGAAAATATTTTATTAATTAAATTCGAATAAAAAATATTTGTGAGCATATAAATTTAATTAGAATATATTAGTAATATAAATTGTTAATGTCATTTAGTCATAAACTATTATATAATCAAGGAAATATTAATTTAATATTAACTTTAAAAGTTATAATTAGAATGAGGTGTAATTAATTATTTGATTAATAATGTAAAAATCTTTACATTAATACAATATATCAAAAGTAAACTCTATTAATTCTCTCTCTCTCTCTCTCTATATGTATTTAAACAAAAAAATCTCTTTGTATGTAATACACATAGATTTTTTTATAATAAATAATAAACTTATAAATGAATAACTTATATTTTTTTTATCAGAGTATCCTCCTATAAATTATTATTAATGCAAAATCAATCTTACCACCAATAATTACCAAAACTAACTTGCAATTCAAGGTTATTTGAATTAGTTGACACACACATATGGAGAGAAGAAAGACCAATTCATTTCAAGTTGATTAACAAAGAATCCTATATAAATGATTAATAATACAAAATCGTTACTAGTACTAAAAGTCTAAAACTAACTTAAAAAAATTATGTTCTTTTTTACTGATTTAACATAGATTTATTGACATGTGCCTATATAGACACATACACGAAGAAAGATCAACTTATATACTTCAAAAAAATTGATATTATTTGTCTTCTGTATAAATGTTGTAGACTATTTTCTTGTTCTCACTGGAAAAACAAAAATTGGATCCACCACTATATATTGCATTGTAATTTGCAAGTATGAATAAAAAAATATAGATGAACAAAAAAAATATTGTAAATTGTAAATCAAGTAACGAGCCATCTATATTTGTATGTCAACATCGATAGCACTATGCATATAGTTTACCAACATAAATTAGGTTTCGTGGAAAGAATTGGTCTCCTACAATATAATTGAATCAAGATTTCCAATTCTCACTAAAAAAAATCTTTACTTTTCTAATGATAACCTTAACTACTTTTTTTAATTGTGTATATCTTTTTAATTTGGTGTATCTAAATATGACGTGTTAAATTTATGCCTGGGTAATAATTGCTAAATGTACCGATTCAGAAATTTGAATAATATTTTGTGTATACTCATATGCCTATTTACACTTAAACTATGAAAGACACACAAAGTAACTTATCATGTCTTCATACTTCTTATTATAATGTTGATGCATGTCTTTGTGCTATTAGCCAATTGTGTCACTATGTCCTTACCTCTGAGGGCATAGCAATGTAGTAAAATTTTACTTCTATATTTTTTTTTGTGCTTTATTCTCTAGTCTCAACTATTAAAACTTGTTATCAGATACTCCTAAATCTATTTTATTAATGAGTTTTGATGTTTGAATTACTGGATTTTGAGAGAATGTGTTTTTCATTGAATTAGGCCAATGTGGGATTGATTTTCACCAAAGGTGACTAGGAGGTTAGTGAGGAGGTTGCTAAGTACAAGGTAAAGTGATATTTGCATACTTTTCAATTTATTTATATTCTTACTATTTAATTGATTGCATTGTTGGTGTCTCAATGATTACTTCACTTTCATAGGCTATCTCATACCCAACACTTATCGCTGCACCACACATGTTTGTCAATGCCTACAAGAATGTTCTTGCTGTTGTGGTTGAGATAGATTATTCTTTCCCTGAGACAAACAAGGTCAAGGAGTATATCAAGCTATTGGCTTTGACATTTTGATCAACTATCACCAAAATATTATAATTGTAGTTATAGTTGTTCTCTGCAGAGTGAATTTGTGAATAGTGCTTGTGCCTGATTGGTTTCTTATTCTGGAAAAAATAGATAAAATGAAAATATGAAAAAATGGACACAATGAAAATCTGAAGACAAAGTGAATCTATGGTTGTGCATTTTGTACCAAATAATTATATATTACACTGGTGAGAGAAGTGCACTTGAAATGCTTGATACAGGAAATTAAAGGAATAATTATATATTGCATTGGTTATAGTTTTCTTTATTTTTAATTTATCTGCATATTGTTTCAAGTTGGAAGGGAGAAGTTTTTAATCCCATGGCTTCTTGTGGTGAATCAAAAAAGTACAGAGGTTCTAATAATCAAAGTAGATCCGATAATGTTGTGCTTATGATAGGTCATGTACATGATGTTGTTCAATTTATTCAATTTTGTACTGGACTATACGAGTTCTAAATTTGTTTCTAATTCATGAATTGATTGGAATTTAGGAAATAATTTGCATGGTGTCACAACTAAAGTTGTGGATATGCCTCATCACTGTATGTTGTTCTTCTCTAATCATATTTTTGAAAATGTTAAGTTCTATACATAGAGGCTGGTAACTGAATTGTGACCTTTTGAAAATGAAAGTATTATTCTTAGCTTATGCATGTGACCTTTTGTCAAGACTCTTCTGAAATGTGTTGGAAATGTCAAGGAGTGTGCTTGTAAACTGTTTGTCGATCCAAAAGCTTTTTAATTCAATGTTCCTAAAGTTTATTTGAAATTTGTATGCATTTGACAATTTAAATCTTCACTTTCTTCTAATTTTATGTTTATCAAACTTTTTTTTCTCTTTTTATGAGGTGACCATTCTACTTAGAAATTTTACCTAGCATGTCTGAAGACATTCCATTCTTTGTAACTGATTAATGTTGGGAAATAAGCATTTAGTGACTTAGTGTTGATGAATATACTTTACAATAAAGTCATTATGTGGAACCTGTATATTCTGTAGACATTTAGTAAACAATTCCGGGATTCTTAGAATTGGCCAAAGCATATACTCGTCCAATATACATATATGGTTTGTCATTTGTGTTATTTTAGTTGTAGCTATATATTTCATATTATATAGTCAATCAATATTAATTTTGAAGTTTGAACTAATTTATTGCTATTGAAGCCATTGATCCAATTTTCTGGCATTTGAGGGGGTAAGTTATGTATATCCAAAGATACATGAGAGTTCAGAATTGGCTAAATCTATCCCTTACAACAATAGAAATCAACCACTTATGGAGAAGAATAGCTTGGGTTTTGCAAGGAAAGGTGACAAAATGGATGAAGAACACATGAACATTTAAGAGCTTTTTTTACCTCAATACAACCGTACAAAACTTCAAATGTTACATAATGATACAAAAGAGAAGGGCGAATCATAATATATTCGTAAGTCAAGCCTAAAAATACAAAAGGAAACATTTTCATTTTGAGTGCATACTCACTCAACAATGGATTTTGGTTGGGCCAAACATGAATCTTCATTCTTCTTGAATTTTTGTTTGTCCAAGTTTATCCTTTTTGGAGTTTCAATACTCCGAGATTGCTCTCCCAAATACTTCTCCCATCTCTGAACCTTTATCTACAAAAAGGTATAAATTACTACAAAGTAGCTAAAATGTCAAAACATTATACTAAAATTCATAAACTAATAAAGATAACGCAATTAGAGTCAATTCCTCGACCTAAGGACAATTGAAGGAGGCATGGACAAAGGAAGGATCGTCGATATAGATAAAACTGGTATTCCTTCTCTAGCCTCCATAGACAACATCTTATATGTTTGGGTGTTGCATAGCTTCCAATACATTAAAGTTGAGCTCCTTATCTTGCACCCGTATTTTGAGCTTGCCATTGTTTACATCAATCAATGCTAGAGTTGTCATCATGAATAGTCTTCCAAGAATAAAAGGAACTTCAACATGTTCTTCCATATCCATGATTACAAAGTCAACCAAGAATATGAATTTATCCACCTTCACTAGCACATCTTCCATTACTCCATATGGAACTTTGATTGATCTGTCAGTTAAAGTGTCATCCTTGTTGGCTTAATCTCCACATCTCCAACTTTAGTAAGCATTGAAATTGGCATAAGATTAATGCTTGCTCCCAAATCCAGTAGTGTTTTACCTACAAAAAGATTCCCAATTGAGCATGGAATCGCAAAGCTTCATGCTTCCATATCCATGAAGGTAAGTGATTTCTAAATTATAGCACTGCATCCAGCTTCCAATTGAATAATGCCATCCTCTATATATTTCTTCTTCTTGTTGAGGAATTCCTTCATGAACTTGTCATAGGTTGGCATTTTCTCAAGAGCTTCTGAAAAAGGAATGTTAATTTGTAGCCTCTTGAAAATGTCCAAGAAATGGGAAAATTGTCTTTATTTATATTTTCTGGTTGGCACATTAAGATAGGGTAGTCCTTGAGGTGGAATAGGCTTGGAAACTTTTTTCTCCTCCTTCAAAAGTTGGTTTTTTGTCTTCTTTGGCTCAACACCTTCAACTATACTCTTTTGTCTACTTGCCCCACAAGTTATATCTTCCTTCTTACCACTCGATGGTTTTTCTATGGCTTCTACCTCATTTTCCTCACTCAGAACCTCTACAACTCTATTTTTTTAGTTTTCTCTCTCTCCACTCACATTCCTCCCAACAACACCACTCGTAGTTGTAACTACCTTACATTGCTTTTTGGGGTTGGTTTGGGTATTGGACGAAAAGGCTCAACTTTTAAGGTTTGCCAACTCCTTAGCAAATTGGACCATTTGGAATTCAAGGTTTTTTATGAAGGCATTTGTGTTCTTTTGGTAGGTAAAGGAGACTTGCATAAACTAGTTAAGGGTCTCTTCTAACTTAGTGGTTTTGTCTTGGTGTAAGGGCTAATGTTGATAAAAGGCTTTGGTAAGAAGGTTTGTTGGAGGGTCCATCCTTTTGCTTCCATCTAGGATTATTATTCATCCACCCTTGACTGAAGGAAGGGTAGGAGTTGTTGTTGTAATTACCTTGGTGGTTTTGATTCCCCATGTAGTTTGCTTCTTCTTGGGGACCATTTATCATGTTGCACTGATAAGTAAGATGACACCTCCACAAATAGCATAATTGAAAACTTGTTGAGTAGCTTGTACACTCAGAAGTTGAGGAATTTTCTCAATTTTCTTTGCCAATGCATCAAGCCTTTGAGTGATCAACTGATTTTGAGCCAAGAGTGCATCTTAAGAGTTCAATTCAAGGGCTCCTCTCTTTTGTACAACTATAGGTGTTTTATCTCGACTCATTTCATAATCATTGCAAGCCATGTTCTCAATGATTTCCTTGGCCTCTTTCGAAGTCTTGTACAAGATCTTGCTTCCAGCTAAAACATTGAACATGAGCTTGGTTTAAGGCCTTAGTCCTGCTAGGAAAGTGTTCATTTTTGTTGCATTATTCAGACCATGGGCTTGACATTGCCTCAATAAACTATTGAATCTCTCCTATTTCTCGCATAGTGGCTTATCTGTTGACTGGGTGAATGTTGAAATTATTGTTTTCCTCTGTGTCATACGCTAATTTCGTCTGGGGACTATTGCTTGATGGCATGCAACCTTTGATTGACCGCTTCGAAGTACTTAGCACCCTTTGTTGCACAATATGTGAAGTCCCGAGACGTGCCGGAAATCAAAAGAAAGCATGGTTACGCGATCCGTGAAATTCCGTAATGTGGCGGAAAACAAAAGAAAGAATTGTTACGCAATCCGTGAGTTTCCGTAACTTCTTCAAAAGCTAAAAAAGAGTAAATATATGATCCATAAGGTTCTGTGGCCTTACAGAAAGAAAATAAGTATTGTTACGAAATTCGTAAAGTTTCGTAACGTTAAGGAAAAAGAATCACAAAAAAAACAAAGGGGGTGCATTTAGTAAAAAAAGGGGGTGTAAATAGAAATCAGGCCCACTTGGGCCTTCCAGTTTCTTCCTCCATAAGGCGGTTGCTTCTGGAGGAAGCAACCTGGCTCGCCTGGGCGAGCTGGGTGGCAAGCTCCTCCCCTATTTTGCTATAAATAGGGGGAGGGATGAAGAAGGAAGGGGTTCAGCCTTCTTGGCACTTCGTATTCTCTTAAAATTGATGAGGAAAATTGTTTCCGTGAAGAAAATCCAAGCCGAGGCGCTTCCGTAATGTTTCCGTGTGTAATTACGCGAAGATTTTCAACCGTTCTTCGACATTCATCGTTCGTTCTTCGTTTTCTTCGGTCTTCAACTGGTAAGTACCCCAAAACCGAGCTTTTCAATTCATTCTATGTACCCGTGGTGGTCCCCATTTGTTTCATGTACTTTTATTCTCGTTTTCATTTACTTTCCGTACCCTCTTTTGACGTGCTTCAGTCATCTATTTAAGTCATTTCTCGCCTAATCAAAAAATAAAATAAATTTCCACCGATCATTTGATTTGTAATATCCGTTAATTTCTGTTAAAATGAATTCCGACCGTTCGGTTGTGTCGTAACCATGTTGGAAATAAAAAAAGAGATAAAATAATAATATAATAATCAAAAAATACCTTTTAGTAAAATGAAGCGAAAAAATCAATCGGACGTTTTCTCTTTGGGATTTCTCATTCTTAATTGAATTGACTAATAACCAAAGTGAAACTAAGGCTAAAATCAACTCGCCTAGTCAAGCTCGTCCACAAAAAAGTCACTAAAAAGGGTTTTGAAAGTTTATTATCTCAGTTTTCCTTACCAAGTAAATGGATTATTTTTAAGGTCCAACGCCTTAAAATGATCACCTTTCAAGTAAAAAGAATCTCTTGATTCACTCTTAAGAAAGAACTACGTAGGTCTGATTTCCTCTTCGATGAAAGGTACGTAGGAGCAAGAGCCCCGCTTTTGTCGACCTCAAAAATAAAAAAGAAATAAAAGTTAAGATAACACAATTTCACAATTCTGAGAAATAGGTTGTTGTCCTTTGAGACAAACGTGAAAGGTGCTAATACCTTCCTCAAACGTAAATACAACTCCCGAACTTAGAATTTTCGTTTTGACCGGTTTCCTTCGGTTTTTTCCGACGTTTTCCACAAATAAATGTTGGTGGCGACTTTGCGCATCTTTCCTCCTTTGGAAAGCGCACCCGTGAGCCTCGCCTCGCACGCCCGCAAAAGGGCATGTTGCGACAGTTGGTGACTCCACTAGGGACTTTTTGTGAGTTAGGCCTATTTTAAGGAATTGTGGAATTGTGAAACTTTGTGTGTGCAATTGTTGAACTGTGTAAAATGTAAATAACTGTTGTCTATTTCACATTCTTTACATTGCATTCTAAGCACCCACGGGTTTGAGTAAAAAAGGGGCCCTATACCCGGGTTCATGGGAATCTAAGGAGTGGAGGTGAATCTATCATCATGCTAGGTCTCCGACTTGCTTGATAATAGTGAAACCTCGTCTAGAGCTTTCTCTCTTTATAATATGTTGTCGCTGGTATTCCATACCGCCACAATATTATTATTTTGAGTGATGATACCTCTAGAAAATAGCCGTGTGAGTTATGAATTGTTGGGGGTAGTGATTAGAGACCCCTAGATATTGTCCTATAGGTTCCCAAATAGGGGCAAAGAGCAAACACGCTCCGTGCCATTTGTTCTCATGCATTTTTTTTTTGCAAATAGCACTAAATTATAGTTTTGCTAATGATATTTTTGTTTCTTTAGTGTAATACGTAACTTTTTAATACTTACGTTGAGGTGCCATGATGCCTAAAACGTAGCATTAAAAAGATGGATCTTTGCGGTCTCGTATATGTAAATTACCCCTTTGTTTTGTTTTCTTTCTGTTTCATGCATACACATTGCATCATTCATATCGGAGTCTTGATCCACCCTTTTTTTAGGTAAATGATGGGGACAAATCAAAACGGAAAAAGATTTTATCAAGTCAAGGTTAAGGGTCTAGATGTCACCAGCCTTAAGGAATTGGGACGATTGATGGGACCTCTCCAAAGGAAAGCCTTCCGCAAAGTGTACAGAAAGATTCTAGATTTAACCGCAGCGGAGGTATTTACAGAAGCTGTTGTATCCCTCGCCCAATACTATGACTAGTCATTGAGATGCTTCACGTTTGGGGACTTCCAAATGGTACCAACTGTTGAAGAGTTTGAGGAGATATTAGGATGCCCTCTTGGGGGAAGAAAACCGTACCTTTTCTCCGGGTTTCTTCCCTCCTTGAGTAAGATTGCAGCTATGGTCGGAGATTCGACAAAAGAGTTGGATCGCATGATGCAAACTTGGAACAGCGTAGTGGGCCTGCCGAGGAAATACTTGGAAGGCAAGGCAAGGGATATGGCAAGCCAAGAGAAGTGGGTCCCATTTGCGGATATACTAGCTTTGTTGATTTTTGGGGTTGTCCTCTTTCCGAACGTGGAGGGCTTGGTGGACTTAGCCGCGATCGATGCTTTCCTTGCCTATCACCATAGCAAGGAGAGCCCAGTGGTGGCTATCTTGGCGGACTTATTTGATACCTTTGACCAAAGGTGCGAGAAGAACAGCGCACGGATTTTCTGTTGCTTACCCGCTCTCTGTGTGTGGTTGGGTTCGCACCTATTCCAACAAGACATAAGACATTCGTGCCCGCTTCAAAGTTATCGCTCGTGCATCGAAAAAAGAAGAGTCGATTGGGACCAACACTTGGCTGGGATAGGAGGCAGCGCAATCAATTGGTTTCCTCGATGGAAGGAAGGAAAGGAGGGAGTTCTTTTCTCGTGTGGGGACTACCCTAATGTTCCGTTGATAGGGATGAGGGGTTGTATTAACTATAATCCCGCACTTGCCATAAGACAGCTAGGGTACCCCATGAAGGGAGCACCAACAGAAGAGAGTCTCTCGCCTTTCCTTGTGAGAGATTTTGGCGCGCAAAGTATCAAGGTTATACAAAGAGTCCACAAGGCATGGAGAAGTCCGTTGTGGAAAGACAAAGAGCTTAGGGGCATCCGTAATGGCGTCATCGGTGGTTATCATGGATGGCTAAGAGTTCATACGCGAGGGTTAGATTGGCTCTCCAAGTTGAAAGTTATCAATGAGGAGAACTTCGAAGCTCCGGAGGAAGATGAAGAAGTCCAAGCACTAAAATTAGAGCTAGGGAAGGCAAGACTCGCCAAAGAAAAGTTCAAGTCAGCCGCTACAAACATCCAGAAAGAGTGCACCGAGTTACGAGAGGAAAACGCGGCCATTGCAAGAGCCCTTGAACAAGAAACCAAAAGGGCCCGCAAGGAGGAACATGGCCGAGATAAATTCCGAGGAGCTTTGTGGGGTAGCAACAATGAGCTCAAGCTCCGGAGAGAGGAAAAAGACCAGTCACAGGTGCATGGCATGATCTTAAAAGAAGAATTAGCTGCTTGCGCAAGATCCAAGAGGAGTTTGGCTCAACACTTGGAAGCCACGGAGCAAAGCATGCTAGCTATCATAGGGCAGTACAAGGAAGAGTTAAACCAGTCTGTGACCCATGAACAAAAGCTAGTAGAGGATTTTGCACAAGTGTACGCCGAAAAGGAAGCAAGAGGGAGGGTGATTGATGCATTGCATCAAGAAGCGACTATGTGGATGGATAGGTTCGCCTTGACCTTGAATAGAAGTCAAGACCTCCCGCGACTACTAGCCAAAGCAAAAGCCATCGCTGAAGTGTGTACAACCCCCAAGGAAATTCACGGGCTAATCAATTACTGTCAACACATGATAGATTTGATGGCCCATATAATTAGAAACCGTTAGGTTCTGTTGTAACACCTTTGTATGATCTTGGCTAGATAAAAGCTTTGTTCTTTTTTATAAAACGAGAAGTTCTGAACTCATCACGTTATCTACAAAGCCTTGAGGTGGATCCAAGTGCTCCGATCATTCATTTGTATATTCATGTTTTGGTGGCATACTCACCATTGTTTGTTTCTTTAGGGAACTCACAATAACTAAGAAAGCGCAAAGGCACCCCTATAACACTCGATCCAGAAAAATGGATAATGAAGAGGGCATGCAAGAACAGATGAAGGCCGACCTATCGGCCTTAAAAGATCAAATGGCTTCTATCCCGGAGGCCATGCTAAAACTCCAGAAAACTATAGAGGATAATGCCACGGCGACCGCCTCCAATGCAGTTAGGGAAGCGGAACCGGTGCTACAGCCCGCAATAAACTTGGGCCGAGATAGAAACACAACGGTGTTCGGTTGGAGGTATAGTCCGCCAGCTTACCCTTATGGCTTGCCTTCGGACTTCACTCCCCGTGCCGCTCCGGAAGATTTGAGCCAAGCCCCTACCTTCGAGGGGCAACTCCCTCCTTATGCCGACTATCCCCTGCAAAAAGATGATGAAGGAGATGCCCATCTAGGCCCTCTGCTTCCCCTCAAGGATCCGGCCCCCCATGAATTACCCCAACCAAACATAGTCCGCCATGTCCCGTCTTCACCCGCACCCGTAAAAGAATCTGTTCCCTTCGCAGAAGATAAGGGAAAGATTGATTCACTTGAAGAGAGGCTAAGAGCGGTAGAGGGCCTCGGCAATTACCCGTTCTCGGATTTAGCGGACCTATGTCTGGTACCTGACATCGTCATCCCTCCCTAGTTCAAAGTTCCAGATTTTGATAAGTATAAAGGGACGACATGTCCAAAAGGGCATCTTCGGATGTATTGCCGAAAGATGGGGGCGTATTCTGCGGATAAAAAGTTGTTGGTGCATTTCTTTCAAGACAGCTTGGCCGGAGCAGCAGTGGCATGGTATACCAATCTGGAAGCTTCTCAGATCCGGTCGTGGAAGGACTTGGCAACTGCCTTCATTAGGCAGTACCAATACAATACGGATATGGCTCCCGATCGGAACCAACTTCAGAGTATGACCAAGCGAGAACATGAGTCCATTAAAGAATATGCCCAAAGGTGGAGAGATCTTGCAGCCCAAGTTGTCTCGCCCATGACGGAGAGGGAGATGATCACAATTATGGTAGATATGTTGCCTATGTTCTACTATGAAAAGTTGATAGGATACATGCCAGCTAACTTTGCGGATCTCATCTTCGCCGGAGAAAGAATTGAGTCCAGACTGAGAAAAGACAAGTTTGAATATGCCTCCAACGTGGCCCCCAACAACAACAGAAGAGCCCCAGTGGTGGGCGTGAGGAAAAAGGAAGGAGATACCCACGCGGTCACCACCGCCCCAACGTGGATGAAAGCACCCCAAAATATCCAAAGCTCATACCTGCCCAACCCCCCGAACTTTTCAATCCGAGTCGGGAGTTCCCTCCCAACTCAAGTGAAAGGACCATCCGCAGCAGAAAGAACGCCGGCCCAACACAAAGCTCCACCCACTCCCCGGCCAGTCAATAATACAGCTCCTGGTGCGAGCTATAATAATGCACGGCGCCCCCCCCCCCCCCCCCCCGAAAGATGATTTCTCTCCTATTCCCATGGCATACTCCGAGTTGTGGCCTTCATTATTGGAGAATCATTTGGTGGTGGCCATACCCGGGAAGGTCTTCCAGCCACCATACCCCAAGTGGTACAACCCGGATGCCAAGTGTGCATACCATAATGGAGCTCCCGGACACAACATTGACTCCTGCATCCCGTTCAAGTATAAGGTGCAACACCTAATTAATGCCGGCTGGCTATCATTCCAAGAGGAGGGCCCCAATGTTAAAACCAACCCACTAGCCAGTCATGGGGGGCTAGCGTAAACGCCATCGAAGAGGATGGGCCATCGCGGGCAAAGTGATTAGAAGAGGTGGCTACTTCTAGACGCATCATCTACCAATCGCTGCGAGCAGCATGAATGGTCTCCCGTGGCGGAGATGAAAGGGACGAATGTTTGTTTCACCTCGGGGAGTCACACGACATGGAAACCTGTCCCGCGGTGGAAGAATTGCTTCAGCGGCTCATGGACTGGGAGCAGCTAGAAGTGTCCAAAGGAGGGACGGAAGAACCACAGATTTGCATGCAGTCGGAAGAAAAGAAGGTTCCCCCAACCCCCAAAGCCCTAGTAATATGTTTTACTAGGAAAGGGACTGGCTCCACGCCCATATACCCCCAGACAGCGCCCAAGCTGACGTCGTTTGCATATCAAACCAATAAGGCCATTCCGTGGAAGTATACCCCTCCCACATTTGGAGAAAGAGTTGCAACCGAAGTTGACTCCCTGTCAGCCAAGGTGACCAACATCACCGGCCTCAGTGGCGTAACCCGCAGTGGCCGGGTGTTCGCTCCCCCTCACTCGGCGGAATTGCCCTCCAAGGGGAAAGCGCCCATGGTCCAAGAGCCCACAGACGTAGCCACCCCCTCAAAAGAAGTGGATCCCCCGATGTTAAAAGGGGCTGAAAAGAAAGAGGGTCTTCAAGGAAAGACGGTGACTTTGGAAGAGGCTCATGAGTTCCTTCGCCTCATCCAACAAAGCGAGTTTATGGTAGTTGAGTAACTGAATAAAAATTCAGCAAGGATCTCTTTGCTTGAACTGCTCATAAACTCCGAGCCTCATCGTGTGCTGTTGATAAAGGTTCTCAACGATGCCCATGTAGCACACGATATCTTAGTGGAGGGTTTTGAAGGCATCGTTAATCATATAACCACCAATAATTATATCACGTTTGTGGAAGAAGAGATTCCCATTGAGGGGAGAGGACACAACAAGGCTCTACATGTGTCGGTGAGGTGTATGGACCATGTCGTCGCAAAGGTACTTATCGACAATGGATCGAGTTTAAATGTGATGCCGAAGACCACCTTGGAAAAGCTTCCTTTTAGTGCGTCACGTTTAAAACCAAGTTCGATGGTGGTACGAGCCTTTGATGGTACCCGACGGAAAGTGATGGGGGAAATCGACATTCCCATTCAGATAGGCCCCCACACTTGCAATGTGGTGTTTCAAGTGATGGACATAAATCCTGCCTATAGCTGCCTCTTGGGGAGACCTTGGATTCATGCGTTGGGAGTGGTCCCTTCGACGCTTCACCAAAAATTGAAATTCACGGTGGGTGGACTTTTAGTGATAGTGTCGGGTGAAGAGGATATGTTGGTGAGCTGCCCCTCCTCCGCACCATACGTAGAAGCGGCGGAAGAATCATTGGAAACAACTTTCCAATCCTTCGAGGTGGTGAGCTGCGCCTCTGTGGAACCAAGTTCGTTGCTACCTTCTCTCTCCAACGCGGCCATAATGGTGGCACGGGTGATGCTCAAGCACGGATATGAGCCCGGGATGGGTCTAGGCAAGGACGGCCTCGGGAATGCCGATGTAGTCGATATTAGGGGAAATCCGTACAAGTATGGATTGGGGTATGAACCTAGGATGCCGGGAAGGAGGAATGCACCGTCAAGATTCTGGGCGGATAGGACATGGCCCGGTCATGTTAGCCAATGTTTCACCAGTGCCGGAATCATGTTCGACGAAGAGGTGGCAGCAATCGGAGATGAGTGCCCTCAAGACCCGCCAAGTTTCGTGCGGCCATGCCATCCCGATTCCTAAGTGGGGAGCTGGCGCATGATAAGCCAGTCAGAGGTCTATACCGCTGATTCAATGTAATTAGAGGCTATAGTTTCCTTTCTCTCTTGTTTTTTGAAATCTACCTTATTTAAATAAACAAAGAGATCTTGTTTCATCTGTTCTTGCAGTCCCACCTTTTCTCATATCATTTTGCATGTTTTTGTTTCTTTTGTCTTGATTGGTATAGATATGAGGGTCGATTCTTTGGGGTTTCTAACGACGAGGGTTTGACAATCGATTTCGACCAAGATGTAAGCCAAACGATGAACGAGGAAGAGGAAGAGGACGTCCTTTCACCAGAGTTGGAGAGGTTGATTGCTCAGGAAGAACGCGAAATGAAGCCTTACCAAGAAGAAACCGAACTGGTGAACTTAGGGACCGGAGAAGGAAAGAAAGAAGTAAAAGTAGGAAGCGGTATGACCGCACCCATCCGCCAAGGCTTGATCACCCTTCTTGAAGAATATCAAGACGTCTTTGCGTGGTCGTACCAAGACATGCCCGGTTTGGACTTCGACATTGTGCAGCATAAGTTGCCATTGAATCCTGGGTCTTCCCCAGTTAAGCAAAAGCTACGAAGGATGAGGCCCGAGATGTCTTTAAAAATCAAAGAAGAAGTAAGAAAGCAGTTCGATGCGGGTTTCTTAGCTGTAGCTCGATACCCGGAGTGGGTAGCCAACATTGTCCCGGTCCCGAAAAAGGACGGCAAGGTGCGAATGTGTGTAGACTATCGGGACTTAAACCGAGCCAGTCCTAAAGACAATTTTCCCCTGCCACATATTGATATACTGGTAGATAATACAACTAAGTTCGCCCTTTTCTCGTTTATGGACGGTTTCTCGGGGTATAATCAAATAAAGATGGCACCCGAAGATGTAGAGAAGACCACTTTCGTCACCCTATGGGGGACGTTCTGCTATAAAGTGATGGCCTTCGGGCTGAAAAATGCTGGGGAAACCTATCAGCGTGCCATGGTGGCGTTGTTCCATGACATGATGCATAAGGAAATAGAGGTCTACGTAGATGACATGATTGCCAAATCTCGGACTGAGGACGAACACCTCGTCAATCTGTGTAAGCTGTTCGGAAGGTTGCGGAAATACCAATTGAAGCTAAACCCAACCAAGTGTACCTTCGGGTTAAAGTCGGGGAAGTTGCTGGGATTTATCATAAGTTAGAAAGGGATAGAGATAGATCCCGAGAAAGTGAAGGCCATTATTGAAATGCCAGAACCACGCACGGAGAAGCAGGTTCGAGGTTTCTTGGGCAGGTTGAATTATATCGCGAGATTTATCTCGCAACTCACCCCTACATGTGAGCCCATTTTCAATCTTTTACGTAAGAACCAGGCGGTCCTGTGGAACAGCGACTGCCAAGAGGCCTTCGAGAAGATCAGACAGAGTCTCGCAAACCCCCCGGTGCTCATGCCACCTGTAACAGGAAGACCTCTTTTTCTGTACATGACCGTGTTGGACGAGTCTATGGGGTGCATGTTGGGTCAGCACGATGATTCTGGGAAAAAGGAACAAGCCATTTACTATCTAAGCAAGAAGTTTACCGCATGTGAGATGAATTACTCAATGCTGGAAAGGACGTGTTGTGCTCTGGTATGGGCATCACATCGGCTTAGGCTGTACATGCTCAGCCATACCACGTGGCTTATTTCCAAACTGGATCCCGTGAAATACATCTTTGAGAAACCGGCCCTCACGGGATGAATCGCTAGGTGGCAGGTACTACTATCTGAATTCGATATCGTGTACATCACCCAAAAGGTGGTAAAGGGAAGCGCCTTGGCAGATTATTTGGCCCAGCAAACCCTCCAAGATTATCGACCGATGCACCCTGAGTTCCCAGATGAAGATATCATGGCCCTGTACAAAGAGAAGCGGATGCACGAGGACATAGACAAATGGATTGTTTGCTTTGATGGGGCATCTAATGCTTTGGGTCATGGAGTAGGGGCAGTCCTTGTATCCCCGGATGATCAGTGTATTCCTTTCACGACCAGGCTAGGTTTCGATTGTACCAATAATATGGCCGAATATGAAGCATGCGCTCTTGGGGTTCAAGCGGCCATTGATTTTGATGTAAAGCTGTTTAAAGTGTACGGAGACTCGGCTTTGGTGATACGCCAGTTGAAAGGAGAATGGGAAACTAGGGATTCGAAGTTGATACCCTATCAAACTCACATCTTGAAGTTAGCCGAGTTCTTTGACGACATTTCTTTCCACCACATACCTCGGGAAGAGAATCAAATGGCTGATGCATTAGCCACCCTGGCATCCATGTTTCAACTTGCCCCACACGGGGATCTGCTGTACATCGAATTCAGATCTCAGGGCAGGCCAGCGTATTGTTGTGCGATAGAGGAAGAGCGGGATGGGAAACCGTGGTACTTCGATATCAAGCAATATGTTGAGAACAAAGAATATCCACCAGGGATTTCCGACAATGACAAAAGAACGTTAAGGAGATTGGCTACTGGTTTCTTTGTAAGTGGTACCATCCTGTACAAACGAAACCACGACATGACCCTCCTACGATGCGTAGACGCCAAAGAGGCAAACTTCATGATTGAGGAAATCCACGAGGGTTCATTTGGGACACATGCCAATGGGTATGCTATGGCCAGGAAGATCCTCAGGGCCGGTTATTACTGGCTCACTATGGAGAGCGATTGTTGCGCCCATGTAAGGAAGTGTCATAAATGTCAGGCATACATGGACAATGTCAATGTTCCGCCACATCCTCTGAATGTTATGTCCGCCCCTTGGCCCTTTTCCATGTGGGGAATAGATGTCATTGGGGCCATCGAACCCAAAGCGTCGAATGGTCACCGCTTCATTCTTATGGCGATAGATTACTTCACCAAATGGGTCAAAGCGGCTTCTTATACTAATGTCACGAGAAGTGTGGTGGTCAGATTCATAAAGAGGGAGCTGATTTGTCGATACGGACTCCCTAGGAAGATCATTATTGACAATGGCACCAATCTGAACAACAAAATGATGTAAGAAATGTGCGAGGATTTCAAGATCCAGCATCATAATTCCACCCCTTATCGGCCAAAGATGAATGGGGCTGTAGAGGCCGCGAATAAGAATATTAAGAAGCTTGTTCAGAAGATGACGGTGTCATACAAAGATTGGCATGAGATGTTGCCTTTCACCCTGCATGGATATAGAACTTCGGTACGAACTTCTACTGGGGAAACGCCGTATTCCTTGGTTTACGGGATGGAAGCAGTACTCCCATTTGAGGTAGAGGTTCCTTCTCAGAGGATAATAGCGGAATCAGGCCTAAAAGAGTCAGAATGGGCTCAAGCATGCTACGACCAACTCAACCTTATTGAAGGTAAGCGTTTGACGGCGATGAGCCATGGGTGTCTATATCAACGAAGGATAAAGAACGCGTTCGACAAGAAGGTATGCCCGCGCAAGTTCAACGAGGGGGACCTTGTGCTGAAGAAGATGTCCCACGCTGTTAAGGATAATCGAGGCAAGTGGGCCCCGAATTATGAAGGACCTTTCATTGTGAAAAGAGCTTTTTCTGGGGGTGCTCTGATACTCACCAACATGGATGGCGAGGAGCTACCCTCGCCCGTGAACTCCAATGTCATTAAGCGATATTACGCTTGAAGTCTGGGGCAATTGAGAGGACCATTGCATGTTCTTTTACTTCTGAGTTTTTTGTTCTTCTTGGTTTCCTCCAGGGATTCCCTTTCACTGTAATTGTCTCGTTTCTTTAAAAGAAGAGAAGATGGGTGAGTCTTCAGTCCTCCCTTTGGTTTTAAACCTTGTGTTAGTTTATAATAACCTGAGCCCTCTTTGCTCGGTTCATGGAGTGCCCCAAACGCTTAAATTAAAACTGAACCTAACCAGCCTTCACTAAGGAAAATCATTGCATTAAAAACATTCATACATGTACGTACACATGCATATCTTGTGGTAACAGGGGCAGAATCGTCTTAGGCCGCGGTCAGAAGTCGAGACAAAGTTGACGGCAGAAATCAACCAAGGTAAGACAATGACCCGGTCACGATTGGCCGCACATTGTTTGTTTCCTACTTGCAGGTACTTAGGGACGGGTGCAAATGGAAGATAGGGTCACGACCGACCGATCTTCGTCCCTTCCCGGCGCTGGACAAGCAGAGCACGTCGCTGCAAGGCAGCCCAGTATCCTTTGAATTCATAGTATTTTTACTATTGTTATGTTGAATAAGTAATCGATGCCTATTTCTAACTTAAGTAGGTTCGAGTAGGCAAACGCTAACCTGTAAAAAGGGGGGGGGGGGGGGACTGTGGTTATGTTTCCCCTTGAAAAAAAAATTTGCAGGTTAGCTCGCCTGGGCGAGCAACCCCTGCACCAGATTATAAAAAATAAGGGAGGGGGACGTTTTCTGCACCCAAAAACTCCCCCCCCCTCATTCAAAAGAGAGACCTCACGAAGCTTGTGTTTTTTGGTCTCCCAAGCCACTTTTGGTCGCATTTTGCTTTCATTTTTCATATTCCTAGTCACTCCAACAAGTAAGTATTCAATCCTTGAGTTTTTTGCTTTCCATTGGTGTATTTTGTTCATCTTTTGGAGCTCTAAGTTGTAAGAATGTGCTCATATTTGCGGGGCAGTTTTGGGGTTTTATATGCTTGATTTGTTAGAGTTGAGGGGTTGTAGGGGATGGCCTTAGGCCTATGTGGTATTCTGAAACAATGAGGCATGCCACATTGCCCCCATTCTCCTTCAATTTATGCCTAAACATGCGCCCACCAAGTGCTCGGTGAAATGCCCCAATGACATATGAATGTAGTTTTGTAAGATTGGGGTTGTGGGACTGTTTTATGTACATAGGGACAACATAGAGGATTCGAAATAGATGCCCACATGCAGTTCTAAGCTTAAGAACCCAAGCTTTTAGTTTCAATGCAAGGAAACATGGCTTATGTCTAAAAATCTGAATTTTGGTTTTAAAAGTAGAAAGGCATGAAAGTTAGGATATGCTTGTGAGAGTTTTTACCCGAATTTGGGCTGCCCCATGAGGGGTACTTTGCACCTAGGTAGCATGGAAAATACCTTTCAATGGTATGTAAATATGTGTGTAAATATAGGTAGCATGGAAAACACCTTTCAATGGTGTGTATATATGTGAATATATGGCATAAAATTCCTTGCAAAGTGGGAATGAGTAGCAGAAAAATGTCTTTCAACATATTCGTATTTGAGGATAGGTAGCATTATGAGCCTTTTAGAAAATGTACCCATGTCAAAAAGGGCCTAGGACGCTTCCTAAATGAATATATGATGGCTTGGAATTTCCTTTTCAAATGCAAGTATGTGCATGATGTAAGTAGCTTTCCAATGTGCATATAAATAAATGTGAGTGAAACAACAAATTTTGTATGATAAATACTTCAAATATGTGTAGTTAGTTTATGATAGCAAAATATTTAGGATGTGGTTAAGTGTAAATTTTGACACAATGCCTTGAGCACAACAATGTGTGCTCTTTTCAAAGATGTATATATTGTGTGGTAACTAGAATGTGTTGGATATCCTTGTACGTTGACATAAATAATAGGATATTTTACACATATGCATGTGCATGAATGTGTTACATTAAACGTGTGCATGAGTTCGTTCTAAATTGGAAGGATTAGCATGTCATTTTTGTGTTAAGATAAGCATTATCTTGTAAGACTAACTTCCCAAAATGTTTGTCCTCACAGGAAATGGCTCCGAGAAAGCTTCCTGCAAAGAGATCCAGGAAGGACAAAGCGGCTGAAGGGACCAGTGCCGCTCCTGAGTATGACAGCCATCGCTTCCGGAGCGCTGAACATCAGCAGCGTTTCGAGGCCATCAAAGGATGGTCATTCCACCGGGAGAGACGTGTCTAGCTCAGGGACGATGAGTATACCGACTTCCAGGAAGAGATAGTTCGCCGACGGTGGGCATCGCTGGTTACCCCCATGGCCAAGTTCGACCCAGACATAGTCCTGGAATTTTATGCCAATGCTTGGCCTACACAGGAGGGCATGCGGGATATGTGATCTTGGGTGAGGGGTCAGTGGATCCCTTTCGATGCTGATGCCCTCAGTCAGTTCCTGGGATACCTTTTAGTGCTGGAGGAGGGCCAAGAGTGCGAGTATGGCCAGAGGAGGAACCAGGCCGATGGGTTTGATGAGGAGGCCATCGCCTAGTTACTGTGTATACCGGGGCAGGATTTTGCCCGGACTGCTGCTGGGAGACGGGTGCGGATCATGCGCACCAACATGACTACCCTGACCCAGATATGGATGACGTTGCTGCTCAACAACATCCAGCCCAGCGATCATAATTCCAACCTCCCCCTGCCGAAGTGTCAGCTAGTGTATGCCACTCTGACATGGATGAGCATTCATGTGGCTCAGTTGATCACTGATGCCATTTGTCTATTTGCAGGTATGCCACCTACCAGGCACCCTTTAGACCCAGATAAGTCTAACAGGGCCTTGGGTTTTCTGGCATTGATCACGGGTCTCTGCCAGTCTTTCGGGGTTCCTGTCGCGCCCAGTAAGGTGATCCGATCGCCGATCACTCGCGCTTTCATAGAGAAATACTGCACAGCTAGACAGGCACAGGGTGGTGACCCTCAGGCCCCAGATGCACCGCCACCACCTTCTCATGCTGACCCAACTGGGTCATTTGACACAGAGCAGTATTTACGGCATTTGGTTTTCTAGCAGACGGCCAACCACCGGGCGCACGTGCAGACCCATGACTCTCTATATCAGCTTAGCCTCAGCCTGCAGAGCCAGGGTTTTGCTTCTTTTCCATGCCCTACTCCGGATCAGTTCAGGGCAGAGGCCGCATGGCCAGGAGATTGGCTTGAGGCCCAGGCAGGGGAGGCATCCGCAGAGGCTCCCGACGAGGCAGATGAGGCCCACGAGGACGAGGAGATGACCGATTTGCTTGATTTCTTGGGAGGGAGCGGAGCCACATGATGGGGAGATCCCTAGATCCATATTTTCTTTTATGTTTCCTCTTTTATATGTTACGTATCATTTTATTTTTGTTTAACTGAGGGACTAGCGTTGTTTCATTTTAATTGACTTTTGTTTTGTGCATACATGTCGTTTGAACTGTTACGTTAGTATTTACTTCGTTGTTGTCAATAGTGTTTGTTGAAATTCCGAAATCGCGTAGAATTTTTCATTTAGGAACGTCGTCCAAAATAAAAATAAAATGAACCAAAATCATGATAAAAAGAAATAAGCATTGTGAATAAAATGTCTACGTATATAAAGAAAAAGAAAAAGTGTTTTTAAAAAGAAAATGTGTATAAAAGAATTTTTGTGTGTAAATGATGCGTGGAAAGGAATTCTTGTGTGTGTGAGCAACGAGTGTATATAAAGAAACTTTTGTATGAACCACAGGTGTTTGTCGGGAAAAACGAAAAAATCTTCGAACATGAATAGGGTTTGTATATAGACTGTGTGACATAAAGAAAAAGGGTTCTGATGTGTATACAAAAAAGGGTTCGTCATGTATAGGAATGAAAGTGTACAAAGAAAAGTTTTCTCACAAATAGCAATGGGTGTATAATTTTGTGAATATAAAAATGAAACAAAAAGAAAAAAGAAAGAAAGACCTCAAAGGTCGACATGTTATGGTTAGGAAGAATAAATCATTCGTAGAGAGCAAACGTATCTTTTGGAAACAAGGGACTGACGCTAAGAGTTTATTTTCCTGAATAACCAAGATAAGAATGGATGAATTTGTTGAACTGATGAAAGAACATAATTGGGAAACGTTGGGTCTGTTTGTGTAAATTCCCAACCATAGTATCACAATGCCATGAACGGGATGCTTGAGTGCCCACCTGGCTGTGGCCATGACTAATTTTGCACGTTGTTTCCAAATCATTATTGTTGCACGTGCCTTGTGGAATAATATGGAAGTTCGGCCCCAGACCGACACCTTGACACGCGAATTTGTTTTGCCCCAGATATCAAGATCGGGCTCCCACGATAAAAGACCCCATTGAGACACAACCTTAGACTATTTTGAACCTTGGCCTACAAAAAAGAATCCTCATCCTTTCCCCCAAAGCAAAGGACAGCGGAATCTCCTCAAGGGAGAGCAAATAGAATACTAAAACCCGATTTCCCAAAGAAAGGAATGAAAAAGGAAAAAATGAAAAGGAAGAAAAGAAAAGAATGAAAAGAAAGGAAAAGAAGGATTCCCGATCAAAGATCAGAAGAAAGTAAAAAGGAAAAGATCGAAGGAAAACAGAGTAATTCCCGATCAATGAAAGAAAGAGAACAAAAAATCTTTAGACCAGATAAATTTTCGGCAAGGTAAGTGACTGCCGGCAAAGGAAAACCCATTTTTTGGTGGTTCTTCCTTTCGGATTCCCACTCAAAGTCATTCTCGACTGGCGATATCCCGCCCCACATAAACAAAGAGGAAAAGACCGAAACACCCAGCTTCCTCTCCAAAAACACTACCCTCGAGAAAATCCTATTGATCCGTGATCATACGTGTTGATCTTTGATTCGATAGGAAATCGTGTGCAAAATAAAGTCATGGTGCAGTTATGGTTTGGGATTAGGGTAAAGCACTTGCCTGTGTGAGCTTTTTATACACTATGAGTGATTTATTCCCAGTTTCAGCTTAACCCGATGTTTCCCCTGAATGTTCATTTAAAAGCTAAATGTTGACATCCTGCCCTTCAATTTCGGTTACAAGGAAGATTACCCTTGGCATGAGTATATTGTTTCTCTAAGATATGGTGCTCTCGCGAATGATTTATTTTTCTTTGCAGAAAGCATGTTTGCCTTCTTAGGTGGAAAAAACCCGATGGACCATTCGGTCCTGCCAACACTTTTATTCGGAGCCCCATGAATTGATTGTCGTTCATGCATCCTCCACCCATGAGTCTGGAGCCACGCGTAGTGATTGCCTAGTGCAATTCTCCATTCTCTACTTTTATTCGGAGCCCCATGAATTGATTGTCGTTCATGCATCCTCCACCAATGAGTCTGGAGCCATGTGTAGTGATTGCCTAGTGCAATTCTCCATTCTCCACTTTTATTCGGAGCCCCATGAATTGATTGTCGTTCATGCATCCTCCACCAATGAGTTTGGAGCCACGCGTAGTGATTTCCTAGTGCAATTCTCCATTCTCCACTTTTATTCGGAGCCCCATGAATTGATTGTCGTTCATGTATCCTCCACCAATGAGTCTGGAGCCACGCGTAGTGATTGCCTAGTGCAATTCTCCATTCTCCACTTTTATTCGGAGCCCCATGAATTGATTGTCGTTCATGCATCCTCCACCAATGAGTCTGGAGCCACGCGTAGTGATTGCCTAGAGCAATTCTCCATTCTCCACTTTTATTCGGAGCCCCATGAATTGATTGTCGTTCATGCATCCTCCACCCATGAGTCTGGAGCCACGCGTAGTGATTGCCTAGTGCAATTCTCCATTCTCCACTTTTATTCGGAGCCCCATGAATTGATTGTCGTTCATGCATCCTCCACCAATGAGTCTGGAGCCACGCGTAGTGATTGCCTAGTGCAATTCTCCATTCTCCACTTTTATTCGGAGCCCCATGAATTGATTGTCGTTCATGCATCCTCCACCAATGAGTCTGGAGCCACGCGAAGTGATTGCCTAGTGCAATTCTTCATTCTCCCCTTTTGTTCGGAGACCCATGAGTTGATTGCCTAGCGCTGTTTATGTGTCCTCCACCATCAAGTGCGGAGCCTCCGGTGACTGGGAAATGTGGTTTTTGTTATTTTCCCGATTGGTTCCTTCGCCAAACATGTGTATATACGTATATTATGTTATTGTTGTTTTTGTTGTTGTTTGTATTTTGTTTTGTGTTGTGCAAAAAGAAGAAGAAGTAGAGACGAGAGTCGTCATAGACTAATCACGGAAAGGGTAAAGACGGACGAAATCAGTGTTTTTATCTTTACTTTCCTCTTATCTCCGATAAAAGGTAAGTAAAGAGGGGCAACTGTCATACCCTAATTTCGTCCGGGGACTATTGCTTGATGGCATGCAACCTTTGATTGACCGCTTCGAAGTACTTAGCACCCTTTTTTGCACAATATGTGAAGTCCCGAGACGCGCCGGAAATCAAAAGAAAGCATGGTTACGCGATCCGTGAAATTCCGTAATGTGGCGGAAACCAAAAGGAAGAATTGTTACGCAATCCGTGAGTTTCCGTAACTTCTTTGAAAGCTAAAAAAGAGTAAATATATGATCCATAAGGTTCTGTGGCCTTACGGAAATAAAATAAGTATCGTTACGAAATTTGTAAAGTTTCGTAACGTTACGGAAAAAGAATCACAAAAAAACAAAGGGGGGTGCATTTAGTAAAAAAAAGGGGTGTAAATAGCAATCAGGCTCACTTGTGCCTTCCAGTTTCTTCCACCAGAAGGCGGTTGCTTCTAGAGGAAGCAACCTGGCTCGCCTGGGCGAGCTGGGTGGCAAGCTCCTCCCCTATTTTGCTATAAATAGGGGGAGGGATGAAGAAGGAAGGGGTTCAGCCTTCTTGGCACTTCGTATTCTCTTAAAATTGCTGAGGAAAATTGTTTCTGTGAAGAAAATCCAAGCCGAGGCGCTTCCGTAATGTTTCCGTGGGTAATTACGCAAAGATTTTCAACCGTTCTTCGACATTCATCGTTCGTTCTTCGTTTTCTTCGGTCTTCAACTGGTAAGTACCCCAAAACCGAGTTTTTCAATTCATTCTATGTACCCGTGGTGGTCCCCATTTGTTTCATGTACTTTTATTCTCATTTTCATTTACTTTCCGTACACCCTTTTGACGTGCTTCAGTCATCTATTTAAGTCATTTCTCACCTAATCAAAAAATAAAATAAATTTCCACCGATCATTTGATTTGTAATATCCGTTAATTTCTGTTAAAATGAATTCCGACCGTTCGGTCGTGCCGTAACCATGTTGGAAATAAAAAAAGAGGTAAAATAATAATATAATAATCAAAAAATACCTTTTAGTAAAATGAAGTGAAAAAATCAATCGGACGTTTTCTCTTTGGTATTTCTCCTTCTTAATTGAATTGACTAATAACTAAAGTGAAACTAAGGCTAAAATCAACTGGCCTAGTCAAGCTCGTCCACAAAAAAGTCACTAAAAAGGGTTTTGAAAGTTTATTATCTCAGTTGTCCTTACCAAGTAAATGGATTATTTTTAAGGCCCAACGCCTTAAAATGATCACCTTTCAAGTAAAAAGAATCGCTTGATTCACTCTTAAGAAAGAACTACGTAGGTCTGATTTCCTCTTCGATGGAGGGTACGTAGGAGCAAGAGCCCCGCTTTTGTCGACCTCAAAAATAAAAAAGAAATAAAAGTTAAGATAACACAATTTCACAATTCTGAGAAATAGGTTGTTGTCCTTTGAGACAAACGTGAGAGGTGCTATACCTTCCTTAAACGTAAATACAACTCCCGAACTTAGAATTTTCGTTTTAACCGGTTTCCTTCGGTTTTTTCCGACGTTTTCCACAAATAAACGTTGGTGGCAACTCCGCACATCTTTCCTCCTTTGGAAAGTGCACCCGTGAGCCTCGCCTCGCAGGCATGTTGCGACACTCTGATTGATTTTTGAATTAGGAAATAACTTGTTTAGAAATTTGTCACATAGCTCATCCCAAGATAGGTTTGGTGGGATGGCTTCATACCAATGTCCAACCTTTCCTTCTAGTGAGAAAGGAAAAAGGCCCACACAAATAAACTTATCATCCACCTAGTCGATCTTCATAGTGTTGTAGATGCAAACAAAGGCAGTCAAGTGTGCATATAGTCTTCATGATCAAGACCATGCAACTTGTTCTGTTGGATCAAATGAATGAGAGAAGCTCCAATTTCAACGTTAACTACTAGTACATCTAGTCTTGCAAGTGAGTCAAAGTACCTTGGTCAAGTGTTGGCCAAGTAGTCATGCAATGTTCTCCTTGGTGGTTGGTTAGGTTCTTCTTCAGCCATGTTTAGTTCTTCTTCTTCCCAAATAGGTGGTAATGGAAGATTAGGAGAAAAAGAAGGAAGTGCTTCTTGGCTAGTAGATCTGTTAGTGGTTGCACTCCTCCTTGTCTAGATCTTGTTCAACTTTGCAATCCTTTCAAAAGAATAGTGGCTCAGGCGACCTCCTACTATGCATAAATAAAGAAACAAAACACTAAACAACAGGTTAGCACAAGAAAACAAAAGATACAAAAATTCAAAATACAACACAACATAAAACAACAAGTATATGATAATATGAATGCTATGTTGCCTTATTTTGGGACATGAGTCCCTGACAATAATACCAATAAACTTGTTGAGGATATTTCTAGAAAGTGCACCAGTCAAACAAGTAATACAATGGATAAGTCCATATATCATTATTAGAGATAGAGAGAGCAACATGAGCAACATAGTGAACAACCTAAGGCTAAAGCTTGAAGCTCAAGGAAAAGCTAGAAGAAGTTTTGGCTTTTACATGCCCAACTCCTTTGAGTGACATTTGTATTGGTTGTTATCTTGGTTGTTGCATCTTAGTACAATTGATTTTTGTTTTGCATTGTGCGTCATCATAGTGTGTGTGAAGAAAAGTTTCTAAGTTAGAAAAATTTCTTTAGAGGCAAAAACTCTTTGTTTTAATCGATTACAGAGTTGTCATAATGCAAAAGACTTTCTCTCAAATCTGAAGCTTAAAGAGTTATGTCTCATATCGGTTTAATCGATTACATCTATCTCATAATCGATTACAATGTTGTTTGATACAATGATTGATTTATTCAGGAGTCTCTACTTTAATCGATTACCAAGTAGATTAATCGATTACTTGTCTCTTGTTTAGTTGTTCAGAGGTGAACAAGAACACTTTAATCGATTACTTAGGTCATCTAATTGATTACATTGGTCTTAAGTTGTTTTTCAGATGTTGGATGAACACTTTAGTAGATTACTTAGATAATCTAATCGATTACTTTTTCAAAATAATCGATTACCTTATAGATTTAATCAATTACAGCTCGTGTTCACATCTAAACAATCAAGAGATCAATAGAGAATACTTAATACATCTCGAAAATAACATCTTAGCCTTGGAATAAGCAAGATTTTGTGTTGTCATTAGTGAATAAGAGAAGAGAAGAAAATAGCTATATAGTAACTCACAACTTCTTAATCGTTTGGTTATGAAGATTGTTTCTTGAAAGTGAGTTGTGTCTTTTGAGTATAAAAAGATCACCTTCTCAATCCAGAAAGGCTTTTGTGGAAAGATTGGCTAGGTTGTATCTCTCCTACTTGGTTTTTCTTGTATGGTTTTTACACGGTTTTTTTTATTCGTGAATTGCTTACAACATGCTAGAATAGGGTTTTCTAGTTTGGGTTTCTCTTACGCTTATATTCACAAAGGACCCTAGTATTGGATGCCTTAGTCTTTTTTTTTCGAGGTGGGAATTGTTGATTGGTTGTGATTTCTTGTAAGGATTCTTAATGCATAGTGGAAATCTAATTCAGGTTGTGGATTAGATACCTGGATTAGCTTCTCTAGAAATAGAGAGTGAACCAATATAAAAAGATTGTGTCTTTCTTCTCTTGTTCTGATATTTTTCTCTCATTCAAGTATTAATCAAGTCATTCGAGTATTAATCAAGTTTTTCATAAAGATTCAAGTTTTATGATTGTGAAAGAAAGGAAGTTAATGAAGGATCATGTTTAAGGAAGGATTGATTAAGTATTGATTTACGTTCGATTCATATATGGTTTGTGACACGATCCATACAAAAGTTTTTTTTGTAACTGTTTTTTTTAAAGGTACTTGTTGTATTGAGTTTATTGAGTTCCATCATTTTTTTCAATCATTTCCCAAGAGACTCGTGTAAAATAAGCAAGGCAACAAACTATTATCTTAAGCTTAGGAATAGTACAAGAAAGCAATAAAAACATGAACTTGAAGGTGGCTTTGTTGGGTAACAAACATATCAAGTTATGAAACAAGAAAGTAGATGCTTTTATGTGATTATAAGAACAAGAAACACAATAAACAAAATGTTACACAGATGGTAGAAGCTACGACAAGGGTAGATTTCACTAAGTCTTCACTATCTTTATGCATTAATGTGCAATAAATACTTCATTCATGCTCTTATGTTAAAATCAGTCAATAAAAGTTTCTTAGTTCTAATCCCTTAGGTAAAAAGAGTCCACGTAACCTTCCCTAAGCCAAGATCCCTCTACAACATAACAAAGACACCAACATTAGGAGTTTTGACCAAAAGATTACCAGAAAACTTAGTTCCATTCCTAGACACTAAGCCTCATGGACATTTTGTTCAGTTCAAGATAATAAAAGTGCTTCACAACATCAATTACATCCCAAATTCCTGTCATGGTTGGCCAATCCACAACAAGCATTAAAAAAAGACACAAAATGCTAACATAGAAGACAAATATGCAACATATATATTTGATCAGATCCAAAGATACATGAGAGTTCAGAATTGGCTACATTTATCCCTTACAACAATGGAAATCAACTGCTCATGGAGGTGAGTAGCTTGGGTTTTGCATGGAAAGGTGAGAAAATGGATGAAGAACACATGAACACTTGAGAACTTCTTCTCCCTTAATACAATAGTACAAAACTTCAACTGGTACAATAATGATACAAAAGAAAAAGGGGAATCGAAATATATTTGCAAGTCAGGCCTAAAAATATAAAAGGCAACATTTCCACTTTTCTGCAGGCTCGTTTAACCATGTATTGTTGCTTGTCCAAATGTCAACATTCATTCTTCTTGAATTTTTGTTTGTCCAAGCTGATTTTTTTGGGAGCTTTAGTACTTCAAGCTTTCTCTCCAAGATACTTCTTCCATCTCAAAACCTTTATCTACAAAAAATGGGAAAAATTACTACAAAGTAGCCAAAATACCAAAACATTATACTAAAATTCATAAACTAATAAAGATAACACAATTAGAGTCAATTCCTCAATATAAGGCCAATTGAAGGAGGAACGGTTGCCTTTGGAGGCATGGGCAAAGGAAAGATCACTAGTATAGGTAAAATTGGTATTCCTTCTCTAGCCTCCAAAGACAATGTCTTATATGTTGAAGGACTAAAATATAATTTGTTGAGCATAAGTCAATTTTATGACGGTGGTTATATCTTGTATTTCAACGAAGACCAATGTTTAGTCAAGGTAGAATATGGAAAGTCCTTCTTTACTACCAAACGACACAACAATTTGTATAAGATTGATCTAATAGGTCTCATCCAGTAGAATGTAACGTGTATGCTATCCAAAGAATATGAGAGATAGTTTTGGCATAAAAAACATGGGTGTGCAATCTGAAACATTTCAAAATTGTCCAAAAAGAATTTAGTAAAAGGACTACCTAAGACTTATTGGAAACTCTGTCTTTTCTATGAAGCTTTTCAACAAGGGCAATGTAACGATCCGCCTCGTCACTATGATTACCACTACTCTAATACACGTAATTTCAATTTTAAGTGAAAATTCTATTAATTTGATTATGAAAACAGTGGTAAATTTATCGCGATATACATTCACCAAATGACGCATAAATATGTGCACGCATGTGTATGTGTGTGTGTATTAAACTACTATACATCATTCACAAGTCAAAATATATAATTCAATTTTTTATATGTATCTAAACCTAGGATTTACATGCCCAATCAAAAGAATCAAAGAACCAACTAAGGAAGAGTTGATAACAAAACACAACTCTCTTCCAAAACATCAACATTATCATGTCGGCTTGGCAGTTCCCACAAAAGAATATCCCTCCAAAATCACCTACTGCTACTCATTTACTCCCACAAATGAAAGTTTAAGATTATCACAGGCACCAACCACATGGTACAAAAATGCAAGGGTGAGTTTATGGTAAAAGATCAACAATTATCATATGACGATGATTAGAAAGAAAACAATAATGAATAATCACAGTTATTCTCAATAATCCATTAGCTCAACATACACACAACAAACTAGTCATCAACTTTCAACAATTCAAATAAATTATATTAGAATGATGCATGCACCTGACTCAACTCTCAAATGTGATGAGGTACCATTCATAGGAAATAGCCTAAGCGTGTCCACATTACACTCTCACTTAGGAAAACTAGCAGCAATCTATCGAGGTCATCCTATCGTGCACATGTCACTCCTCCCTCCATGTTGATCAACATGAGTCTTAAGGGAGTTCCAAACCGAGTGACATGCCCCCAAGTACCAGCATTTTTCCTCATGAAAACCACAAGTACTTACTAACACTATTTCCACACAATTATGCAATATGAAACATGGACACCATCAATGCATTGACCTTGAATAGTTTAAAATTTTAAACAACACCCTTCCCTCTTCAGGTACGCTTATAATTTTTAAACCAAATCCCATTCCCTCTCCAGGGATATTCAAACAGGTCATTGCACCCTGCATGTACATAAATAGCATGCATTCATCTCAATGACATTGTCAACATCAACATCATCTCATCTCAATGTCATCATCAACATCAACATCAACATCATCTCATCTCAATGTGATCATCAACATCAATATCATCTCATCTCAATGTCATCATCCACATCAACAATTATTTCACCCCAATGTCTTCATCAACATCAACATCATCTCATTTCAATATCATCAACAACATCATCATCATCTCATCTCAATATCATCAACATCACAAGCAATTGCATTCCACATATACATATATAAACTCATGACTGGGATTCACATTCCCTGGGTCTTCATACCACATAAGTCACATATAATAACAATTCACAATACAACGAGATTGATATTTTAGGCAAAATTCTGAATTAAAGAGGAGAACTATGGTATACAAAACAAACTCTTGTGCCCATTTAAAATTTAATAAGGAAGTAATAAAGAGGACATTAATAAATGTTGGGCAAAGTCTCCTCTATAATTAAGACTTTTCCTAAAAATTCCAATCAATACAATAACAACATCATTCACAGTTTTATTTATCAATAACAAATATATCACATCCTATTAGTTTAAAACACGATTTTTCTAGAAAACCAACATGCAACAGGGACAACATACAACTCCATAATTGGGTTCCCTAACCCCAACTATGGTATCAAAACCTATAAACAAACCATAAAATCCCCTCACCTATCTATATCTCCCCATTAGTTCCTCATAGTGTTGTTTAGAGATCCCCTAGGTTCACATTTGTCGGTCCAAACACAGAGCTCTATATACCAAATCAAAGACAATTCAATATAAATTTCAAAGACAGGGTTAATTTTAACATTTGGGATCAAATACCCATTCAATTTTTAAAGAGGCTACACTGGTGTTTTAGGGTCCACATCAAAGAGACGTCATTTTGAAATTCCAATCACGCTAATATGATCGGGTTTCAACAAAGGTCATTGATGTGTCATTATTTTCTCTTATTTCTAAACCCTTTTTGTCACCATTTTAATTATTGATTAGCCTTAATTGTCAAATTAATTATGCAGTTTTATCATTTGGGCCTACTTGACTAATTTTGTGTTTTTAATTTAATTTCAGGAGAATTGTAAGCAATTGGGCTTGGACTTGAAGAGAGCAGTCAATTTTATTTTATCAAATCTTATCTTATCCAGATTTTATTTCATCTAGATTTTATTTCATCCAATCTTATCTTATCTTGTCCATATTTTATTTTATTTCATTTATGGGCTTGGACTTAAAATATATTTGTAAGCTTTGGGGATGAGGACCTATATAATAGCACCAGGGTTTTAGTTTAAGGAGTTTTTGGAGAGAGGAGAATAATTTTAGGGTTTTGGCAATTCCAGTTTTTATTAGTGTTCATGCACACTGTTCACGTAGAATAAAATTCATTTTCTGCAATTTCGTTTCTGCTTCAATCTACAATTTCGTTTTTTGTTGATTAATGGAAGGCTAAGTCTCCAGCGTTGTTTTCTCTTGAGGATCAAGCACAACTCTCTTTGAGGTTTTTTTATTACTATTGAATACTGATCAATTTTTCCTCTTCACCAATTTCTCTGTATTTGTTGCTATTAATCCATGCATGCTTAGTGCTTGATTAATTGTCTATGCGCTTAATTTACGTTCATGCTTAATGATCAGTTTCGTTCATGATTAATTGGTGTATGTGTTGCTTAATCACATAATGACAGCCTTATGTTAATTTTTGCTTAGTAATTTAATTTAGGGTTGGATTAAGTGGTTGAACTGATTAGGGATAAATCATTGTAACCTAGGATAAGAGACTTGCTTGTGAATCAAGAGGGAACAACATGTTTTAATTCTGTTATTTTCTAATTAAAATTTGCTTGCTGTTTAATTTACAAAAACAAACAACCCCCCCAATTCGTAATTGTTTTATCACTATCTATTATGAACGTTTGGTTGACCATTGCTCATTGGGAGACGACCTAGGATCACTTCCTAGATACTGCATTTTTAAGGTTTATTCGATTCGGGTACGGCCTTGATCAAATTTGACGACGTTGCCGAGGAGCAGTGGGCCAAAGGTTCATAATAGTGTTTAGTTGTTTTGTTTTGTGTAGCATTCTGTTTTGCATTTCAGTCGCGTCCCCTGTTTAGCGACTGTTTAGCGACTGATTCATTGGTGTTCTGCTGTGAATAGTGATTAGCGACTGATTTTGAAATTTAATTAGCGATTTTTGTTTTGATAGTTAGAGTTGTTATTTTTGGCTTATTTTTTGTGTGGTAGTTTCTTTTGATCCATATTTTGTGTGAAAAATACCAGGAGCACTTGGTGTGGTTGAATTTGAGAGAGACAAAAATTTTGGGAACTTTTGTTTAGCAAAACTTAAAATGGCCATAACTTTTGCTTCGGGTATCAGAATGATTATTATTATATATGCATTTGGGGTAGAAAAAAATTTCCTATACTGTATTAATTGGCAAAGCCGGTTAGGGTCTCCCAAACTCGAAAAATCAGCTGTTTACTAAGTTTTTTTTATTTTTCAAGTATTATTGTCCTATTTTTCTAAACTTTTCTTAAGTAGTTTTCATAATTAGACTTTGAATTTTTGTTTGAAATTTTTTGTGCTATCTTTGCATGATTTTAGGGTGTTGCTCACAAAATTTCAGCTCATTTGGATATCATTTGACTATAGTTGTAGTTTTAACCCTCCCCTGGTGCTTGTTTGAGAACACATTATTTGCTTCATATAGTGCATGACTAGGGGCAATCCAGGTGATTTACAACCCTTTGATCTTGAAATAGATAGAACCTTTCATAGATTAGTTAGGCATAGTGTGCATCCTGATCATTCTGTGCATTTTGAGCATTGTGAGCATTTTGAGCATTCTGAGTATTTTGTTACTAGTGATTCTAAATATTCTGATTTTGAGCATTGAACTACTAATTTTCATATTGAGAACATGACTCAACCTCGACCTCATGAGAGGACTCTTAGGGAGATGGCTGCACCTGATTTCACTTATGAAAGCTTGTGCATTCAATATCCTGATGAGGATGTTTCATATGTTCTCAAGACTGGACTAATACATTTGCTGCCCAAGTTTCATGGTCTTACAGGTGAAGATCCTGATAAGCATCTTAAGGAGTTCCATATTGTTTGTTCCACCATGAAGCCCCCTGATGTCCAAGAAGATCATATCTTTCTAAAGACTTTTCCTCATTCTCTAGAGGGAGTGGCAAAAGATTGGCTATACTACCTTGCTCCCAGGTCCATTTTCAGCTAGGATGACCTTAAGAGGGTATTCTTGGAGAAATTCTTCCCTGCATCTAGGACCACTGCCATCAGAAAAGACATTTCAGGCATCAGGCAACTTAGTGGAGAGAGCTTGTATGAGTACTGGGAAAGATTCAAGAAATTGTGTGCAAGTTGTCCTCACCACCAGATTTCTGAGCAACTCTTTCTTCAATATTTCTATGAGGGACTTAGTAACATGGAGAGGAGTATGATTGATGCTGCCAGTGGTAGAGCTCTTGGTGATATGACCCCTGTTGAGGCTAGGAATTTGATTGAGAAGATGGCTTCCAACTCCCAACAATTCAGAGCAAGAAATGATGCTATTGTCCTTAGAGGAGTCCATGAGGTGGCCACGAATTCATCTTCATCTACTGAAAATAAAAAGCTTGAGGGAAAACTTGATGCCTTGGTCAACCTAGTAACTCAGCTTGCCATGAATCAGAAATCTGCACCTGTTGCTAGAGTCTATGGTCTATGTTCTTCTGCATATCACCATATAGATCTTTGTCCTTCTTTGCAGCAATTTGGAGTCAATGAGCAACCTGAAGCTTATGCTGCAAACATTTATAATAGACCCCCTCAGCAGCAAAACCAACAACAGTAGAATAATTATGATCTTTCAAGCAACAGATACAATCCAGGTTGGAGAAATCATCTAAATCTGAGATGGGCAAGTCCCCCACAACAACAACAGCCTGTCCCTCCTTTCCAAAATGCTGCTAGTCCAAGCAAGCCATATGTTCCTCCTCCAATACAGCAGCAGCAATAGCAGTAGTCACAACAAAGACAACAAGCAACTGAGGCTCCTCCTCAACCTTCCTTAGAAGAGTTAGTGAGGCAAATGACCATCCAGAATATGCAATTTTAGCAAGAGACAAGAGCCTCCATTCAGAGTCTGACAAACCAGATGGGGCAGATGGCTATCAGTTGAACCAAGCTCAGTCCCAAAATTCTGACAAATTTCCTTCACAAACTGTGCAGAATCCGAAAAATATGAGTGCCATCACCTTGAGATCTGGAAACCAAATTCAAGTGCCTGCAGCAATAGCAGCACCTGCACCTGAACCTGTCAAGGTTCATTCTACACCTGAAAAAGAGGATGAGATAGTTGCACAAAAGAGAAAGCTTCCTAACAAAAATTTTCATGCAGGTGGACCTTCTTCTAGTAATTCTGACTTACCGCAGCCTCCTATCCCTCTTCCATTCCCACCTAGAGCAATTCCAAACAAAAAAATGGAAGAAGCGGAAAAGGAGATCTTAGAGACCTTCAGGAAAGTAGAGGTGAACATACCTCTGCTAGATGCCATCAAGCAGATTCCAAGATATGCCAAGTCTATAAAGGAACTGTGCACCCACAAAAGGAAGCTCAAAGGTAATGAAAGAATTAGCATGGGCAGAAATGTGTCAGCATTGATAGGTAAATCTGTTCCTCACATTCCTGAGAAATGTAAGGACCCAAGTACTTTTTGTATACCTTGCATTATTGGTAACAGTAAATTTAAGAATGCCATGCTAGATCTAGGAGCACCAGTTAGTGTCATGCCTCTGTCCATTTTCAATTCTTTATCTCTTGAACCTTTGCAATCTACAGATGTGGTGATTCATTTGGCAAATAGAAGTGTTGCTTACCCCGCAGGTTTCATAGAGGATGTGCTAGTTCGGGTTGGTGAACTTATTTTTCCTGTTGATTTTTATGTTCTTAATATGGAAGAGGGATTTTCCCATGGTTTAGTTCCAATTATTTTAGGAAGGCCATTTATGAAAACAGCCCGAACTAAGATAAATGTTTATGCTGGCACATTGTCTATGGAATTTGGTGATATTGTTGTTCATTTTAACATTCTTGATGCCATGATACATCCATCTGAGGATCATTCTGTATTTCGTGCTGAGATAATTGATCATATATGTTTGATTTTGATTCTATTCTTAATGGTAGGAAACATCCATTTTTATTTGATCTGCATACTTGTCATTCCTTATTCATTGAATCTGAATCTGAGTTTGAATTTGATCATGTATCTGATTTTTATGCTGAGAATGAATCTGAATTTGAGTCTGGTTCTGATTTTCTGGGTGTTGTACCTCTTGATGTTGATTTTTTAGAGTCAGAATGCACTAACCATGTTGCAGGAAGTACATATACTTCTGACTTGCTTTATGAGGTACAGGCTAAGGAACCTTCTTCTTCTCCTACCCTGGTTCCTCCCACTGTTTAGCCACCACCCACACCAGAGTTGAAGCCCTTACCAGCAACCCTTAAATACGCTTACTTGGAGGACAAGGAAAAATTTCCAGTGATCATCTCTGCTAGTTCTCAAGAAGCACAAGAAATCCATTGGATGGACTTTAGCAGACATTCCTGGTATTAGTCCATCTACCTACATGCATAGGATACTTTTAGAGGATGGAGCTAAGCTAGTGAGGCAGCCACAACGGCGACTCAACCCTGTCATTCTAGATGTGGTGAAAAAGGAGGTGACCAAGCTCTTACAAGCTAGAATCATCTACCCCATTTCTGACTGCCAGTGGGTGAGTCCAGTCCAAGTGGTTCCTAAGAAGACAGGCCTCACAGTAATTAAGAATGAAAGGGATGAGCTTATCCCCACAAAAGTGCAGAACAGCTGGCGAGTCTGCATTGATTATAGGAGGCTGAACCAGGTAACCAGAAAATATCATTTTCTCCTGCCATTCATTGATCAAATGCTTGAGCGCTTGGTAGGTAAGTCTCATTATTGTTTTCTTGATGGTTTTTCTGGTTATTTACAAATTCATATTGCTCCTGAGGATCGAGAAAAGACCACATTCACCTGTCCCTTTGGCACTTTTGCCTATAGGAGGATGCCCTTTGGCATATGCAACGCCCCTAGCACCTTCCAGCGGTGTATGCTTAGCATTTTCAGTGACTTTTTAGAGAGTTACATAGAGGTGTTTATGGATAATTTTACTGTTTATGGATCCTCTTTTTATACTTGTTTGGATAGTCTGGATAGAGTTCTTAGTAGATGCATTGAAACTAACCTTGTGTTGAATTTTGAAAAATGTCACTTCATGGTAGAACAAGGTATAGTTTTAGGGCATATCATTTCTAGTAGGGGCATAGAGGTAGACCCTGCAAAAATAGATGTTATTTCACAATTGCCTTACCCCTCTTGCGTACGAGAGGTTCGTTCTTTTCTTGGTCATGCAGGGTTTTATAAGCGCTTTATCAAGGATTTTAGCAAAGTGGCCTTTCCACTATCCAATCTGTTGCAAAAGGAGGTGGAGTTTGATTTTGATGACCGATGCAAAGAGGCTTTTGATTGCCTCTAGCGTGCGGTGACTACCACCCCTATCATTCAGGCACCTGATTGGACAGCCCCATTTGAGCTAATGTGCGATGCATCCAATTACGCATTAGGGGTTGTCCTTGCTCAAAAGATTGATAAGCTACCTAGGGTGATCTACTATGCTTTGAGAACTTTGGATGCTGCTCAAGCAAATTACACTACCACAAAGAATGAGCTATTAGCGATAGTTTTTGCTCTTGAGAAATTTCGTTCATATTTACTTGGTACTCGTGTTATTTTTTATACTGACCATGCAGCTCTGAAGTATCTGTTGAAGAAGGATGAATCAAAGCCTAGATTGATCAGGTGGATGCTTTAGCTCCAAGAGTTTGATTCGGAGATCCGTGATCGGAGCGGTGCACAGAACCTTGTGGTTGACCATCTAAGTAGGATTGATCGTGTGTTTGAGGACTCACCCATTTGGGATGATTTTTCGGATGACCATTTGTACTTTCTGTATAGTATTTCCGATTCCTTCCCCACTCCCTGGTTTGTTAATATTCTGAATTATTTGGTTGCTTCTATTTTTCCTCCCTTAGCATCTAAAGCTCAAAATGATAAAATTAAAAGCCATGCTAAGCATTATATTTGGGATGACCCTTATTTGTTGAAGTTGTGCAGTGACCAGGTTATTAGGAGATGCATTCCAGACCATGAGATTGACTCAGTCCTGCAATTTTGTCATTCTTCTGCACCAGGTGGCCATCTTGGCATACAGAGGACAGCTCGCAAGGTGCTTGACTGTGGTTTCTATTGGCCCACCATCTTCAAGGATGCGTGGAGAATCTGTAGCACTTGTGAGTCTTGTCAGAGAGCAGGCAGCTCACTTTTATGGAGACAACAAATGCCTCAACAACCCATGTTATTTTGTGAGGTGTTTGATGTATGGGGTATAGATTTTATGGGGCCTTTCCCTGTCTCTTTTGGTTTTGTTTATATTCTCCTTGCTATTGATTATGTTTCAAAATGGGTGGAAGCCAAACCCACCAGAACTAACGATGCTAAGGTTGTTGTGGATTTTGTTAGATCTAATTTGTTTTACAGGTTTGGAGTCCCTAGAGCCATCATTAGTGATCAAGGCACCCATTTTTGTAACAGATCCATGTATGCCTTGCTCAAAAAGTATGGGGCCATGCACAGAATTTCCACACCTTACCACCCCCAAACTAATGGCTAGGCTGAGATTTCAAATAGGGAGATAAAAAGGATCTTAGAGAAGATTGTGCAGCCGAACAGAAAAGATTGGAGCACCAGGCTGGATGATGCTCTTTGGGCGCATAGGACTGCCTACAAAGCACCCATAGGAATGTCGCCTTATCGGGTTGTCTTTGGCAAGGCATGCCATCTTCCTGTAGAGATAGAGCACAAAGCCTACTGGGCTATAAAGACCTGCAACTTCTCTATTGATCGGGCAGGAGAGGAAAAGAAGTTGCAACTAAGTGAGCTAGATGAGATCCGTTTAGAAGCCTATGAGAATTCCAAATTCTACAAGGAGAAGACCAAGAAGTTCCATGATAGTTTGATCGCTAAGAAGGACTTCGTGGTTAGACAGAAAGTTTTATTGTATAACTCTAGGCTTGGACACATGAGTGGTAAGTTGAGGTCAAAGTGGATTGGTCCTTTTGTGGTGACCAATGTTTTTCCTTATGGTACAATTGAGATCAAAAGTGAATCCACAGATAAGAGCTTCAAGGTCAATGGACACCAGCTGAAACCATTCCTCACAAATCCCTCCTTAGTGGATGTAGTGGTGGAGGAGACCTCCTTACTTCACCTTACTTCTCTTCCGCCATGACTTAGGGAGTTTTCTCTTTTTTTTCTGTCTCCTTCTTTACTTTTATTGCACTTGTCCAATTTTATTGATTGTTTTGATTGCTCTTAATCTTGTGATTGTGCTACATTGAGGACAATGTGTTGTTTTAGTGGGGGGGTATTGTTCTTTAATTTTTTTGATTTTGTTGGGTATTCTAGATTAATTTTGTTGGGTTTTCTAGTTTAATTTTGTTGATTTTGGTTTTATGTTTTATGTACAACATTGCATGTTTCTCTTTGAATTATAAGTTATGTACAGGTAATGGGTAATTGTTTTTGAAATAGGAGTTTCTTGGCATTTTGTGAATTGTAATCCTTGTTTTTCTCTGCATGTCAAGTTAGTTTTGAAAGTTCGAATTGGAAGTGATAGATTTACCCTTGGTGAGAATTTGAGCCATCATCATCTATTTTATTCGGTGTGTTTTGCCCCATTGATTGCTTGCACAATAGCCTTGGCTTGACTCTTGTTGATACTTATTGCTTCACATGCATGTTGGGAGATGATTTAGGCATTTTGTTCTTATAAGCCTCTAGCAAAATGAGCCTACCTTGAATTAATTCCTTTGATAGCCCCTTTGAGCCTATGTTCCCATTTTCTTTGTTTTGAAGCTCATTACAAGCCTTAAGTGAAAAACCATGATCTCACCCTACCCTTAAGGAATTTTGGAGCTTTGGAATTGTTTTGGGAATAAGTGTGGGGGGGTATGTTTCATTGGATAATATGTTTTTGTTGGTCATGCTTGATGATGTATTTTGGCAATGCTTGATGTATATACATATATTGCCTAATTGTTGCTTTATTTTTCAATTGCTACTGTTCACGTTCAAAAAAAAAACAGAAAAAGAATGAAGTTGAATACATGAGGTCTTGGTTTGAAGACTTGGATTGGTTTGAGGACTTGGTTGACTTTGTTTTTGGGTTTACTTTTTATGATTAATTTTTAATTTTGGTTTTGGGGTTTACTACTTTTTCTTAGTTCTCACTTATTCCCCAATTGCTCCTCTATTCCTTTGGGTTTTAGCTACTTATCCCATACTTTCCTCTACCTTGTCCTTGGCCCCATTACAACCTTAAAAGACCTTTTGATCCTCATATGCATGTGTTTGTGGTGTGGTTGTCAATTTTAGAGTCTTGCCAAGTCTATGTGGTTTTTTTTTTCATGGGTGCTCTGAGAGTAAACAGTAGCCTAGACACTTGAGAGATAGAGTGCATATCTTATGAGGCTTTATCACTTTTCATTCTTGAGCTGATTGACTATCTTGCCATGTTTGAGATGCTTGGATGATTTTCATTACTGTCTTGATTCTCTAACTCTCTATGTGTTGGATGTTGCCCATTCCTTTCATTCCTTGAGATTCAGTGAGAAATATGTAATTGTTTTTGTGTTTGTTTGTTTCTCTTTAATGTCTCTGGATTTGTTCCTTGCTTTGCTTTTTGATTTTGCCCAGGAGTGCAAAAGGCTAAGTGTGGGGGGATTTGATGTGTCATTATTTTCTCCTATTTCTTAACCCTTTTTGTCACCATTTTAATTAATGATTAGCCTTAATTGTCAAATTAATTATGCAGTTTTATCATTTGGGCCTACTTGACTAATTTTGTGTTTTTAATTTAATTTCAGGAGAATTATAGGCAATTGGGCTTGAATCCGGAATTGGGCTTGGACTTGAAGAGGGAAAACAATTTTATTTTATCAAATCTTATCTTATCCAAATTTTATTTCATCTAGATTTTATTTCGTCTAGATTTTATTTCATCAAATCTTATCTTATCTTGTCCAGATTTTATTTTATTTCATTTGTGGTCTTGGACTTAAAATAGATTTGTAAGCTTTGGGGATGAAGACCTATATAACAGCACTAGGGTTTTAGTTTAGGGAGTTTTGGGGAGAGGAGAATAATTTTAGGGTTTTGGCAATTCCAGTTTTTATTAGTGTTCATGCACACTGTTCATGTAGAATAAAATTCGTTTTCTGCAATTTCGTTTCTGCTTCAATCTACAATTTCGTTTTCTGCTGATTAATGGAAGGCTAAGTCTCCAACATTGTTTTCTCTTGAGGATCAAGCACAGCTCTCTTTGAGGTTTTGTTATTACTATTGAATACTGATCAATTTTTCCTCTTCACCAATTGCTCTATATTTGTTGCTATTAATCCATGCATGCTTAGTGCTTGATTAATTGTCTCTGCGCTTAGTTTATGTTCATGCTTAATGATCAGTTTCGTTCATGATTAATTGGTGTATGTGTTGCTTAATCACATAATGACAGCCTTATGTTAATTTTCGCTTAGTAATTTAATTTAGGGTTGGATTAAGTGGTTGAACTGATTAGGGATAAATCCTCGTAACCTAGGATAAGAGACTTGCTTGTGAATCAAGAGATAACAACATGTTTTAATTCTGTTATTTTCTAATTAAAATTTGTTTGCCGTTTAATTTACAAAAACAAACAACCCCCCCCCCAATTTGTTACTATTTTATCACTATCTGTTATGAATGTTTGGTTGACCATTGCTCATTGGGAGACGACCTAGGATCACTTACTAGATACTGCATTTTTAATGTTTATTTGATTTGGGTACGGCCTCGATTAGTCACTAAAATAAAATCAATTTCATACAAACACAACTTTTATAACATCTCATTTTCAAGGGTATTTCAAAGGAAACATAAAAACATCCAAGAATGGTGACCAAATCACAAAAGATACAAAGATAGGCTCTATCTAACTAGGAGAAGGCATAGAAATCCCGATTACCTTGAAGAAACCACAAAGGGAGGGTTGAAGACTTTGTTTTCTACTAAATCCTCGAGTTAAGTTTCAAAGATTTTGCTCTGATTAAAGTGTTCCTCTCTGTGTGGTGGTTCGGGGGCAAGCAGTAGTGGCTTGTGGTGGTCACCGGTGGTCGTGGGATGAGTTAGGGTTTAGGGGAAGAAGAAGAGTGAAAAATGAGTTTTTTGGCATTGATGGACGTATTAATAATTTGCAAGACTCGCTTAGCGAGCTCATCTCACTAAGCGAAATTCAACTTTTGGCGCTGAATGTGACATTTTGTGTTGAGCAAAATTTCTCTACTGGCAAGAATTGCACTCAGTGCGTTGGTTTAGTTGAGCAAATTATTTCCTATGGGTGGAATTGCGCTTAGTGAGCGGGTTGTAGAAGCAAAGCTTCATGGTGAATCAAAGGTGATTCAAAGGTGTTTTGATGATAACAATGATGATAACAAAAGATGATGACAAAGGTGATGACAAAAAGTTCAAAGATCAATCAAAGAACAACTCAAGTGAATCAAAGATCAATCAAAGAACAACTCAAGTAAATCAAGAAGAATTCAAGACTCAAGAAGAAATTTTAGAGTCAAGAATCAAGATTCAAGGTTCAAGATCTCAAGAATCAAGATCAAGATTCAAGAATCAAGAGAAGGCTTAATCAAGATAAGTATGAAAAGTTTTTCTCAAAAATTGAGTAGCACATGATTTTTCTCAAAACATGTTTACCAAAGAGTTTTTACTCTCTGGTAATCGATTACCAGATTGTTGTAATCGATTACCAGTGGCAAAATTGTTTTAAAAAAAGTTTTCAAATTGAATTTACAACGTTCCAATTAATTTCAAAATGTTGTAATCGATTACAATGTTCTGGTAATCGATTACCAGTTCCTTTGACCATTGAAATTCAAATTCAAATGTGAAGAGTCACATCCTTTCACATAAAAGCTTTGTGTAATCGATTACACTTATTTGGTAATCGATTACCAGTGACTGTTTTTGATAAATCAAAAGATGTAACTCTTCAAAAAGGTTTTGACTTTTTCAAATTGGTTTTAAGTGTTTCTAAAAGTTATAACTCTTCTAAATGGTCTTCTTGACCAGACATGAAGAGTCTATAAAAGCAAGGCTTTGTTTTGCATTTTCATTCATTCATTCAATACTTTTACACTTATTTCATACAATCCTTTACAAGCCTTGAATCTCTTTGAACTTCTTCTTCTTCTTTGTACCAAAAGCTTTCTGAAGTTTTCTGGTTTTCTAAACCTTGAAAACTTGTGCTATTCATCTTTTCATTCCCTTCTCCCTTTGCCAAAAAGAATTCGCCAAGGACTAACCGCCTGAATTCTTTTTGTGTCTCTCTTCTCCCTTTTCCAAAAGAACGAAGGACTAACTGCCTGAATTCTTTTGTGTCTCCCTTTTCCCTTGTCAGAGAATTCAAAACGACACAGTCTGAGAATTCTTTGGATTCTTCCCTTTCCCTAATACAAAAGTGTTCAAAGGACTAACTGCCTGAGAATTCTTTTGTATCCCCATTCACAAAGTATCAAAGGTTTAACAGCCTGAGATCTTTGTCTTAACACATTGGAGGGTACATCCTTTGTGGTACAAGTAGAGGGTACATCTACTTGGGTTTGACTGAGAACAAGAGAGGGTACATCTCTTGTGGATAAGTTCTAGTGGAGGGTACATCCACTAGGTTCAAAGAGAACAAGGGAGGGTACATCCCTTGTGGATCTTTGCTTGTAAAAGGATTTTTACAAGGTTGAAAGAAATCTCAAGGACCGCAGGTCGCTTGGGGACTGGATGTAGGCACGGGTTGTTGCCGAACCAATATAAAAACTCTTGTGTGTTTGTTTCCTTCTTCCCTACTCTTTTACTTTTCGTTGTGCATTTAATTTCCGCTTTTACTTTCTGTTAAGTTTCTCTTCTACTCCATATTCTCTTAACAACATAAGTAAAAGCCTTAGAAGAGTAATTTTTTAATTAGTAAAGGTTTAGGAATAATTAATTCAACCCCCTTCTTAATTATTCTGAGGCCACTCGATCCAACACGGGTCTCGCTAAGTGAGTTGTCTAAAAATTTTATTTTGTAAATCCCAATGGTCAAAACATGCAGACCTGGGTTTCAAACCTACAGTCCAATTTTGAAGGCGATTCAATGGTTAACGAGTCCAAGATCGTGGTTTTACCGAAACAAATTTTGGGTCAATCTCGAAATCACACAGTTACAACATAGATCAATGAAACTCCACATATACTAACATCCATACCAAGCAGTTGCACATGGATAATTCAAACAACACTTCAACTAATCCAAATTAATCAAATAATCAAATAACACAAGAAATACATCAAACATCTATTTTCAGTTATTGAAATTTCAGGGTGTTACAAGCAACATATTAAAACCTCCTTTAAATCTAAAGATTTTGTTTCCACTTCCAGACCATTACAACTGTTGCACATGGATATGTTTGGACCAACTAAAACATTGAGTCTAGGAGGTATGAAATATGGTGGTCATAGCCGATGACTATTCAAGATATACATGGGTATACTTCCTTGCACATAAACATGAGTCTTTTAAGGTCTTTGAAATATTCTATAAGAGAGTTCAAAATGAAAAAGGTTTATGTATCTCTTCTATCAGAAGTGACCATGTGACTGAGTTTGAAAATGTTGAGTTTAGATCATTACGTGAAAAGAATGATATTTTCCACTACTCTTCTTCATCGAGAACACCTCAACAAAATGGGGTAGTTGAAAGGAAAAATATAACTCTACAAGAAATGCATATGACCATGCTCTATGAAAAGCCACTCCTTGAGCACTTATGGAAAGGAGAAATAAACACATGCAGGTTGCTATGTTAAAAAACATAATATTGATCAAACCTTTGATTAAAAAGACTCAACACCAAGGAAGACCCAATATTTCATTCTTTCATCCTCTTGGATGTGAGTGTTTTATCCTCAACACCAAAGATCAACTTGCTAAATTGATTCAAAGGTAGATAAAGTGAAGTGACAAAAATACCACAAGAAGGGTGGGTTGAAAATAAACAAGTTTCTAATATAAGTTCAAAATGAGACAATTCAGAATGAAGAATTGTTCTAAGCTTAGAACGAAAATGCATGCAATTATGGAAAAAATTTCTTTCAGAGTTCAGAGATCTTATTTCAAAAAGGTTGTTTATTTGAAAATACTTTGACAAACTAAGCTCAATTTTATGTGTATTTGTGAAAGGTTTGTCTATTTTAAAGATCAACAAAACTAGTAGATAGATCTGTTCAAAAATTAGTGCAATGAGAAGGAAGGATAAGAGTGCACAATGATTTTTATACTGGTTCACCCTAACCTTGAGCTTTGTCTTATCCTAGCCCTTCAAGATGAGATTTCATTAACTCAAGTAGTCATTGTTGGACCAATAACCACTAGATTTCAACAACCTGCCACTACTCCCATTGGACTTCCAACCTAGCCTCAACTAGACCAATAACACTGGATTTTGACCTTGCCAACAATTGTTGGAGTTACAATATCAAAGGGATTCTATGTTTTAGACTGCACATATACAAATTTTCACCTCACAAAGGTTTTCTGCTTAGGAAAATGTAGATTGAAGAATCTTGTATCTCTTAGCTTAGGTTTTGATTTTTATCTTTTTACGTGCCAAAACATATTTTTATAGGTGTGGCATTGTATTGAGTGTTCTATTTAGGCATGTGTGTGCTTAGAATACTTTTATAACTTCTACATGCTTAAGGATAATCATTCATGATGACTTGGTGCATAAGGTTTTGGAAGAAAAGCAAGTTTTTCATAGTGTAATCAAGTACCAATTAGTGTAATCAATCACAAGGTGAAAAGACTAGCACAAGAATTGACTTCTATTGAGATTTTGCCTTAGTTCATCGAATTAATCGATTACCAAATACAATATTTGATTACCAAGCTTGTTTCAAGAGAAGTTAAAGGCTATGTGAAATGAAATAATCAATTGCCACATATTGTAATCGATTACAATGCTTCTAAAATGCTTAGCTTTCTCTCTATGTATTGAATTAATCGATTATTGTTTCTTGTAATTGATTACTTTGGGTCACACAAGAAACAAGAGCTCTCTGTCAAATTAAGATAATTGATTGCCACATAGTGTAATTGGTTACCATGATTCTGGAAATGCAAAACAAGGGTATTTTAATCGAATTAATCAATTACGGGTGTTGGTAATCGATTAAAACTATTTTATTAGTTAAAACTTTAAGTATCCCATTTGTTCTTTCTCATTAGTGGCTCTTGTTATGATCTTGCCTTTTGAAAAATACTTTATGAGAGTCATCTACAGAATGTTTTCTGCATATCTTCAAGAGAGTCAAGTTGATCAAGGATCATCCATTATTCATCATGGGATGATCATCTATAGGAAAGCCTAAAAAAGTTGTGATTTTCACATTGAAGGTGTATTCAATTCCATTCTGATTTCTTTGTAGATTTTAATCTTGGTTAGTGTAACATCCCTTTTTTTAAGAATTTATTTAAGAATATATATATTATTTTATTAAATATTTTATGTTATTTATTTTTTTAGAAAATAATAATAATTAAATTATGTTGGGTTAAATGCTTTTCGATCTTTGGTCTTGGGAAGCCCAATTCTACTCTTCCATTTTTGATTTCTTTGTAGATTTTAATATTGGTTAGTGTAACATCCCTTTTTTTTAAGAAAAATATTTTAAAAAATATATTAGTTTTATTAAATATTTTATGTTATTTGTTTGTTAGAAAATAATAATAATAAAATTATGTTGGGTTAAATGTTTTTGGGTCTTTAGTCTTGGAAAACCCAATTCAACTTCTGAAAATCTAGTATGCTCCTTACACCATCTCTTTTTGCTCTCTTTGGGGTACGTGCCATTAGAATCACAAACGGAGGAGGGAGAGGAAATATAGTAGATTGTCATTTTTGCCATTTTGCTAGGAGGAACACATAATTGAGGTAAGGGGGAGTGGGTTATCTCTTTCTCTTCTATTGTCTATGATCCAAATTTATGTTCATCACTTAGATTCAATTGGACAGATTATGAATTTGTTGTTATGATTTAATCACGTAAGTGTTTGATTGTATTTTTGAATTTGTAGGAATTTTGATGAATTACATTTAGAAAAAAATGATACACTGGTATGGTTTCTAATTAAATATTTGAATTATTTTATCTTTGCAATTTCGTTGGTTGTTATTTGTAGAGCATCTTAACTTTATTTTTTGGTGATAGTGTATCGCTTCTCTCTCGATACACAGTGAATCCATGGGGCATAGAAATAAGAAAAAGGCATGGTCTACATTTATTCGAATCTGGCCAAAAGATTTTCTAATTTTATATGCACTGGAGCTTTTCTTTTTAGAAAGGTTGGTTTACAAGCTGGCATTTTCATGATGTCTCATGTTCGTAAGTTTATTCACGCGCAAGTTTCTTTAATAGCTAGGTTCAGTAGTTAATTTTGAGATGTCATTTCCAATATGCATATTTGAAGTTTTGATTTATTATATATATTTTTTCTTTATGTTTTTCACTGCATATAGTTTTTACATTCCAATTATATGCATGTACTTACCAAAATCCGAAGCTAGCACATGTTAGGGTGGATGTTTCTAAGGTGGGCTGTCGAACATCACACGTCAACTTTGAGAGTTGCCTTTGTTAAGAGGATAAGAGGGGGGACCTGCAGAACAAAGGACTCTAATGCTCAAGTAAGTATACGAGTTAAGAGAATGAGCAAGAACGCATTGTGAATGTATGTATATAGGTTTTTGATGAAGCCAAGTATAAGCAAACAAGATTGCTTCAAGAAACATTCAGGGTTAAGCAAATAGAGATTGCTTCAAGATTAATTCAAGGTCAAGCAAACAAGATCAAGAAAAAGATAAGGCCTTAGTTTATTTGTTAAAATAATCTCACATTGGTTGATCAGTTTTCTCCTCAAACAATTATTTTCAACAGCTCAAGGCACTGGTAATCGGTTACCAAGTATTGTAATCGCTTACCAGAGACAGATTGCAAATGGGTTTTTCAAAAAGGGATTTGAAATTTGAATTTTAAATCTTGTAATCGATTACCAAATGTCTGTAATCAATTACCAATAATGACACTTCAGAAAATACTTTGAAAAGTCATTACCCTTCAAAATATAACTGTGTAATTGATTACCAGTGAAAAAATTTCAGAAAAACTTTTTGAAAAGACACATCTCTTCAAACTATTTTGAAAATGCACAATGGGTCTATATATATGTGTGTGTCTGACTTTGAAAAGTAAGAGAGAGATGATTCAGAGAACTTAATTGTCAAATTCTCTCTAAACAACTATTGGCCAAACACTTGCAAATCTATTGAGAATTCCTCTAGGAACTTCAATTTATATCATCTACTCTAAATGAGATAAATCTTCCCGTTCATCTCATAAACTCAATTGTAATCAAGAGAGCGTTTGTCTCTTGGATTGTGAGAATATTGAACACAAGGGTGAGGGATCCCCAGGTGTGTTCAAAGACTGTAAAGGATTTACAGAGATAGTGGAAAATCTTAAGTGGGCTGCTTAAGGACTGGACATAGGCACGGGAAGTGGCCGAATTAGTATAAATTGAGTTTGCATTTCTCTCTTCCCTTATCTTAGTTATTTTATTATAGTTTACTTTGTCTTTTGCAGTTAAAAGAACATTATTAAATTGATTGCTTCTTCTTCTTCTTCTTCTTCTTCTTCTTCTTCTGCATTTTGAGCCTATCATATATCATTTAAAAGGGGGTTAAAATTTTTAAGTGGGAAAATTTTGAAACTTAATTCACACCCCCCCCCCCTCTTAAGTTATTGAGGCCACTTGTACAACGTATAAGAAAGTACACAAGTAGGTGTGTGTAGTGTGCTTGAGATGTGAGTGCATAGGCGTGTTTGCTCATGTGTTGGTGTGTGTTGAGGGTTCGAGGGAACTTGGTATTTATAAGAGTGAAATTAAGTTGCGGGTCCTTGTTTGTAAGAGCTATTATACAGATAATTATCGGCTTGTAGATAATAGTCGGTAGCTTATAGATAAAGTTAGAAATAATGTATTGGTTAGAGATAATTGCTAGTAGATAATTTAACACTTACAGATAATGAGCAGCTTGTAGATAATTGAATAGCTGCCAATAGATAAAGTGATTATGGTATATTCAAATATTTAAGGGGTTAGAGATACCTTGTCTATGGGGGAACCCGGCTACTAAGGGTTGGACGTCCATGCTCCTGTGCTAGGGCTAACATGGAGGGTGGGCACGTGTCTAGAAGTGCCATGTAGGATGCCACGTGTATTTTGTTTACCCTGGACAGTACATAAGGCCCCCAAGCTCTAAGCCAGCTTGTAGGCGAAAGAGGTTGTCCAGTGTTGAAGATTGTCTGATGTCTAGGGTAGTAGTTTTGAAAAGCAGGAGGATGATGAGTTTCTTGAGCCCCAAAGCATGGACGAGTGTTGTCCCATGTCGGGTGTGGTGACCTCAACAGGTGTGAGAATTACAGGTATGTTCAACTTGTCAAGCCCCTGAGCCTGGACAAGTGTTGTCTAGGCTGCTTCTATCAAGTTGTCCAGGTTGGACATGCTTTTGGTTTTGCAGGCGAGGTGTGGCATGTCAGGTGAGGGAAGTCTCTATATTTGACAACTCTGCCCTTTTTTGATTGTTGGATGGTGCATTGAAGATAGACATTACGTTTTGTCTGCTTTAAATGGAGGAGACGTTTGATTTCGGGTTACTGTTACTTTGAGTTCTTGTCTCCTTTCTCCGAAATTCCTTTGCTTCCATGCTTGCTTATTTCGAATTTCATTCTTCCCCATTCATCCTCTTTTCTAATCTTTAAGGTATTTTTCCATGATAATGTCTTCATTTTTGTGTGACTCCGCCATCGACATGGGTGGCAATGATTCTGGGGGTTCGATTCAGTAACCCCTGATGGACCGAGAGGTCATTTCCATTGGAGGTTCCTCCTTGAAGGATAATCACCATGGTGTGATAGAAAATCCTCCTCCACAGAGAGGTTGAGGGCTTCATGCCGTACTGGTGAAGGCACCTCTCGCCTCCATGGGAAGGTGCGACCTTCCGCTGCTTCCCCGACCAGGGATCAAGGAAAAATGGTGGGGACGTTAGGGCATCCCCCCATGTGCGTTGCAATCTTAGTGTTGGGTCGCCATCGTCTCTACTTGTTGTTGCTGGCTATGAGTGGGTGCAGGATGATGTTCCGAAGTATAAGTCCTCCCTCACCTCTATGGCGAGTGTTGTTGATTTGCAACGCCAGGTGAAACTGGCGAATCTTGAGGACTCCTGCAAAATGGTCGTACAAGCTTGCAGGAGTGATGACTTCCCTTTCTTGAGGGTGGCATCGGGCAATTCGCCCTTCTTTTTCATGTACAGGTGTCTGTTTGAGGTCTTGGGTTCCCTTGACCACTTTCTTGTGTGCTTTTCTCGAGCACTTGAATGTGGCCCCTTCCCAACTTCACTCGAATAGTTGGGCCATGGTGAAGGCCTTTGAAATTTTGTGCCTCTTCTTCAACATCCAGCCTGGTGTGCCGGTCTTCCTATTTTTCTTCCAAATGAAGCTGATTGGCAAGATTGGTTGGGTCTCCTTGAACAATGTATCCAAGAAGTTGTTTGAGTTCGACTCAAACATCTTTCACCACTTCAAGGATCAGTTTTTCAAGGTCCTGGCTACTGATGTCATGGCTGATGGTTTACCACTTATATTCAATAGGGACAGGGAACCTCATTTCTCGTTCTATTAGCAATTTGACCCCACCAGGTTCAAGTCTTTTGACAAGGATCTATTGACCCTTGTGGAGAGGGTCAATAAAGCTATTCTGGAACAGTTGTCGGCCTCACTGGACATGTGGGCCATTCTATCTCTTCCTTCAGTGAATAATCCTCTCGCTGCCTTGGACAGTAAAGTGCCTAACCTTGTCTTCTTTTGTGTTTAAGGTCGGTGTTGGCCTGAACTAACACTTGCATGTGTTGTTGTCACTTGTTTTGTAGGAAATATGGGAAACTTTGCTTAGAGGCCCTTGTGAAGTAGGTCGGACCTAAAGATGGAACTGTGCCACCGTTCATTGTCACTCCTGCTACTGTAGAAAAGGGTCAACCTGCTGGTGAGGTTGGTCTTGTTGTTGTTGTTGTTGAGGTCGCCCCCAATGCCCCTTCCTTTATTTTGGCAAAGAGGAAATAAGATGATGGTGTTGGGCCATCTAGCCGTAAAAATTCAAGGGCCCCTATAAGCCTTTGTATCCTAAGGCAAGCTAGAGGGCTGATGCCTGTTGCAGGTTGCTCTTCGAGTTTACAAGATCCGCCTTCAGCTCCGTCGGTCGTCGAGGCTACTACTTCTACTATTTTTGTTGTTGCTACTACTCCTACTCCTCCCCTCTTCTTGTCATACCTGTTCGGGAGGTTACTCCTACTGCTGGAGTTGATATGCCAGCTACTTCAGCCAATGCTGTTACGGCGTCTACATCCACCATTGCCACACCCTTGCTGAGTGCCAGTGTAACGACCACTAATGCTCCTATGATTTCGTCTCCTCCTTCTCCGGAACCTCCAGTTCCACCCTCTACTGTGTTGGTGGTGGTGTCACCTTCCTCGTCTTCTAGTCCCCATGTTTCTTTGGACCACCTGTACACTTCCAGTGATGCAGATTCACTGTGGGGTGCCAATTACAAACTGAAGCAGAAGACCTCGGTTGACTTTGTGTCAGCCTTTGATAGAAACCTCATCCGATCAAGAGGGGTGCAAAATGCTACGGAGTCCACCAAAGTCTTCCTCCAGAGAAGTTTGGCAATTTGGAGGAGAATGGACAACGACACCAAGAGGCTTTGGGCAAGGTGTCATCCTTGGAGACAGAGGTTGCCAAATGGAGGGCTACTGCTTGCACGATTTGGAGACAGGAGCGCCCTAAGGTAGCTATTGCCACCATCACCTTCGTTGAGGCTGTAAGGTCGAACCACCAATTGTCTTCCAAGGTTGGCAGTGTCTTGGTCAAGTTGCTGCACACGAGGTTGGATAGTGATGAACTGCCCATATGTTGTAAGGGCTTGTAGGAAGAGAAAAAGAACTTGGCCGGCAAGGTGGAAGGCATCGCGGTGAAGAGGGATGAGCTTGCCAAGGTGGTTGTTAATTTAGAGGCCTAGCTTAAGGAGTTACAGTCCAAGCTGGAGGATTTTGAGCTATAGGCGAGCAAGGAGAGGGAGGCCAACAAGGAGCTTGAAGAGGAGCTTACAATGTACAAGAAGGAGGCCATGGAGCAGCATGAAAAAGGGTTTCAAAAGGCCATCAGGAAGGTCGAGTTCTTCACCAAGGATCTTGACTTGGGTCTTTTTGATCCTTTCAAGGACGCAAAGGAAGGTGTTCTTCTTAAAGAAGAAGAAATTGTTGTGAAGGAGGAGGCTACTGATGACAAGCAAGGTGAAGGGAAAGAGGCAATGATGCCCAAGTTTAGGCTGCTTTCTGTTTATTTTCTTCTTTTCTTTACTGTTGGATTTTTTCAACACAGGCCTTATTATTATGACAATTGTTATTTTTCTTCAATGCACATGCTTTTCCTTCTGTGATGAATTTTTTTCTGTATGTTATGTATGTCTTGTGTGTTTGCCTTTGTCTATGCAATGCTCTGTTACTTGTGGTAGTATGATTGAGCTGCCATGATGAAGGTGAAATCTTTGATGGCACAGGAAGCAAGACCTTATTGATGTGGAGGCAAGACTTTGGTGGTCTTGTGAAATAAAAAAGTGGATGATGCAAAGTCATCTCAAGTTTAATTCTAACCTGATTAAAGGTCTTGTCGCCTATGTGATGTTGCATTCTTTCACTTTTTTTTGGAATAAGGAATATATATTGCCAAAAAAAAAAGAACATTACAAAACAAGCCGATCCAAGATCCAGGTCCAAACTGACAAGACAAAGGCAAGCAAGACTAAATATTCATACTACAGTACATCATGAGTTTTCTATTGGTTTCTACTCTTCTAAGAATCACATTTTTTATGGTGTCATATTGAAGCTCCTTTTTCCTACCATCTTGAAATATGATCCGGTTTCTCACACACCAAATCATATACGTCGTTTCAGCCACTGCCATCTTCAACAAACTTCTTTTACAGCCTTTACCTTTCATGTTTTGCACAATCCACTTCAGCTTCTCATCCCACATAGCAGGAGTATGGTTAAAACCAATCCAATTCAATATTTTCTCCCTAACTGGTTTAATATCACTGCAGTTAAACAACAAGTGTTGACAAGTTTCTGGCATTTTGCAGAAAACACATAGCCCATCAGTTGCCATACCAAATCTATTCATTCTATCTTTAGTTAACAGGCGCTTATTACAAGCCATCCACAAGGTGAAGATTGCATGAGGTCTAGCATGGTTCCCGATCAAAAGTTTTCTCCACTCTACCTGCGATTTAACACCTCTAATCACTTGATACATTTTCCTCATACTATACTTTCCAGCATCATGCATTTCCCCCCAAGCCGTAGACTGAGTCAGGAGGTTTTTATGCTTAAAAATAGCTTTCATAGTCCAAGAGCAGCTCCATCCCGGTTGGAAGTTACTGGCTTCTATATTTTTCATATAGTAAATGTGAATCCAATGAATCGACAACTTGTCTTTTTTCTCCCAAATATTCCACAGAAGTTTACCAATTGAAGCTTTATTCCAGTCCTCAAGGCCTATCAAATTTAGTCCACCAGCATATTTAGGATCACACATGAGATCCCAAGAAATAGGAGCTTTTCTACTATTGCTGCTCTTACCTGTCCAGAGAAAACTCCTACAGATCCCCTCAATATGTTTAACCACTTTCTTAGGTAAAGGAAAAATTTGAAGCCAATAGTTAGCTATGGAAAACAACACACTGTTAATTAACTGCACTCTGCCAGCATATGACAGCAGCTTAGAACTCCAGTGTTGAACTCTTCTCAGCATCTTATCTATAAGGGGTTGACAGTTACTAATAGTAAGCTTTTTACTGTCAAGAGGAACACCAAGGTACTTAAAAGGCATTGTACCAACAACGAACCTAGATTCTTGCTGCATTTGTTTCTGAATTTTTGCATCCACCCCTCCAAAGTAGACTTTACTCTTAGAATGACTAATCTGAAGACCTGTAGCAGCAGAAAACTCCTTCATTTTACTCATCAGTAAATTCATTGATCCAAGATCTCCTCTTAAAAATATAAGAATATCAACCGCAAAACACAAATTAATGATTTTCAGCTTCTCACACTTGGGGTGGTAATTGAAGTTATAGTTTGATCCAAGACCATGAAGCACCCTATAAAGGTATTCCATAACAAGAACAAAGAGAAGAGGGGAGATTGGATCTCCTTGCCTCAACCCTCTTTGGGCTTTTAAAATACCCGATGGAGTACCATTTAGGGAGAATCTGTAGGAAACTGAAGTAACACAAGCCATCACCCAGCCTATAAATTTCTGAGGGAACCCCATCTCCACCATAATATGCTGCAAAGCTTGCCAATCCACCGTGTCGTATGCCTTCTGAATATCCATTTGCACCAAGCATCTAGGAGACACATTTTTCCTACCATACCCTCTCACCAGCTCCTGAGCAAGTAATATGTTATCCTGGATATTCCTACCAGGAATAAAAGCTGATTGAGTGTCTTCCACCACACTATTTATCACATCACTCAGTCTGCTAGTCAAAATCTTCGATATCACCTTATAAATTGTGCTACAACATGATATTGGTCTCATGTCTTTGATGGTTTTTGCCTCCGGGGACTTAGGGATAAGTGAGACAATAGAGCAGTTGACAGCTTTGTACAACTTACTAGAATTAAAAAATTCCAGGATAGCATTCTGCACATCATTTTTTACAATAGGCCAGGCAGCTTTGAAAAAATGAGAAGTAAAACCATCTATACCAGGAGCTTTGGTTTCACCAATATTCACTAGAGCAATCCAAATCTCTTTTGTATCAATAGGCCTAATGAGGTGTTGAGCAAGATCCCTAGATAAGGATTTTCCATCTCTCAATATAGGGACATCAATACCTTTCAAACCATTAACTTTAGTGCCTATCAGATTTTTGTAAAAAGTCATAATTTCTTCTTCTATCCTCTCTTGAGTGCAACGCAACATCCCATCTAAAGCTGTCAAAGTATAAATGCCTTTATTCTTGTTTTTTTCCTTCACAGTTGCATGGAAATAGGCATTGTTACTGTCACCAAGTTTAAGCCAATTGACTTTAGATTTTTGCATCAGAATGTCTTCTTCCATTTGGATCAGCTGAATGAATTTCTCATTCTTCCGCCTCATATCCTCCAACATCACATTATCAAATGGATTCTATTGTAGTAACATCTGGCCCTGATGTAACTCCTTTCTAGCTTTCTGGATTTGGTTTTGCATATCAGTGAATTTTCTAGACAGGGGTCTTAAAACATTTTGAAGTCTTTTGAGCTTGCACCAAAGTTTTTCCATAGCAGTCCCTCTAGTTTCCATCTGCCAACTACTAGCAACCAGCTGCATAAAAGATGGATCCTTAGTGATACCGTTGATGAATCTAAATAAGTATCCTTTCCTAGGATTTTGAATCTGCAGGCCAATTTTGATAGAGGAGTGGTCTGATATATTAGGATCAAGAACTTCATAATAGGCATCTTGGTACTTCTGAAACCAGTCAACATTACCTATAACTCTGTCAATCCTAGAGTAAATCACATCAGCAATATGCTTATTCGACCAAGTGTAATGGTTCCCTTTCATATCAGCTTCAAACAAACCCATATTAGACATCATGTTCTTAAGATCCCTAAATTCAGCCTCAACCACATGATTACCACCAATTTTGTCCTGATAAGCCAGAATATTATTAAAATCACCAATCACAATCCAAGGCCCATTCAGGTTTATCCCTATGTCTTCAATTTTATTCCACAACTCCTTTCTTCTATCCAATTGATTAAAAGCATAAATCACCAAAGCCACATACATAAGGGATTGATCCAAGGAGTAGACTTCCACATGAATGAATTGTTCACCAGTTTGAATAAGTTTCAGGTTCACTTCCCTGTGGTCCCATAACAACCAGATTCTCCCATTCTCATGTTTGTCATAGTTGTCCATATAATTCCATCTGCCACCTATTTTATTCCTTATTCTATTAGCATTCTTCATTTTAACTCTAGTCTCTAGTAAAGCCACTATAGGAACATGAAATGTATGAAGGTAGGAGCTAACCTCTTTATTCCTAGCTACCTTGTTAATCTTAGGACAATCTCCAATCCTAAGGGGTGTGAAAGTGTTTGTGTTCTGGTAAGGCACAAATGAACTTTTAGGAGTATGAATCATTTCTCTTTTACCTCTTTCCATTCTTCTTGATGTAATAACAGTCCACTCTGCAGGATTCGGTTCTTGATTTGGCTCTTCTTGGTCCTTTTGTGGCTCTTCTTGCTCATTTTGTGGTTTTTCTTGCTTTTCTTCAATCTTCTTGGCAGCCTTAGTTTCAGTTGGCTTATTTCTATTTAGTGTCTCCTCAGTTTGCTTGGTAGGTTTCCACATCTGTACTAGTTTTTTCCCAGGAACTTTCTTAATGGCACAGTCATGTCCAATCTTCAAGCATGACTGACAGTAGCTTGGTCACCATTCATATTCAATTTTTTGCTCCATGAGTTTTCCTTTGTGATCCTTGATGTCAACAGTTTCTATAGGATTTTGAGTAATATCCACTTCAACCAGGTCCCTAGCATAAGAGATTCGTAATTTCTTCGCAGTACATTCATTTGTTGTTATAGGTTTACCAATCACACTAGCTATTTTCGAAATACTCCTTTCCCCCCATAGGTGCAGTGGCAACTGAGGTAACGTTATCCAAATTGGAAGAACACGCAATAGATCTTCCTTCATCTCAAATTCAGTGGTCCATTTGCGAAGAAATACTGGTTTACCGTAAATGAAATAGGGACCTTGTTCCATAACCAGCTCCATGTCTTCCCTGTTCTTACATTTCACAATGAAGTAACCTTCATCATTGTAAAATAGTTCTGGGAGTGAAATGAAATTCTAGGTCTTCTCCATGAACTTCTTAACCGCATTCATAGACAGAGACTATCCTAGTGCAAAGAGAATGATCGAATTCTCCTAGAATTCCAATTCCTCATAAACATCAGATTCATCTATCGTAATTTCAGCTTTACCGTTCACGAACGTTGGAGCTATGAAATCCATCGCCATTCCACGATTCAAGCTTCTATTTCCCTGAATTACCTCCACCCAAGGTTTAGGTTTTGGTTCATCTTCTCTCACCGTAGGCTTCAGTTCTTCACCACTCTTCATCATCGGAATCTCCAATTCATCCACATTGATGCAATTTTCCTCCGGCAATGTCGAAACTCCTTCAATTTCCTCAACAAGTTCCTCTATTTCAACAGTGGCTTGTGTTATGATCGTCCTTTCCACCCCTTTCCGGCGTGTTTCCGCCTGAATTCTCGGCCGGCCAACACCCCTTTTGCCCATGGTACCAAACCCTAGCAGAGCATCGTTAAGAACGAATTTTTTGTAGCAAAACATCGTTCATGGCATTCTTTCGCTTTGCAGAGCTTCTCCCCTGATGCTGGTGAGGAGTTAGTGTGATTGGCACGTGGTTGAAGAGTGTGTTTGACTTGCCCCTGTTAAGGGTTTTGCTAACTTGTCTTGGGGTAGGTTATTTTGACCTGTGAAGCCTAGACCTTAGACTAGGATCGTCAACCTATCAGGTGATAGGTCGTCTCTGCCTATGGAGCTTTTTTCCCCTAATGGTTATGAGGAGTGTGTTTGACTAGGCCCTTGTTAAGGGTTTTGCCAACCAGTCTGGGGGTAGGTCGTTTTGACCTGTGGAGCCTAAGGTTTTTGATATTCCTGCAGATTTGTATTCATGCACAGATAAATGTTAAGAATAAAAAAGATTCTCAAAGGTAGACCTTGTGTACCTTGAGTTCTTATGGAGATGGAACTTAGCAAGAGAAGGGCTCACCAAGGGTGAACCTTGGGTTTAACAAGCCTTGGACTAGGGACGTGTTTGCCTTGGGTTTTGACAAGCCTATAGAGTTGCATTGAGGCTTACCAAGGATAAGCCTTGGGTTTTGTGAACCTGTGAAACTCACCAAGGGTGGACCTTAGGTTTAACAAGCTTTGTATATGCAACACACATGTCGTGTTCTTGCATACATGTCACTTCATGGAGTGGCACGTATTAGAGATGTGGTGCGTAAACTTGTAGGACTCACCAAGGATAGACCTTGAGTTTTTTTAGCCCTTTAGAAGATTGACAAGGGAATTGTATGACCTAGGTTTTAGGTGTTGTGCTCTTGCATACGTGTCACATACTGGAGACGTAATGACGTGTTCTTCCATATGTGTCATTCGTCGTGGGTGATGCGCACTAGAGACGTAATGACGAGCTCTTGCATGTAATGTGAGCATGTAATGAAATACAAACAAAGGAACAACATATAAAAGAAAAAGGGAAGGAAACTCCTCAAATGCCATTCAAGGCACATCATTACATGAAATTGGTGGCAAGATGAAAGAGAGGTTTGCCACAAATTCCTCCTCCACTTGGGGTTCTCATGAAAAAGTTTGATTTTGTGACCGTTCACTTTAAAGACTTTGCCGATAACTTCATTTTTAATCTCAACTACACCATGGGAAAAAAACATTAGTAATAACAAAAGCATCACATCTAGATCGAAGTTTACCGGAAATAAGCTTGAGGCGGGAGTTAAACAAGAGCACTTTTTGGACAATATAGGGTTTAGGGGTCATGAAACCTCTTCACTTGCTCATTTCCTTTAAGCTTCCTCTTATGAGTGCATAAATCCTTCAAGAACTTTGCATACTTTGGAATCTTTTTTATGGCATCCAAGAGGGGAATATTGACTTCCACCCTCTTGAAAGTCTCAAGAAGATCAGAATTCAGCTCCATTTTCTTTGCAGGAATGGATCTAGAAGGAAAAGGTAGAAGGATCTATTTTGCTGCAGAATCTGTTTTGGCACTATCATCAATTTTTGCACCAACATCTGTTGGCTTTGAAAGCTCTTTGTCACTCTTCAAGGTTATAGCACTCACATCATCAATTTTGGCACCATCATTTGTTGGCTTTGGAAGCTTTCTTTCACTCTTCAAGGTTATAGCACTCACATCATCAATTTCGTTCGATTTGCTACTTGAAAATTCGGTCCATCAATCTCTGGTATGTAGTGCCCGCATTTTTTAGGCAAGGGCATGACCCTATAGCAAAAGTTGGCATCCTCAGTGATTAATGTCATTTTCTCCTCATCTGGAGCATACATCCTAATATGGTTGTATCCAGAGTAAGCATCCAGGAAGTGTAGCACCTAGAACCTGGACGCTCCATCGACTAGTCTATTGATGTTGGGTAGAGGGTATGCATCTTTGGGGCACTATTAGACTATTGGCAAGTGTACCAATGTCGTCGCAGGTTACAGATTTACAAAAAGAGACCGTCTCCACAGGGACTTGAGTTACTCAATACCTCTGAATAAAAGTAAACAGTTCAATAGTTATGTATAAGTTTAATCGAAATATCGTGGGTTTGTTTAACTAATGAAAAATAACTAAAGTAACAGAATAACTGAATTAACAGAGTTTAGTGCATCAAAAATACGTAAAATTACAAAAACAATAATAACGAATTTAATTAATTTAGGAAAACGTAGGATCGGAATTCATCATTCATTCCTTTAATATCTTAATAAGATTAACATATATAAATCATTTTCTAACATTATTGATGCACACATTAAGTTATCTCGAATCGATCCCTAGCACTTGAGAATCATAAGAATATTTACCGAATATCGATCCCTCGCATATGAAGTAAATATCCCAGCATTACAATCGCAATCTCGTGCATTTGCAATAAAAAAACGTTATGCGCTAAGAGTACTTCCTAGTCAAACTTAAAATCCAATATCATGAAACTAGTGATCAAATAGAATCAAGCATTACGAACAGAATGAAATCACCAATAATGAGTATAAAAATTCATACATACATATATAATATCAAAAGAGATACATAAGGGTACGAAAATTACATCAAATCCTTTGGAGAAGCTAATCGATCATTGCATAGAACACAAAATCAACAAGAGAAATGACGAAGGATGTGATCCATGGTCACAACTTTGGAGCGCTCGGGCTCCACTTTCCACTTTCTTCTTTATTTCCTGTGTTTCTCATGCTTTGTCTTTGCCTCTGGTGTATCTCTTCATCATTTGCATGCCTATTTATAGAAAAGAGCCAAGAGGTGCAGACAAATTCGCCCAGGCAAGTTGATTACTTATGCCTGAAGAAACTTGATAAGCCTAATCGAGTTAGTTGCTAGCCTGGGCGAATGGATGTCTGAAATCTTGGAAAATGACCATTTTTCCCTTTCTTTTAACTTGGTTTCTAGATCCAACAAACAACCATCAAAACCTACAGAATCATGGATGAGTATTCCATATTTAAACAAAAACATTAGTAAATGTACAATATATAAAACAACTAGAAAGAAGGGGAGTTTATAAGAAAACTATTACAATCAAAAGATAAGTGCTAACATTTTAATCCCAAAAATAACTAAATTATGGCACTTATCAGCACGCCCTATTCAGATCAGTATAGTTGGTGCACATTCACCATTTTACGTTGGCCTTTTTGACCATGATGACATTGATGAGCCAGGTGGAATATTTGACTTCTCTAATGAAGTTAGCATTGAGAAGTTTGTCTGCTTCTTCTCTGATAGCTTTGTGTCGTTCTTCTCTTATCTTCCTTTTCTTTTGTGATACAGGTTTGGCCTGGGGACAAATGGAAAGCTCATGGTAGATAATGTTGGGATGGATTCCCGGCATTTCAGATGGTTGCCAAGTGAATAGGTCCACATGCTTGTATTCATGACTGGTGAGGTCCCTACTGAGTTGCGTACACTGCCCGGGTTTGGCTCCGAGTTGTAGCTTGACTAGCTCTTCGATGGGCTTTGGGCCTTTGTCAGAGGTGTCATCATGCTGATCTATATCAAATTCTTCATCCAAGCTCGCTTGGTAGATAGTCAAGGCTCGGATTAGAGGCCCTTCGTCCACGCTCATGACTTAAGTACCTACAGTCATTGTAGGATAAGGCTTGGTAGGCTCCTTAGTGGGAGAATAGGATGCCACCTTCAGGCTCTTTGCATAGCATTGTCATGCTTGTTTTTTATCTGTCTTGACGGTCACAATCTCCTAGATCAGGGTGGGGAATTTCCTTTTCAGATGCAGCTCAGAGACTATGGCTCCAAGCTCGTTAACTATATTTCTGTCGATCAAAGTAGAATAAGATGTATCTGAATCAACAAGTAAATATCTTATTATGAAGCTCCTGGAGAACTAGCCTTGACCAAAATTGGTCATTAGGTCCACATAGTCTTTAGTTTCTACTCTTTCACTTGCAAAGCCAAAGAGTGGACTGGCGTGAGGGTGGACAATGTCAAGTGAGACTTTGAGCTTCTGGAAAGTTTTCCAATATAGGATGTCAATGGAGCTGCCATCGTTGATGAGGACCTTGGACACCATGAAGTTTGCGATGATTATGGAGACAACCATGGGGTCATCCTGGTTAATGGGGTTGATACCCTTGAAGTTTTCCAATATAGTATGCATCTTCTTGTGGCCTTCGGATGTCCAGTTTGGTCATTTAAACCCCCACCACTCTGCTCCTTCTTGGGATATGGACAATCTCTCTAAATATGCATCTTTTGTCTGTAGTTGAAACAGGTCATGTCTTTATTGCCACAATTTGAGGAGATGCGCCCCGACTTACCATACCTGTAACAAGTTATCTAAGTCGAGAAAATAAGGGGTTTGCTACCACTACCACCAGTAAACCTTGTAGCAGCAGTCCTCTGATTGTTAGGGCGATTACCATGTTGCTTAGGAGGGGTCGGGTATGGTTTTCCTTGATTTTGAGGTCCATTCTTTTTATTCTTCATTGGGCCCATACTCCTATAATAGGCCACCCTATCTCGAAAGTCCTCATCCCAAATCCGACACATGTTCACCAAGAGTGGAAACTGACAAACACCTTGATAGTTCACAGCTTACTTCACCTCAAGCCGCAACCCTTCAGAAACTTCACATATTTCCAACTTTCACCATGAAACTAGTGATCAAATAAAATCAAGCATTATGAGCATAATGAAATCGCCAACCATTAATGAGTAGAAAAGATTCATATATATATATATATATATATATATATATATATATAATATCAAAAGAGATACATAAGGGTACGAAGATTACATCCAATCCTTTAGAGAAACTAGTTGATCAATATTTAGAGCTCAAGATCAACATAAGAAATGATGAAGGATGTGATACACAATCACTTCTCTACAGCTCCAACCCCACTTTTCTCTCTTCTCTCTCTTTGTTCGTGTTTCTTCCTATGCTTTCTCCTTTTACATGGCTTTTATACAAAATGATCCAAGAGGTGCCAGACCAACTTGCCCAGGCGAGTTAGTTCCTTCATGTTGAAGAAATCTCACTAGCCCAAGTGAGTCTATTGCTAGCCCAAGCAAGTGACACTTTGAATTTCTTCAAATTGACCCTTTGTGCTCTTCATCTTGGCTTGGTTTTTGGTTCCAACAAATAACCATCAAAACATAAGAAATGCATGGATGAATCTTCCATATTTAAACAAAAACATTTATAAATGTACAATATATAAAACAACTAGAATTAAGGGAAGTTTTAAGAAAACTATTAAAATCAAAAGATAAGTGCAAACATTCTAATCCCAAAAATGACTAAAATATGACACTTATCAAACATCATCTTAGGGGGAGCTTTTATTGTTTATATTTCTTATGTTTTTTTATGTATTCATTTTACTCTTGTACTCAAAACACATTTCCTTGACGTGAATATCCATTTTTGAATAAAATGAGATGTTTTCAAAAGTTTAAGCAGACTTTATCTCAAGGTCTTATGATGTTATGTCTTATTCTTGCTATAGTTTCTACTACATCTTATAAGACTATGAATGCTCTTAATTGATATATCTTTTAAGTTTTCCTTCAACTTTCAAACTTGTATTTGTTTGTCATCTTAAAAAGGAGGAGATTGTTAAGTCAAAAGGCATTTATGTCTTAAGACGAATCAGGACCCCTAATTATTTTGATTACATGAAAATAAATACAAAAGGTTAAAATTTGTGTCTTATGTGATATCAAACCATGCTTCATGATCCTGCATTTGAAATATCAAACGTAAGTAGACTTAAGTTATGATCTGGTACAACATTAAGTGATGACATTTAAGACTTGATTTATTTCTGTGGCTGAGATTTGTTTTATAGATACATTCTCCCAGGATCTATCAAATCCTATGAAGAATAAATGAAGTCTAAAGGAAAATATCACAAGAAAAGAGGTTGAATTGTGATTTTAGAAATTTATAAAGCTTTTTTCTTAAAAGAACAAAGTTGTCGTTTGAATAAAATTTTGTAAGATAGATAATGAATTTTCACAAAAAACACATTTAGACGATGAAATTAGATTTTGTAAAAACAAAAGAGTTTTCCAATAACGAAATCAAATTCAAACCCTAGGTTAGTTTAAAACAAAAGAGAGATGAATGAATACCAAACACAAGAAATTATATTAGTTCATCTCTACCACTGAAACTATGTCCAGTTCTTGAAAAACCACCAAATTCTACTAATTTCTCAAAATTTACATGCATTTTGTCAGAGCCACTTTTGGCTCTAACAAATCAAGCCCTATCCCATACTTGATACAATCCAATATTGTTTGTCTTACAAAGTCACTAATGGCTCTATACAAATAAAAAAATAAGTATGCAATAAAGTTTTGGACCTATCTTGAGGATAATGGGAAGATTTAACTTTCTAACAATTAGGATTATATTTTAAACTTTTAATATGTGAAGTTTGTTGATTAAAAATTAGTATATTTTATTTGGATAAATAATCAATTAATTAAAATTTAAAAAAAATAAGAGAAAGATAGTATGCAATAAAGTTTTAGAGCTAAATTGACGATAATGAGATTATTTAACTTTTTAGCAATTACAATCATTTTTAGTACTTTTAACTAGTCTATAACCCGTGTGTACGCATAGGTCGTTTGCAAATTTTTTTGCATGTATGTTTATTTTTTTTGCAAAGCAGAAATAAAATGAAAACTAATGTGCAAATTAAAATAGATTAAACATTGATAATATATTTACATAGTAGACAAATTTTTGAGAAAAGCAAGAAAGATAAACACTATTATCAAGAAGTACCAATTTAATGTTCCAAATTTATTCAGTGTCACTGTCATCCCAGTCTTTCCTGCTGCGGATGATAATAATTTCCCATATTTTATCCCTACGTCTGTAATAGAAGGAGACCTCATCGCCGTGGGAGAAATCACTGTCGGTAAAGAATTGATATCATGGTTGTACAACATATCTGTGGCCAATTCCAATGTCAAGGACCACAACATTCCACTGTAGTGGAGGTCCAAATTTTCTAAGGATCGTCATGTGTTGGCTGCAAGCATTAAGATGTGTAATGGCACAATTTGGAAGTCTCTGCAATGAAAAAAAATAGTCTTATATATAAACAGGAATTTGTATAAGGACAACCCGTACACATGCACGGGTTGTTTGGTAAGCGAGTTTACAAGCATTTTTTAACTGCAATATACCGTTAAACTTAATATTTATAATAAAGTGATTGTTCAAACTACATCATTCACAAAACATTTGTTGAAAATTCCAAACTACAAAAGGCACTTTAATCAGTATCTCTATCATCCCAATCCTTCTGTCTTCTAATGACAATTTCCTCAAATCAGTTCAAATTAAGTCGATTCTCATATTGGACAGCAACACAATGCTAGTAAGGCACGCATACATAAATTAATAAAAGAAAATTGGTGTGTTTTAAAGGCATAAAGGAAGACACTAAATTCATTCTACTAGTGGAGACAGATTTCAATTATTAGTACCATTCCCTTTGAACAGCCCACGAAAACCTTAAGTTCTCCATATATATTTTAGACCTTGAATTGTTCCATTGTATTTAATGTTGTGTGGATTCTGAACCTGTAAATGATAGAGGCACATCACATCATGCATATGATATTGATACATCACAGTTTGCTTCTGATACAGATGTAGTATACCTCTGCCAGAAAAGAAACATTCAGTGAAAAGAGGAGAAAGAGCTATATATGTAAGACATGGATATAAAAATTGAAACTACTTTGCCAAAGGAGTGACCATGCTTAAAGAAAACTGTTTTGAAAAAATTAAAATAAAAAAGGATGGCAGAATCCCATCATAACAAATTTATCATCATAAAACTAGAGTACATCAATGTGTATTTAAAGGAAAGCTTACTTGGAAGCTTGCTCGTAACTGAAGAACTTCACAGCAGAGTTTGGGACAATTCGAGCACAATTAGTACCATCCCCTTTGAACAGCCCACAAAAACCTTAAGTTCTCCATATATATTTTAGACCTTGAATTGTTCCATTGTATTTAATGTTGTGTGGATTCTGAACCTGTAAATGGCAAAGGCACATCACATCACACGTACTCTGAATATGTGAAACGCATAATTTGAAGAAAGAACAGTTATATTCATCAACCATGCACAATGCACTCAGCAATATCGGGTTGGAAAAAAGAAGAATTCAACAAATGGAACATCAAAATTCAACTTACCTCATTTAACTCGTCTTTGCTATTTTTGCCTTGAGCTACCCGAGACGATACTCTGCACAGTACACATAATAATAATAATAATAATAATAATAATAATAATAATAATAATAATAATAATAATAATAATAATAATATAATAATAATAATAATAATAATAATCACAACATAAAAAAGGACCTACATCTAGAGCCTACATAATAATAATAATAATAGTAGTAATAATAATATTGATAATAATAGTAGAACCTGAAAGTTGTGAGCTCCCTTGGTCATGACGTGTGAAAACTGACTGAGATGAATGAACATCGTTGAAAATCCATAAACACAGTTGTTAGCCATTAGAACACCGTTGAACGTACACTTTTTCAACTCCTCTTGATCTATTGCCCCATTAGAATTCTCATCTATAAGAAAAGCCATAAACACAACTGTTAGCCATGATACTAAACAAAAATGTCAATAAGTCAATTTGAGTGGGCATGCAATGGTGACAAAAACATTGTGATAGAAATTTTTGCTACACAGCTAAAGCTAGTGAATGTGCTAAATAAGCAATATTTATCAGTTTTAGTGTATACTAAAATCTAATTGAATTTCAATAAATATTTAAGTGTTTAAACATAGGATTAGCTGCAGTCTTTCATCACATGGGTACAATAAAAATGACTCCAAGAAGACACTTACTGCTTACTTCCACTTTGAAATGACATTTTTAAGGTATCTACTTTCAGGTTCATATATTTTATTTACAGCATTCAAAGGCTTTTTGCTGGAAAGTATCAAATCAAAATACCAATTTAACAAAACCATAATTTTGATGATCCTACATCTCCAAATTGAAAATAGCATTATTCTAATGCTATAAAAATAATTACACACAAGAATAAATTCTTAATTGACATGTGGAGTACATAGGAAATTCATTTTTTAATAGTTTTAGACAATAACATTGCTTATCAATTAAGAAAAACACTAAAACTACTCTGAATATGTGAAATGCATAATTTGAAGAAAGAACAGTTATAATAATAATAATAATAACAACAGCAACAACAACAACAATAAAATGAAATAGAATTCTAAAGCAATACTTAGGACAACCTTGAAGAAAGAATGTCAAAGAAAACCAAAAATGAAATGTCACGGGCGACACACATGCTACAATGGACGGAACAAAGGATTGCGATCTGGCGAGAGTCAGCTAACTTCAAAAACCCGTCCTCAGTTCGTAATAATAATAATAATAATAATAATAATAATAATGAGTATGATGAAGCAAACATGCATGACAATAAAAAAGAATTAAGAGATAGGAAATATCAGTGTTAACTCTTGTCATCACAACATTAAAAAAGGTCTTCCACTAGACCCTACATAATCTATAATAATAATAATAATAATAATAATAATAATAGTAACAAAGAAAACATGCATGACAGCAAAAAAAATAATTAAGAGTTAGGAAATATAAGCGTTAACTCCTGTCATCACAACATAAAAAAGGGCCTTCAGTTAGAGCCTTCATAATAATAATAATAACAACAACAACAACAACAACAAAATTAAATAGAATTCTAAAGCAATACTTAGGACAACCTTAAAGAAAGAATGCCAAAGAAAACCAAAAATGAAATGTCCTGGGCGACACACGTGCTACAATGGACGGGACAAAGGATTGCGATCCCGCGAGGGTTAGCTAACTCCAAAAACCCGACGTCAGTTCGGATTATTATTATTATTATTATTATTATTATTATTATTAATAATAATAATAATAATAATAATAATAATAATAATAATAATAATAATGACGAAGCAAACATGCATGACAACAAAAAAATTAAGAGATAGGGAATATCAGTGTTAACTCTTGTCATCACAAGATAAAAAAGGGCCTTCAGCTAAACCCTACATAATCTATAATAATCATAATAATAACAATAACAACAACAACAAAATATAATAGATTGCACAAGCAACAAGCCTTTCTCAGTTTTTATTATATATATAAATATATAAATTTATCAGGATTAAAAAATTCTGACAGTTTAGCTTATTAATTACATCAAAATTAAAACCCAAAAAGAAAGTCCATCTATGCTTCCTAAGTGAATTCTTCTTCCAACTGCACCATTTGCAAGGTAATCTTTCCAAACATCACTGCTGATATGTTTGGGATCTTCATATAAATTAAGGAACACATGAATGTGATCTTCAATATATTTTGTCTGCATCTCATCAGAACAACATCTAGGTAGGGTCTTAGATGTTGTAGCAATCACTATTCCAAAGATGTGCAATTCTAGATGTCTATATGCATCTGATACAATACTTGAAGTTTTAGAGCTGTGACCTTGGTGAGTTTCAAAATCATCTAATCTTTTTGCATTCTTGTGGATGTTCAAATTTGTTATAGATTGACACAGGCCTGAATGGAAGGATCTAAAAGATGTTAACTTCTCATTGTTAGTAATTGATATCTCTGGAACCTTGTTGGCTAGGCAAACCATCCCGAAAAGATCACGTTCTGAAACTAAGTGCAAAACCTCAAGAGTTTCATAAAAAGACCTCTCCTCAGCCTCAAAGAAGTCAGGAAGAAGCTTCGTGGCCTGAACTTTAGGACCATAGTATGCTGCATGAATAGCAGAATAAAAATCTCTCTCAAATACATCAAAATAGCCAGTTCCAACTACCATCTTCTTTTTTGCCAAAATATTATTTATAGTTAATTTGTACCATTTTAACCATTCAACAACTTCCATCTCCTTGAGCCCAGTAGCCTGTGATTTGTAAATTTGCAATTTTGAACCCTGTCCAGAATTCCTTTGCATAAGTTTTTTCTGAGACAACAAGTACATGTCATAATGGGCTCTCTTTTGAGAATCTGAAAGAATCTGCTATGCATCATAGATTATTTTGATAAGTCAATATTCCCTATAATGTAACCAAGGGAAAACCTCATTATAGTTACCCACACACACTCAATGCAATGTATGCTCTGCAAGATTTCCAGTAGTTAAAGTCATGAAGTATGTGGTCATCTTGCCAATACCATGAACATATTATAGACAATTAGTCAGCAAGGACCAAAACAAAATATGTATTAGACCATGTACAACATATCCAAAATTCAAGAGAAAAAAAGAAAAGAAAAGCACATATAGTCAGTTTGCCCCAGTGCTAACTTGACCCATGCAAGCAGTACCAAAAACCAATGTAATAAAATGAACACCAAAATGGCAGAGAGACCAAACTATCAGTATGATGTTATTTATTCAAACTTTGGGCATTAGAAACTATCAAGGATCAATCAGACATCCATTAAGAAACTTCCCATTTGGTTTTTCATTTGATTAAACTATTGAATGCAAAACATCCTTGATCCTTCAAGGGCAATAGACAGTTGTTCCCCTAATTAACACACGGGAGCTTCTTCGAAGTCATTGCATCAATTTGACAATTTTTCTGTGTTCAAGAGCTAACTAAACACGCAATGGAGAAATAAAATATACTATCAAAAGGTTACTATGAGCACGTCATTTCTCAATTTTGCAGCCATTTAATAATCAACTCCTATATACATTGGTCGTATTCAGAATATTCAAACCCAATTATTCAGTCCACTAAACACAACGACTTGAGTAATAATAATAATAATAATAATAATAATAATAATAATAATAATAAAATAAACCAACAAAGAATGCAACACAACACGAGAAGTTGAAAGCTACTTTTAGAATGAGGGAAATCCCTTATTCTTTGACCTATCATTTTTTTAAAAATTCTAGCTCTTCATATATATGTTCTTGCAAATGGGATGGTTGTTCTAACTATGAAAAGCAATTCTAAAATTTACTCTCACTGGATGCAGAAAAGCATGCACCTAATATATCTCTGGTAGCTAATTGAGTAAAAAGTAACATACCTATCAGCATGACCACATTGGCTAGGGCGAGATGAGATACTAGGCCAAAAGGCGACCACCTCTGAATTGTTCTTCAATGTGAGGATCAAGAACTCGGTTCTGCTTTCGCTTTTCTAATTTTCTCAAAACATGATTACTTTTTTTCACCTCCTCAGTTGCAGCTTCACCATCATGTCAAAATAGAAATACTGAATGATGTGAGAAACAATCTAAGGTTATTATAAAAACTGCAAGAAAAACATAACTTTAATAAAGAAAATCACAACTGATAAAAAAAATAGATAACCTTACACTAATTACGGTTCTGCTTTCGCTTTTCTAATTTTCCCAAAACATGGTTACTCTTTTTCACCTCCTCAGTTGTAGCTTTACCATCCTGTCAAAACAGAAATACTGAATTATGTAAGAAACAATCTAAGGTTATCATAAAAACTGCAAGAAAAACAGAACTTTAATAAAGAAAATCACAGCTGATAAAAAAAATAGATAAGCTTATGCTAATTAAAAAAAAACCATTTCATATATAGCCTTAGCAACCCAATTGCCGAACTCATTTTAGAGTTTTTTTGCTGCATAAAGACTTCACAACCCTTGAATAATCCAAAACTTACAAAATGTGTTTAATTAGACACATTGTCGGTGTAAAACATTTTTACATCGACATCCAATAGGAATTAATCACATCATGATGTCACCACATCATATTAATAAAAAAATGACATGTTAAAATGATCAAATCTCATTGGATGTTTGTGTGAAAAAGTAGTGTATATAAAATAAATTCTTATAAAATATAGAGAATTAGTGGAATGACAAAAGCTATTCTAATATCACAGCACAACATTCATCTTGGAAAGTATCTAAAACAGAAACTGTACATAACAAACAAACATGCATTAGCATTTAGCACATAGTTCAGGTGAGCATTTAGCACACAGTTAAGGATGATCCATGCATGATGCCTAACCTGACATATCAAGAAGGGCTCTCTTCACTTTTCTGTAGCAGGCATTGCAATCAATATTGATCCTTATCACCATGCAAAAGTATTGCGAACCAAAGAAAACAAAAATGATTCAAATGTTATTTATAGAACTAACTTAATTAAGAAAACCAAAAGATGGTGATTAGAGCTTGCCTTCAATGTCATGAAAACAATCAGAGAGAGAGAGAGAGATGAATCACAGGATGAATTTTTTTTTCATTGCATGTAAAATTAAAATTATTCTAAATATAAAAGTATCACCAACTCTCTCACATACTGTCAAAATAGCCACCAAAATCCTGCAACACAGAAAAAAAAAATTGGTATCAACAAAATCACCATTAATTTGCTTCCTGGATATGCACACTCTGCGTTTACACTCCATATGGAAGAGGCCATTTGACATCTTGGAGGCAAGATCAATCTTACTCTTGATTTAGTTCAACCACGTGAACCATACAGTACTCAGGAAGCAACAAATTTTTTGACAGAATTATTATAGGAAGCTTCTGCAAATTTTTAGAGCCAAATCACGAACTTAAGAAGAAAATAGTAAAACTGAATACATTTTCAAATTTTGACTTTGTGAAAATAGAAAACATTTTCTCTTCTGTCTTCTAATCACAATTTCCCAAATTTTTTCATGACGTCTATAATAAAAGGAGACTTTATTTCCATGATCGTATGGCAGTCTAATGTACTCCAAGTCAGTAGAACCTTGGATGTGTCAGACATTTTCCCTTAAATAGCTCTACCACAAGCTCACAACACAACCAAGAATAAGACAAATTTACAAATTTTTGGTGCAAACAAAAAAAGGGTTCTCTTTTTCAACCAAAAGGGTCTCTCAAACTTTTATGAAAGGCCCCATTGAATGACTATATCAGATAAACATACATAACATAATGAAGATAAAAATTAGAATTAGGATAAAATAATGCAATTGTAAGGGACCATATAATAATAATAAACAATATAAATAATAACCTACAACTAAACAAAAAGATAAGATAAAAACATAAAGATAAGATTGCAAAATAAATCCGTAGAAATGAATATTACCTAGAAGTCAACAAAAAGTTCATTGAATGGCTTGAACAACCTAACTACGGGCCCAGAAACTGATGACTCTCCTCTTGGAAGGAGTTTGGCATTCAGAGTGTGACCAAAGTCATAATCAGAATGCAACTTCTCTACTAAGGCAGAAAAGTTGTCAAACTACTCTCTAGAAAAACTCCAACCTGAAAACATAAGAAGATATTATAAATAGACCAGTGCGACTTGAAATAAAGCGAAAACAAAACAATCGGTCACTTACAATAGCAACTTTATTTTCACCAACAAAAGCAGTAGGTTCATCAGCAAATTTAATTTCAGTTGAAGCAGGACCACTTTGTTTTTTTAAATAGTCAATGATGCCATCTGCTTCACGGGGACCTTTGTATTCCTGAACATTCTTTCCCTAATTTCTCAGAATGTTAATTGTGGGCAATCCCTTAACATCATATTGTGATGCAAGGTCTTTGGTCTTCTCCTCATTGGCATCTACTTTAGCCAAAATAATAGGAGGATCATGACTACTCAAGATAGAATGTTCACTCCGGTACCGTAGTAGGTAAACTTAAAAATAAAAATATAGAACTTGAAAACAAACTCAAATGCCTCACTCAATTAACACATGTAAAGTTGGAATCAAACTTGAAGGGTGGGTAATCAAGCTAAGCAGATGTATATCTAGCCAGATTCCTCTTAAAAATCAACAGTGAAAGAGATATACGTTTAGGCACTCCTACAAATATGTCCTATGCCCTGCCCCAAAAAAATGAATTAAGTAAAAATGAACAATTAAAAATAAATGCATAAACATACACAAAATGAAGGAAAGGTGGTTGCACCTCAAAAAGATTTTCACTAATGATGACATTGACAATGATAGGAATTGAAGGAGTTATTCGGAAGAAATCTTCTAAACCAACAGATATGTCCTCATCGACCTTTTAGAAAAATTGAAGCCCATCAATACTAAAAAAGATCAGAGTCCTAAAGACACCACAAACAAACCTATAATATAGTATGTATATAAGATGCAAGAATATAGATCATTAGGAGGACATACATTTTATATTTATTTGATATGCACATATCAAAGGAAACTAATAACATATCAAGTTCAGAAAGTAGGAAAGAAAAAATTATGAGTATAATTTGTTTTCACCCATAAATATAAAGGGAAATAATTAAAATACACAGAAAATCAGAAAATATATTATGTAAATAAAAATGTAGGAAGCAATCAGCAAGATAAAAATAGAAACGTTATTGGACATGTACATGTAAATCATCAATCGATTGTTATTTTATTTGAAGTGTAATTTCTATGAACTGGTAGTGAAAAAAAATATATCGTCAATCAATTAAGAATCATGATATAAATTATAAGGTAATGATTAAAAAATTAATAAATTTACTACACATGTCAATTTATGACAGGATGATAGTACAACCACGCAACCAAGAAGGAAATAAATTAATCACCATCCCAAAAACATGAGCAGTTTATTAATTTTTGTACTTATTTATAAAAATAAAATAAAGTCACCAGAACATTCTGAGGTTCACTTATTACACAGCAGATAGGATCTGAGTCTCACCATGTTGCATAACACAACACCTTAAAAAGTAGAAGCCTAAACCTTTTATTAAAAATTAAAACCACGAACTTCAATAGAAGGTATAATAAAAATTATATATGTATATGGATATGTGGAAATATATGTATATAGGTACCTACCTTTGATCCAAGTGTTTGCGCTTTGTTTTTAATTTTTAAGCTAAAGTAGCAAATTTTCCAAATGGGTTACGGATTTGCGAGAAAACAAACATATTACATACCAATGTTTCCACTGTTTGTTGAAAATAACCGAAGTCTTCATGGATATCAGTAATAGTATTTCTAACTCCAGCAACCTGTGAAAGATGTATCACAATTAACTACAGATTCGTTTCCTTCCCATAATGTTTGTAAATTATAATAGAAATGGATATGGCATTAATAAACTATGGTTTCAATTCCTTTATCCTGGATGAAACAACTGATTGAAATAGCTTACCATCATACCTACACTTGTAAAAAGATAGGTACCATTGAGCCACAGACACCCTAATCCTAATAAAAATCGCAAAAAGATCAAAATTAACAAAATCAAACACCCGTGAATGAGGAAAAACAAAAGAACAAATGAAGTGGGGGATTGAGAAATTTTACCAACAATATGGAGAAAAATGGTGACAAATTATTGAAAAAGATAGAAGGAAGAAAAAAAAAGAGTGGAAAAGAAAAAACCTTTGCGAGTAACAGGAACTTGCGTGAATGATCTTAACACCAGTTTTCATGTTGGGTCGAGACCAATTGTAAGCGATTGAACCCGAAATACCACTGAGTCACAGACACCCTGATCCAAATAAAAATTGCAAAAACGGAAAAAAGATATTGTTAGGTGGAGAGCTTGCATGCAAATCCAGATAATTAAATTAGGTCAAAAATAGTATCGGAAAAGATAAGAAATTATAAGAAACAAACCTTGCGTGAAGGATCTTAACACCAGTTTTCATGTTGAGTCAAGACCAATTGTAAGCGATTGAACCCGAAATACCACTAAGCCACAGATACCCTGATCCAACTAAAAATCGCAAAAACCGCAAAAAGATCGAAATTAACAAAATCAAACACCCAGGAATGAGGAAAAACAAAAGAACGAATGAAGTGGGGGATTGAGAAATTTTACCAACAGTACGAAGCTTGTGCTCGACGACCCGCGATGCCATTTTGGCTATTGTTGCAACCCTTGAATGGGCAAAGCCTCGTAGATTGTCTCGTAAAACTCTGAACAATATCAGAAATATGAGTTTCAGGAAAAAATAGCAACAAAGCATCCAAAAAAACCACAAAAAATCAGACAAATAAAAACATAAACACCGTTTTAATAAAATCAAAATAGAAGAACCTCTATCTTCCTCTTAACTTCTTCGACAACTTCTTTGCCAAAGCCGCCATTGTTACTGTAGCCTGTCCCAAAAATAAAACCACAAAAAATCAGATCAATAAAAGAAAAAGAACCCTAACCAAAATCACAAAAAATAAAATGAAGATGGAAGCTCTCAGCAGCTTTAAAACTCAACCAAAAACAAAAGAAAAAAGTGGAAGTGAAGAGGACACCAAAATGAAGAAGAAAGAATGGAAACAGAGGAAACAAATTGGTGGGGAAATGACACAAATGAAGGAAGCAAGTTTGAAGTTGGTAGGGAAATGACCGGAAAAGGCTGGAGAAGAAGCCACATGCATCCACCAACAGAAGTTAAACACTCAAGCTGAAATGCCCAAAGCTAAACACTCAACGTGGCAGAAAACAAAGGCAAACCAGCAAGCCAGGCGATAGAAAACCAAGGCCAAAGTTGGAGGGGTAAAATGACCAAAAAACCAACAAAAGTGTCAGATATCAAACTCTCAGCCATGGGCACAACAGACATTTCATTGGGCTTCTCTTTTATTATATACCTTTAATTTTTTATGTTTAAAAAGTAATTTTAATATATTAAATAATTAGTTTAATTTATTAGGATAATAAATCAATTAAAATTTTTGAAAATTAGAGAAAAATAGTTTGTAACAAGGTTTTTGACCTAGATTAAGGAAAAATTAATTATGAAATTGAATATTAGTTTAATTTTTTTAAAATCTTTGATGGGGTAATTAATTAAAAATCTTAATACATTATTTTGTATTCTGATTTATAATTTGTAATAAATTAAAATAATTTATTTGAGGAATTATTATTATTTTCACAATATAAATTTATTTTCAGTGGGCTATTACACTCTTAACGGTAAATAAGAGCGACAAAACGAGACTAGCACGGAAAGAAGGTGCATCAGCCCTTGACAATGGCAATGGTGGCGGAATCACCGGAATCTGACAGTGACAACAACTCCTCAAAAACCAACAATCCTCAAACCCTCAATGAAACGGCGCCGTTTCTTGACTACGCTCTTGCGCAGGCCCAGCTTTACCACAAGGCCTTCAACGACGCCGTCGATTCGACAATCGATACTGCAAAATCCCGTTTCTCCCAAATCCGCTCAACTTCTTCCGCCCACTTTCACCAGACCTTGGTAAAATCTCTCTCTCTCTTTGTTTTCCGATAAAATTTTCAAGAATCATATATAAATTTTCTCCAAGAAGAAAAAATGAACGGACCATATATAAATTGGATTCGCCATGAGCTAATTCGATGGCATCGCTCATTCCTGTTGGTTTTGATTTCGCCATGTTCGGTTACTTCTTCAAAAAATTTCGTCATCTCATCTGCATGGTTTTGGTTTCTGTCGAATGTAGGATTCTTTGGATGATCTCAAATCTCAGTACACTGCTTATGAGGGTCTTTTGTTTGGAAAGATCAAAGGTTTGCGTTTTGTTGTTTTGTTTTGTTGTTTTGTTTTCAATTTATGAAGTTTCTAATGTTTAGGTTTTTGTGTTTAATCTTTCATTGCAGAGGGTGTAGTTGTTGCAGCTTCGCATCCGGTGATTACATGTGGGGCTACTGCTTCCCTGGGGCTTCTGGTACTTAAGAGTGAGATTCGATGCTTTTTATTGTGTTGCGTTTTGATATTTCATTCTCTTGGTGGCATGTAAAAGATATTATATTTTGTAGTTTGTTGCTGAATCTCATTACGGTTGAATAGTCTTGGTTAGAGCTTTTGCAGATCATTGGTTTTAGAGTGAGATTCTATGCCTTTTAATTTTAAGTGTTGCATTTGATATTTCATTCTCCTGGTGGCATGTAAAAGAAGATATTATATTTTGTAGTTTGTTGCTGAATCTCATTACGGTAGAATAGTCTTGGTTAGAACTTGTGCAGATCATTGGTTTATAGTGAACCCTCTATTTGGTTCTTGATTAGGGTGTCAATATATACTCCTTTTAACGCTTTTGTCAGCAAATTGATCTGTTAATAATTGAAGTGTTGCCATATTTGTCTTCCAAAGATATGTCCACCAAAGTAGTCCCTTAAAGATGCACAATTGTTCCAATTTGTCCTGTTGTGTTAACGTATCACTTTAATCTTATGTAAAAATTTGGTTACTGTTTTGTGTTTGAGGGAGTACTTCGGTGAAAAAATCCTTGGAGGAATAATTTTAGTGATTAGTTTAGCTACAAAACTGTTTCGAGGGCTAATGTGGCAACTCCTTAATCTTTGAGGGACTAAATTGAGGCTTTACTCTTGATTTTAAGGCTGTGTTCTACACTTCAAAGTTTTTTCTTTGTTAAATTCAGTAAATAGCTGATAGTATATGTGTATCATTTTATACTGCTAATTATGTTATCAGAAACAATGTTATTGACCTTATTCTATATGTTTGATACGTTATTCAATTAGCAGATTATTCTTCTTCTTCAAATCTGGTTTATCTTGTAGGGCCTCGTCGGGTCTTGTACTACAACACTTTGCGCCTTTTTGTTAGTGAAGAGGTGAGTATGACCTCATTATGTCTGTTGACTTGACAAGGATAAAGATTCAGGGTTTTTATAGTTAATTTAATCATGAAATGTATATCTATACAAAAGGATCTGAACACATTCAGTTTGTATGCTTTGTTAGAAGCATCATCTCTTGAAAAAAGGTTGGTGAATATAAGTTTAAAGTTTGTTGTGTAACTTTTGTTGGGCTTGTCATATGGAGCCCAAGACAAAAGTCACGCACTCCTAGAAAAGTATAGAAGGAACATAATTTGCTTGTATTTTGCTTTTATAATTTTTTGACATTCATTAATTGTAGACCACTTAGCTTTTTTCCTTTTTATGCAGGTAGAGAGCTTAGAACTTTGATTTGCAAATTTGCAAATACTAGTCTTGATTGAATTGAATATTGATGCGAGTTGTGGCTTGTGCAATATAGATGAATGTTATTGAACTCGTTATTCTCTTTGCACTTAGTTGTGAAAATTGCTTGCATTATGTCCACATTATTAATCCATTGAATAATTACTTAGTGAACATTGTCAAGAACTTTAGTATTTAGAGTCATGTGGGGACACATGTCTTAACTGTAGTCTGTTGCCAACTGAACTCGGCCTAAATAATTCTGTTATTAGAAACAGAATTTGGTTGTAGTTACTCAGCTAGCAGCATCTAATTAACTAAAAGTCTCTGTTATTAGCAACAGAATTGGGAAACAACTAATACAGACATGGAGTAGCTCCCCTTCAAACTTAGAAGGGTGAATGGTCAAACGCCCTGAGTTTCTCTCCAAGATAGCAGAATCTAAGTTTAAAGGAAGGCTTAGTTGGGACATTATCTATCTGGTCTTGAGCTGGAACATATGTGCCAATTAAAATCTTGTTAAAATGACTTTCTCTCAACCGTGGTGTCAAGTTCGACATGCTTTGTGTGAGCATCTAGGATTGGATTATGTGAGAATAGTATGCAATTTTCACTTTAGATTGAGGGTGAAAATAGGAATTTGAAGTTCAGTGAGTAGAGTTTATATCCTAATGAATTCAGCTGCAATGGAGGCCAAACTTCTGTATGTAGTCTCTGCTGGAATGAGCAACTAGTATTTGCTTCATGAAGTCATGAACCACCAAGAAATTAAGTTTGTCCAAATATGTGTGAAACAGAAGTAGAGGGGAAATCATCGTGGTTTGAAGCCCAATCAGCATCATGGAGGGTTCAAAGAGAAATGCTGATAGTGCTGTCTGAGCTTGCTGTAGAAGAAGACCATAGGGTGCCCTCTGGTAACACAGGATGCATTTGACCGCCTTCCAATGGTCTATCAGTAGTGGGATATTGTCAAAGCCTGTTTAACCAAAGTTGCTCCAAATAAATTAGATAGGATACAACTGTGGTTTAAAAATGCCAGACATGGAGTGAATGCAATGGATGGACAAACCAGGATAAATTGGATTGAGAAATTTGGACTGGAAGATGGGATGGAGTGACAGCAGAGGATAAACATAAGGAAACTTAGCTTTTGAGGTAGTGAGGAAAAAATATCACACACATCTTTCATTCAAATAACATATATATATATATACAAAGAGGAGAGAGAAGCTTGAAAGCTTTGATAAGACAGGACACACTGCTGTCTTCTACTATAAGCTAAAACAGATACAAAAATCTATTCTAAAGATACACATAATTATAACTCATAATTATAACACTCCCCCTCAAGCTGGAGCATATAAATCGTATGCTCCAAGCTTGGAACATATAACCTGAATCCTAGGCCCCCTTAAGGGTTTAGTCAAAATATCTGCTGGCTGATCACATGAGTTAATGAACTCAGTGACAATTTCTTTAGACAGTAATTTCTCCCGAATGAAGTGACAATCAATCTCAATGTGCTTAGTCCTCTCATGGAAGACGGGGTTTGAAGCAATGTGAAGAGCAGCTTGATTTTCACAATATAGCTTCATTTGCATCACTTTGCAAAAATTCAATTCTTCAAGAATTTGCTTAACCCACATAAGTTCACACGTAACCACAGCCATAGATCTATATTCAGCCTTTGCACTAGGTCGAGCAACAACAGATTGCTTCTTGCTTTTCCAAGAAATAACATTCCTGCCAATGGAGACACAATATCCGGATGTGGATCTCCTATCCATAGGACAACCAGCCCAATCTGCATCACAATACCCAGATACTTGTGTATTACCTTTGTCTTCATAAAGTAATCCTTGTCCTGGAGCTCTCTTAATGTATCTAAGAATACGTATAACAACATTCCAATGATCAACACGGGGATTTTGCATAAATTGACTCACCACTCCAACAGCAAAGGAAATACCAGGTCTGATGATGGTGAGATAAATGAGTTTTCCCACAAGTCTTCTATATCTTTCAGGGTTAGGATACATTTCACTCTGATCTGCTAGAAGCTTCAAATTCGGATCCATAGGGCCATCAATAGGTCTACAATTCTGCATGCCTGTTTCCTTCAAAATGTCAAGAGCGTACTTCCTCTGAGAAATTACAACACCATCTCCTGACTGAGCCATCTCAATACCAAGGAAGTACTTCAAACTTCCCAAGTCTTTGGTCTGGAAATGATTGAATAAGTGCTCCTTTAGCTGACTAATCTTAGTAGCATCATTCCCTATAATCACTATGTCATCAACATATACTATCAAATAAACACACTTCCCAGGGGATGCATGACAATAAAAAACAAAATGATCAGCCTCACTACGTTTCAACCCAAAAAGTCGAACAATATGATTGAATTTACCAAACCAAGCCTGAGGGGATTGCTTCAACCCATAGAGGGATTGACACAGCTTACAAACAAGACCATACTCCCCCTGAGCAACAAACCCAGGAGGTTGCTCCATATAAATCTCCTCTTCAAGGTCACCATGGAGAAATGCATTTTTAATATCAAGCTGATGGAGAGGTCAATGACGCATGGCAGCCATAGCAAGAAACAAACGAACAGTAGTAATTTTATCTACCGGAGAGAAGGTGTCACAATAATCAAGGTCATATATCTGAGTATAGCCTTTAGCTACTAAGCGAGCCTTAAGTCGATCAATCTCACCATTAGGCCCAACTTTAACTGCGTAGACCCATCTACAACCCACTGTCTTCTTGCCAGGAGAAAGAGGGACAAGTTCCCAAGTACCACTATGTTCAAGAGCCTGCATTTCATCAATCATAGTCCGTCGCCATCCAGGATGACTAAGTGCCTTATGAACATTAGAAGGGACAAAATGTGAAGATAGAGAAAAAACAAAAGAAGAATATGAAGGAGACAAACGATGATAACTCAAAAAGTTATAGATAGGATGAGGATTACGAGTAGATCTAATACCTTTCCGGATGGCAATGGGCCAGTCTGAATCAGAGGAATGAGAGATGACAGGATCCATGGCTTGAGGAGTGATTGAAGGAGAATGAAAATCACGAGGTGAACCTTCAAGTACTGGAGGACCAACATTAGTCGAATGCGGAGGAGAAGATGGAACTTCACTGACATTTTGGTTTGAAGTATCTAGAGGACAGGGAGAGGGAATTGTAAGAACATTATGGATGGAAGAAGAATGATCCATAGATGGTGAAAAGAAGGGTGTGTCTTCAAAGAAGGTTACATCTGCAGACATATAGTATCTCCTAGTAGAGGGAGGGTAGCATTTGTAACCCTTTTGAAGACGAGAAAAACCTAAAAAGACACATTTGATTGCTCGGGCAGAAAGTTTGTCTAAACCGGGAGAGAGATCTTGGACAAAACAAGTACAACCAAACACTTTAGGTGGAACATGGAATAATGGATCATGAGGGAAAATGATTGAGTGAGGAATTTGATTATCAAGGGAGGATGAAGGCATTCTGTTAATTAAGAAACAAGCAGTAAAAATCGCATCCCCCCAATGGTGTGTAGGAACATGAAAGGCTAACATTAGTGAGCGTGCGGTGTCAAGAAGATGACGATTTTTCCTTTCAGCTATACCATTTTGCTGTGGTGTATGGGGACAAGTGGATTGATGTAAAATGCCTTTTGAAGATAAAAGGGAGGAAAAATCATGAGAGAAATACTCTTTTGCATTGTCGCTTCTAAAAATCTTAATTATTTTCCCAAATTGGTTTTCAATCTCATTGAGAAAGGACATAAAGATAGGCAAAAGTTCAGATCTGTCTTTCATTAAATAGACCCAAGTACATCTAGAAAATTCATCAATAAAGGTTACAAAATATCGAAAACCAAAAGATGTAACCCGGCTTGGTCCCCAAATATCAGAATGAATGGTAGAGAAAGCTGAATTACATCTTTGGACAGTTTGTGGAAATGATGACCTAACATGTTTTCCTAGTTGACACGACTCACATTCTAGGACTCGAAGATTCTTCAGACCAGGAACCATCATTTTCAGCTTTGGTAAGCTTGGGTGGCCTAGACGATCATGCAAAAGTTTGGGATTTGAAGTTGCAGAACAAGAAACAGAAAAGTTGGATTTCAGGTAGTAAAGTCCTCTTGATTCACGTCCTTCTCCAATCACTCGACCCGTGCCATGTTCCTGAATAACACAGGAATTAGAAGTAAATGTTATTGAACAATTTAATGAACGAGTTAACTGACTCAATGAAATTAGATTATAGGGACACTGAGGAATAAATAAAACAGAATCCAACTTTAATGAGGAAGACAAAGAGACTTGACCACTTCCTTGAGCTGCAACTTTGGAACCATTAGCTACAATGGGGAATTTTTGGAAAAGACATGAATGTAAAAGAGGACTTGTTACCAGAAATATGATCAGAGGCACCTGAATCAAGTATCCAAGGACTAGAACCGTCAATAGATTGAGAAATACATGCTGTTGAATAACATGATACAGAGGAAGGTGAAACCTGGCTGCTGGATTTCTCAGATTTCAACTTCAAATACTCTTGGTACTCTTCATCAGAGAACTTAGACTCTGATTTTTCTGTTTGAGCTACCTTGGCAACTTTTTCAGGAAATCCATGCAAGGAATAACAATTCTCTTGAGTGTGACCCATCCTCTTGCAATATGTGCATTGAGGACGTCCACCTTTTCCATTGCGGCCTCCTCTACTATTACGGCCTCCCTCTCTTCCACGAGATGCAACCATTGTTGAAGTTTCCACCACATCAGCTGGATTTTCTTCTTTCAGCGCATGAGGCACACGAAGTAACCTAGTGATGAGAGAGTCCATTGATGGAACTTGATCTCCAGCAAGAACTTGATCACGCACATGATCAAAGTCAGAGTGTAGACTCCTCAGGATGAGGACCATGTAAAACTTATCCAGTTTTCTATTCATTTCTTCCAATGAGTCAGCTACCAGAAACTTTTTCAGCTCTTCAACTGCAGCCCTAGCCTTTCCTACATGTGCAATCATGTCATGTCCAGTTTGTTTGAGAGCTGTAACCTTCATGGTTGCATCAAAGAGGCTTTGAATGTCATTTGCAAGGATCTCTTGGGCCTTTTTCCAAAAGAATGACACGTTTTGAATGACCTAAGGATCTCCAAAATATCTGGCTCAACTGATTGCCATAATACAACACAGAGTTGATAGTCAAGCTTCTCCCACTCAAGTTTTCGGTCATTTGGAACAGCATCAACTCCTTTCTCCAAATGGTCATGATGTCCTTGGCCAAGGAACCAAAGCTCCACAGAGGCAAACCAAGATAGAAAATTTTTCCAGTTCAGTTTTGTAGTTGTTATTGTTGGGGTTCCAGAAAAGGAAAAAACTGGTCCAGAAGAGGCCATTTCTGATCAACAATGGAAACCCAAAGGAACAAAGGATAGAAGAAGGCACGTGCAGGCATAAAGGCTTGCCAAAATCAAAAAACAACACCTGAAACAGGCTCAGAGAAGAACGACGAAGCTGCCGAAACAAGTTGGGCGAGCTTCCGACGTCGGGACGGCGGCGCGTGAACCACACACGCCGGAAAATGCGAGGAGCTGTGACGGCGCGTGACAACTCCAATGGCGACGCAACCTGCAGGGTTGGGTCGCGCGTTCCAGGGCGGTTCGAACCCTAGGTTCGTTGGAGAGAATGGCGGCCGGAAGTGACAACGGACGGAACCTGGCTCTGATACCAACTTAGCTTTTGAGGTAGTTAGGAAAAAATATCACACACATCTTTCATTCAAATAACATATATATATATACAAAGAGGAGAGAGAAGCTTGAAAGCTTTGATAAGACAGGACACACTTCTGTCTTCTACTATAAGCTAAAACAGATACAGAAATCTATTCTAAAGATACACATAAGTATAACTCATAATTATAACAAGGAAGATTCAGTAGAAGAGTGAGTGGAAGGAGAGGTAAAGGAGGTGGGGTTTGAGGGAGTAGTAGTAAAATGAGAGGATGGAGGAAGTTGAAATAGAAGCACCCAAAGGAGACAATGGAGGGGTGCAAAAACCAGTGGAGGGTAGGATTGGAGGAGTCTCTAAATAGGAGGTGCATAGGTGGACTTGACTTTTGAGGAGTGAATCATGTCCTTGGAGATATAAAGTCTGCCATCAAGTGAGAAGCACTAGTATTCTTCTGGACAAATGATTATGAGGATAGTACATTTGTGGAGCAAAATTCTAACTTTTTTTTTTTGCTCAGCCAAAATAAAATATATTCATTAATGAGTACCAGAGGTACTGAACAGTACATATTTTAGTAGAATACTTCAAAACTAATACAGCAACATGCATTGTGATTACACTAGCTGAAAAGTATGACAAAACGGTAAAAGTACAGGAATGAATCCTATCTCCCTAAAATCGTGCCTGAAGAAAGCCATCTTTGATATTTGAAGACCACTGATTGAAATGAGATGTGAATCCTTGTCTAAGCATCTGAGCCATGTCCATAATAGAAACACTGCATTGTCCATTACTTTATGAGCATTGAAAGTGGCAGTGGAGAAAATGATGCTATTTCTGTGCTTCCATATAGTATAGGTCAGTGCTAACCACCACCCTTGTCATCTTGTCGCCTGCATTCCCTCATGAACTCCATGAAAATGTTGGAGGAAGTGCTGTCTCGGATGATGTGGGAAAACCCCCACCAAATTCACCCAAGACGCCGATTCCCACCATAAGTGGATAATTTTGCTGCAGTGGAAGAATAAGTGGCTTGCAGTCTCTTCCACCGATCTGCAAAAAGGGCATAAATAGTCCTGCAGCTCAACCCGTTTCCTTTTCAGATTATCCCTGGTCGGCAATCTGGCTTTGAATAACCTCCAAGCAAACATAGCCACTTTCGATGGTGCCCTTAGCTTCCATAATTCCTTGTACCCTTCCCCCTGACCCTCTCCTGATATTCCTTCTCTAATTACTCTATATGCACTCCTAGCCGAATAACTTCCATTTGGTTCTGCCGCCCACACCCACTGATCTTGTGAATCCGGGCTGATTCTGAACCCTTCAACTTCTTGTAGGAATGCGACTGCCATCTCTATCTCGCTGTCAAACAACGGTCTCCTCCACTGGAAAGGCCACTCCCACCCTTCTTCATTGAAAGCTCCTAATTGCTGGATGGATTGGTGTTGCTGATCCGATATGGTGTACAATCTTCGATACTTCTCTGGTAATTGGCTATCTCCACCTGTCCATTTATCCTCCCAAAATTTAAACTTGTCCCCGCGCCCGACCTTCCACAAAGTTGCTCTGTTCATCTGCTGTCCCTGATGAGGATGTTGATATACTAGCTTCAGATCCCTCCACCATAAGGATTCAGTACTAGCCCTCTGCTCTCCAAGTAGACTCCTCCAACCTCCATACTTTGATTCTAGAACTCTTGCCCAAGTCTCACCCTGATTCTGAAACAAATCCCATTTCCACTTTCCCAGCAATGATATATTAAATGAAGTGACATCTTTGACTCCCAATCCTCCTTCTTTCTTTGGCAAACATATCGTCTCCCATTGAATCCAGGCAATCTTGTTTGATCATACACGACTCCCCATAAAAAATTCCTCTGTAGTTTGACTAACTTGTCAACCACCTGTCTAAGAACCCTGAAAAATGAGAAAAAATAAATCGGAATGGATGTTAGCACTAAAGTTATGAGAGTCACTCTCCCCCCAAAAGACATATGTCTTTTTTTTCATCTCGCTAATTTTCTCTCGCATTTGATAATTATAGGGTAAGTCTGACATCTTCTGGGATTGGCTCCAATAGGAATGCCAAGATATGTGACAGGAAAAGACATCAAGCTACAGTTGAGGTAATTGGATGCACCATAGGTCCACTGATCCGACACGCCGAAGGCCCCACAACTACTTTTAGCAATATTAATCTTGAGCCCTGATGCAAGCTCAAAAGCACGCAATATTGCTTTGATGGTTCTTACGTTCTCCATGGTTGTCTCTCCCAAAAATATTGTGTCATCTACATATTGGAGCAGGCTAATTTCAACCTTATTTGTGCCAACTAAGTATCCCCTGTAGAACCCTCTGTCAATAGCCTTTGACATTATCCCACTCAATCCTTCAGCAGCAATATTGAATAAAAGAGGTGATAATGGGTCTCCCTGTCCGAGCCCTTTCTGCGGTAAGAACTCAGATGCCAGGACCGATACCGAAGCTTATTTTAGACATCCAAGCATCCATTGAATCCACTTTGAACCAAAACCCATTCTCCTCATCATATATAGCGAGAACTCCCAAGACACCGAATCATACGCCTTCTCGTAGTCCACCTTAAAAACGATGCACGGTTTTTGGCATCTTTTAGCGTCTTCAACTACCTCATTTGCAATCATCACACTATGAAGCATGTGTTTGCCTTCTATGAAAGCTGACTGTCATTCATTAATAATGCAATGCATAACCTTCTTCATTCTGTTAGTCAGCACCTTAGCAAGAATCTTGTAGGTACATCCTATCAGTGAGATAGGCCTGTAGTCATTCAGCACTTGAGGGTCCATTACTTTCGGGATTAAGGCTATGAAAGATGCATTCAAGCCCCTCGGGAAGACTCCATTGACATAGAACTCATCAAAGAATCTGAGAAAGTTTGGTTTGATGACATCCCAAAATTGCTTGATGAATTTGAAATTAAGCCCGTTCGGGCCCGGGCTTTTGTCACTTCCACAACTTCATACCACCCTTTTGATCTCCTCCTCCTGAAATCTCTCCACTAGCATGTCATTTTGCTGAGAATTAATGGTCTTGAAACTGATTCCGTCTAACGTTGGTCTGTCAAAATCCTTTTCCTGGAATCTTTGTGAAAAGAACCTCCTAACTTCCTCTTTTACTACTGCCGGCTCATCCTTCCACACACCATCAACTGCTACTCCATTCAAACAATTGAATCTCTGCTTGGAATTTATCAGCAGATGGAAATATCTCGAATTGCAATCTCCTTCCTTAATCCACCTGGATTTAGCCTTCTGTCTCAATAATGACTTATGTGTCTGAGCTGCCTCCCATAACTCCTGCTGGAGCTGCTTTTCGAGTGCTCGCTCGCTATCTTCCAACTGCTTGTCAGCTGTTACCTCTTCTAATTTATTTAGCTCTCCCTTTATCTTCTTGAACTTGCTAAAAGTGTCCCCGTATTGTTCTTTGTTCCACACCTTTATCTTCTGTTTGAGTGCTTTGATTTTCTCTTTTAACACAAAACCTCCCCACCCACTTTGAGGAGTAGACGACCAACTGTCAGCTATCATTTTCTTGAAAGATTTATCGGATAGCCAGCAGTCTAAAATTCTGAAGGGTTTTGGACCCAGTCGACCTTTTTGGAGGTGAGCAAGACTGGACAATGATTTGAGAAATTTCTGTCCAACACTGATTGAGCCGACCCAGGCCATTTAGCAAGCCATTCTGGGGAAACCAAGAATCTATCCAGCTTGCTTTTAGTTGCACCATTCGGTCTGAACCATGTAAATCTCTTTCCCACCCAAGGCGCTTTTTCTACCTCCAGCTCCTCAATCCAATTATTGAATTCCGTAATACTTCCATCTACCTGCCCCCTCTGAGAAGATCCCATTCTTTCTGCAGGTGTCCTGATGTTATTAAAATCCCCTAGAATGCACCAGTATCCCCCCGGATTTTGATTTTTCAACTGAGAGACGTTGTCCCACAACAACACCCTTTTTTCCTGAATATTGCATGGGGAGTAGATATTAACACCATGCACTGATTGCAATTCTTGACCCCACTTCCCTGACAACATTATGAAACCAGCTCCAACTAATCTGCTCTCCACCTTAAAGGATCTCATTCCAAACGCAAAGAATGCCACCAGCTGAGTTGACTGATGGGTATGCCTCCCAACGTAATTTTGGATTCCATTTCTCTATGGAGTAAAATAAATCACCCCAACCTTCATCTTTTTCGTTCAGCATTCGCTCAGCTTTCTCTTCTGTGAGACCTTGATCAAAACCATATCATCGCCAATGTACTTTAATGATATGTTGTGCCCGCTATCCCACCATATCTCGTTCTCGTCTTCTATGCTATCAAAGCCTGCTAGATTTTTCAGTCTGCCCACCCATGCCTCCTTAAGCCATTGCTGGTCCATCAACTGTATGTCAAGGTTAACTTCGGATGTCGAATTGTAACGAGTGTAACCGATTTTGGCTGGTGCTTTCCTCTGTTCTGTCCTTTGGGTATTTCGAGTGACCACCTCCGCAAACGACCCTCGCTGGACTCCCACCTTCGTTCCTGATTTCCTGCTCAGGTATGTGTCTCTTTTCCCCCCTTGTGGTTGTCTGACCTCTACTCTTCCCCCTTCTGCTGTTTGTATCTCTTCATTCTTTGCTCTCCCATATTTGGGGACATTAACAAACATCTTCATTCCTCCAAACAGCATACTGTCCAGCTTCTTTTGAACCTGATGTATGTCTCGCACCCCTTTGAACCTCACGAACCCATATCTCCTTCCTTGTCTATTTCATTTCCTAGGTATGAAGACCTCTCGCACGTCTCCGGTCTGCTTGAAGTGATACCACAATTCTTCTGCAGTTGCATCTTCAGGGAATCTGGTGAAATAGAAAGAAGTAACGTCCTTATGGTCTGTCCAATTTGCTTGCATGTAGCTATAATGCTGTCCTGTTGTGCTCCCTCCGATGGTCAGGCGTGAACCCTCTGTCGTTCGTAACCTGGCGCTCACTCTCCTCTCTCTTCTTGTCCTAACTCTCTCCCACCCGTTGTTTCTCTCTCTACTCTCTCTCTCTCTCTCCATTTTTCACCCACATGAAAAGGTAAAGATTTGTAATGAAGTGATACTTGATAGCAAAATTCTAACTTATAATGATTACTAGGACATAGGAAAGGATATCATGCATAGCTAAACATCTTGATGAAACTGTAATCAGGGGATTTATTGAATAAACAAATAAAGGGGATATCATGTGAAGTAATGCGGTTAGTAACTTATTGATGGTGTGTACTGTATACTGTAGTAAGGAAAGCATGATCCCAAAACATAAGGACCAGGTGGCTAGTGGTAGGAGGGATAAACCAACCTCAGATATATGTCTATGGTTATGTTCTACTGTGCCATTTTGATGATGCAATGACAGACAAGGTGATGAATAATGCCAAAACTAGCAAGAAAAAACCTTAGAAAAGACCCTGGACTCCCAGACTAGTCTGTTTCTGCTTAACTGGAGTTTACCATGATGGACATAATTGTTGAAAAATAGAGAGAGCATTACCATTGGACTTTGAAAGGTAAATCCAAGTGCTATGAGTGAATGCATCCAAAAATTAATAATATAATAATAAAATTATCCATCAAAAGAAAGCAAGGGAGATCGGATGGGCCCTCAAATCACTAAAAACATGTTCAAGAGGTTCAGTGTAATTAGTAGTGAGTGGTTTGAAGATAGGTGATAAACCTTGAGACCACATGCATAGCAAGAATGTGAAATATTACACTGTTTGAGGGTAGATTTTATAATTATGGAATGTGAACCTGATAGAAACATTAATAAGTGGGGAAAAGTGTTTAGTAGAAGAGGTAGGAGTAGGGCAGTTAGTTTGGTTACAACTAACTGATTAGTTAGTTAGCAGACAGTTAGTTAGTTACAACTAATTGATTAGTTAGTTAGCAGAATATAAAAGGGAATGGGAAGAATTAGTGAAGGGGGGATATTGAGTAAGTAGGAGGTTGGTGAGGCCTCAAACTCACTGTGTAAGCTGTTAGGTGTTGGAAGCACTAATCATAATAAAAATTCATTCAATACCTGAACCAGTTCTATCAACTGGTATCAGAGCTCCGATCTTGGAGCCCCTTTTCTGTTCATGGTTATGATCTTGGAGCCCAAGAATTTAATGGAAGCTATGGTTAAAGCATGGAGGGTGGAAGAAAATAATAGAATCTTGGAAAAATTACCTATGAATCATGGGAAAGTGGGTAATGTACAAAAAAGTGTACCAGTGGGGCAGAAGTGGGTGAAGGACTGGCTGCCAGCCAATAACAAGATGACTGGCCTTCGTAACATGGCAACAACAGGGAATGGAGGGTGGAAAGGTAGGAGAACCTTCCATGATTTGTCTCCTGCAGAGGTGAGCGAGAAGGCGAGGAAAGGGGAATGTTTCACATGTGAGAAGTATAATCCAATCCATGTGTGCAAAAATAAACAATTTAGACTGATGATGATCATGGAGGAAGAGGATGAGGAAGAGCCTAAGAACCAGCAGCAGGAAAAGGAGGAGGAAGATATGGGCAAATTTCATCAATTGTCCTTACATAGCATTGAAGGGTTGCCACCCAAAAATCTTTGAAATTGTGGGGACAAATTAAAAGTAAGAAGCTGATTGTGTTAATTGATCGTGGAGCCAGCCACAACTTCATATCAGTGAAGTTAGTGAAAGAGTTGAGATTGGAGGTAACCTCTGCAAACCCTTATTTGGTAGAAGTTGGAGATGGACACAAGATTAGGTGTCAAGGAGTATGTAAATCACTGCCTATTGAACTGCAAGAATTGAAATTCACACAGAATTGTTATCTTTTTGAATTAAGGGGTGCTGATTTGGTGTTAGGAGTGGAATGGTTGGCTGGATTGGGGGAGGTTGAGGCCAACTTTGAAAAATTGACATTGACAGTGAAATGGCAGAACAAAAAGGTGACTCTAAGAGCTGATCCAGAGTTGGTAAAGGCTGCCATTAGCATGAAAATGGTCAAGGGTACCATGCTGGAAACTGACCAAGGGTTTAGGGTGGAAAAAGGGTAGAAGAAGAGAAGACAAGGGAAGCAGTGCCTGAACTAGTGGCCCAGGTATTGCACAGTTTGAGCATGTTTTCCAGGAGCCTCAAGGGCTGCCACCACATAGAGAGAGAGATCATGCTATTAATATCCAGGAGGGCACAAGGATACCCAATTTAAGGCATTACAAATACCCCCATTACCAGAAGGATTAAATTGAAAAGATGGTAAGGGATATGCTAATTGCTGGAATTATTAGAACCAGTACTAGTCCATATGCTAATCCAGTGATTTTAGTTAAGAAAAAGGATGGGAGTTGGAGGTCTTGTGTAGATTATAGGGCACTCAATAAGATCATTGTGTCTGACAGGTTTCCTATACCCATTATAGAAGAATTATTGGATGAAATTGGTGGAGCTGAATGATTTTCAAAACTGGATTTGCATTCTGGGTACCATCAAATTAGAATGAAGGAAGAGGACATCCAGAAAACAGCTTTTAGAACACATGAGGGTCATTATGAATTTTTAGTCATGCCCTTTGGGTTGACTAATGCACCGTCAACATTTTAGGCACTCATGAATGGGGTGCTTAGGCCCTTTTTAAGGCAATTTGCCTTGGTATTTTTTGATGACATACTGGTGTACAGCAACTGCTTGAGGGACCATCAGCTGCATTTGAAGACCATTTTGCAAGTTCTGCAGCAGCATGACTTGAGGGTGAACAAGAAGAAGTGCATTTTTGGCCAGAATTCTTTGGAATATTTGGGACACCACATCATTTCCGGGCAGGGAGTGGAAGCAGACCCCAGCAAATTGGCAGCCATGACTGAGTGGCCTAAACCTAAAGATGTTAAAGGATTAAGGGGATTTTTGAGGTTAACAGGGTATTGCAGGAGGTTTGTGAATGATTATGGGAGAATTACACAACCATTGAATGCATTACTCAAGAAGCATGCATTTCATTGGGGAGAAGAGACTACTTCTGCATTTGAAGAACTTAAGGCAGCAATGCAGAAGCTACCTATTTTGGCAATTCCAGACTTTTCTAAGGGTTTTATTCTGGAAACTGATGCATCAGGGACTGGGCTGGGAGCAGTGTTGTTTCAGGAGGAGAAACCCTTAGCTTTTTGGAGCAAGGCTCTTTCAGAAAGGGCTCAGCTCAAGTCAGTCTATGAGAGGGAATTAATGGCTGTGGTGTTAGCTGTGAAGAAGTGGAGACATTATCTGCTAGAAAAAAAATTATAATTAAAACTGATCAAAGAAGTCTGAAATTTTTAAATGAGTGGAGGCTTATGAGTGAAGAGCAGTTCAAGTGGGCTACTAAACTGATTGGTTATGACCTTGGCATCCAGTTTTTGCCAGGAAAGGAAAATATAGTAGCTGATGCACTATCTCGACAATTTTCATTTTCAGCAATTTCCATGGTGCAAGAAGAGGAATGGGCTAATTGGGAGGAAGAAATACAAGCTGACCCTCAATTATATGCACTGTGCCAAGGGGTTCTGACCAAAACAGCAGAGAAGCCAGGGTATGCTATTCATGGAGGAAGGCTATACTTCAAAGAAAGGTTAGTTCTATCAAAAAACTCCTCTAGAATTCCTTTTCTGTTAAAAGAGTTGCATGACTCCCCCTTTAGGAGGACATTCAGGGTTTTTTTAGAACCTTCAAGAGAGTGACTAATGTGCTGTTTTGGCAAGGTATGATGAAAACTATAAGGGATTATGCTGCTGCTTGTGAAATCTGTCAGAAAAATAAGGTCAACATTTAGCTCCTGCAGGACTGTTACAGCCACTACCTATTCCAACTAAGGTGTGGACAGATATATCCATGGATTTCATTGGGGGATTACCAAAAGCTCAAGGGAAAGATACTATATTGGTGGTAGTAGATAGGCTGACCGAGTATGCTCATTTTTTTGCATTGAGTTATCCTTGTGCAGCCAAGGAAGTAGCTGAGTTATTCATCAAAGAAGTAGTAAGGCTGCATGGTTTTCTTGCTTCAATAGTTTCTGACAGAGATAGACTCTTCATGAGTTTGTTTTGGAAGGAGTTGTTCAAAAGGGCAGGACTCAATTGAAGTTGAGCAGTGCCTACCATCCACAAACAGATGGACAGACTGAAGTAGCTAACAGGTGCTTAGAGTTTTATTTGAGGTGTTTAACTGGAACCAAACCGAAACAGTGGCCTAACCATTTGGCCTGGGCTGAATTCTGATTTAATACCAACTTCAATAGCTTAACAAAAATGTCTCCTTTCAAAGCTTTGTATAGGCAAGAACCCCCTCTGTTAATTAAGGGAGTTGACATTCCTTCAAGGATGGAAGAGATAAATCAGTTGAGTAGAGAAGGGGATGAATTATTGTAGGAGTTGAGGAGTAACCTACTTAAGGCTCAGGATCAGATGAGAAAATATGCAAATAACCATAGAAGAGAACTGATATTTCAGGAGGGAGATTGGGTTTTTTTGAAGTTGCAACCTTATAGAATGAGGTCCTTAGCAAGGAAGCCAAATGAGAAACTGAGTCCAAGATTTTATGGACCCTACAAGGTGATACAGAAAATAGGGGAGGTTGCTTATAGGTTGGAACTTCCAGAAGGAAAGCAAGATACATCCGGTTTTCCATGTATCTTTGCTCAAAAAGGCAGTTCAACCCACTTGTTCCCCTCAGCCATTACCTAGAACCATGAATGAGGATTGGGAGTTGCAAGTCTGGCCAGAGAGAGTAATGCAGAGCAGGAATTCAATAGATGGCAGAAGGGAGGTCCTCATCAAGTGACAAGATTTACCCCATCATGAAGACAGTTGAGAACTTGCTGAGGAAATACAAATGTTTTTCCTCAGTTTGACCTTGAGGACAAGGTCAATCTTGAAAAAAAGGGGGGGGGGGGTATTGATAGAAACATTAATAAGTGGGGGAAAGTGTTTAGTAGAAGAGGTAGGAGTAGGGCAGTTAGTTAGTTACAACTAACTGATTAGTTAGTTAGCAGACAGTTAGTTAGTTAGTTACAAGTAACTGATTAGTTAGTTAGCAGAATATAAAAGGGAATGGGGAGAATTAGTGAAGGGGGGATATCGAGTAAGTAGGAGGTTGATTAGGCCTCAAACTCACTATGTAAGCTGTTAGGTGTTGGAAGCACCAATCATAATAAAAATTCATTCATTACCTGAACTAGTTCTATTAGAACCCCTTAATCTACATTGCCAAGAGGACATGGTGATGGAACCATTATAGTAGAAGTATTAATGTATTATTCACAATATTATTAGGTGTAGTAGATGAATTTGAAACTGTAGAGTGAGAGACAATTAGAAGATATGAAAAGTGTATAGTCTATTATAACATTGTCAATCATCATACAACATGATTATGGAGGAATTGCCTATGATGTTGATGTAGGTTTCTACTTTCTAGCATTCATTCTTTCCTTAATTGGTGTTTTAGATACTGATTTCTCTTTTGAAAAGACATTCGAATTTTGCTTTATGTTCACTCAATAATTTGAAGAGCATGCAAAGTTGCATAATAACCTTGATTATATCTTTGGCATTTGTTTCTCGATGCAGTCCATGATTTCTAGAGCCCATGCTGAAGTGAAAGAATTGCGGCAATCAATTGAGCTTTTAAAGGCTGAAGGTGAAAAGTTGGAGGTAAAACTATACATCATTTGCTTTGGAAGTAGTTTTACAGAATTTGTCCTATTTAGTTTTCAATTATTTCACGCATTAACAGTTAATATGAAATAGCTGAAAAACCATAGAATCATAGTTGTCAATCACATAATCATGACGTGAAGCGGTTGACCCCTAAAGTGGGATAGTGGATATCGGGATGACCGTTATTTTAATATTTTTTTTTACCTATTCTGAATTTATATATATATATATATATATATATATATATAGTTGTAGATTTTTACATATTTTATACATATAATTTGTATTGTTTAATAATATTTATATATTTTTCACTGTATTTATATTCTTTTTTACTTAGTGTGTAACTCTGTATATATATATATTGTGATTTGGAATTTTTATCATTTAGTTTCTTATATTATATATTATTTTTAATTTAGTTTTTATTACTATTATTAGTTAGTTAACTATTTTTTTTATTACTATAATTTTTAATTTATTGTATGATATATTATGCCCTATTTAGTTTATTATATTAACAGTTTACAGATTTATTTTACCACATAGCAGTTTAGGTAACAAGTTAGTTAAAAAGTCACACTTGTAAAAATATCTTGCCAGATAAATGGTGGACTTGAGGCCCAAGGCCCAATACATTAGAAAAGAGGAAAAAAACACCCTAAAAGTTTAAAACCCTAAGGACCCAATCCATGTACCCATGTTCTGTTTGCTCAGCCGTCAGTGTTAAAGTATAAAATTGAAATTCACGACACTCAAATGGAAGAGGGAGGTCGGCGACGGCATAAGAGAGGTCAGAGGTCGGTGACGACGGCACGAGGGAAGTCAAAGAGTGTCCAGCACGGTGGCGGCATGAGGGTATTTTTGAGTTTTCTTTTGAAATCCAAGTCGCAATTGTGAAACCGCTACAGAGCTCGCGATAGCACCATCCTGCTCCAGTGCGATAGCGGACATGACGGCCGCTACTTCAATCCACCCCACAAAAGAGGTCTCCGTCTCGGCCAGGGGATGCTCTGCTCCGCTCCTACCGCTATTGGGTACATAGCATAGAATAAAATCTTTAGCTCGTGAAATATTTAGAGAGAGAATAGCCAAAAGATATGTAAAGACTAAAACACCATTTGCTAAAGGCTGGTGTTCCCGTTAAAGAACTAGGAAAAGCAAATGTAAAACATTGTTTACCAATTTGGTTGAATAATCCTTGATCCAAAGACTGCATCCACGTGTTAGGAGTGAGAATGAAGGTCCTAGACAGTTACAAGTTTACTATTGAAAGAGGAGGAATGGGGGAAATTAGTAACGAGGGTAGTTTGGGGAAAGTGAGAATTTTATTAGGTTGTGGTGAAATGTGAGGTCTGTTGGTATTAATAAAGTCTGTTAAGGGAAAGAGAGATTCATTCATATTCATCATATTTGTAAATTGAGCTTAGGCTCTTTGTGAAAGGGTATTAGAGTATATGTAAATAACTATAAAACAGTTTGCAAGGGCTGTTAGCTTTTGCTAACAACACTACACTTGTATCAGGATGTTAGTTTACTAACTGAATTCTGTTATTTAGTTATCCTGTTATAAACTGAATTTTGTTATTCAGTTATCCTGTTATAACAGAATTCTGTTATTCTGTTTTGTGCTTAGGCTGAAGGCCTAGAGGTCTACAAATACCTCTTTTGTAACTAACTTTGTAACTAAGTTTCATACTCAATAATATCAATATCATTTCTCAATATTTTTCTCTCTTTCTCTGTTCTCTAAACCTAAAATGGTATCTAGAGCCAGTTTTTCGTGAAAGCTCTTCTCTTTGATTTTTCTAGTTTCTTCTTCCACATCCATGGCTTCCGCATCTCAAGGTTTTGCTTCGCACTCTTTTCCGACGTCCATAGCTGAGAAGCTAGACGATTCCAACTACCTACACTGGCGGCAACATGTCGAACCAGTAATCAAATCACACAAGCTGCAACGTTTTGTGGTAAATCCAATTGTTTTGCCTCGATATCTCACGGAAGAGGATTGAATTGCCAAACATGTCAATCCAGAGTATGAGACCTGGGAAGTTTAGGACCAAACGCTCCTCATTTGGCTCCAATCCACTCTTTTGAAGTCTGTTCTCACATGTTTTAGGCTCGAATCACTCCTATCAGGTGTAGGAGAAGATGCATGAGCATTTTAGTCTTCACACCAAATTGAGAGCGCGCCAGCTGCGAACTGCGATGCGCGCAGTTTCGCTTGAAGGAAAATCAATGGATGAATATCTCCATAAGATTTAAGGCTATGTCGATGAGCTTGCAGGTAATGGTTTACCGGTTCGCGATGTTCCCGACAGGGGTTGTGGTGGTGGCAGATAATGCCAACTTCGAGTGCCAAATTTGTCTCAAATATGGATATACTGCTAATGTATTCATTTTTGAACTGACATGAGCTTTCAGCCTCATGAGTCACTTACCTTTTTTGATCCAACTACACTTCAACCAATTTCTTATTCTTCTTGTTCGAGTAGATCTTCAAACACTTGGGTTAATCCTAATCCCAAGCCTGTTGCTCAGCCAACCAATCAATCAACCTAGTGCTATGCTTACAAACTCAGCTTCTCATGGCAACGATCAAGTTCGTTCAACCTGGATTCCAGATTCTGGAGCTAGCTTCCATGTGACTGGTGAACCACAACATATCAAACAGTTTGCACACTTTGATGGACCTCACCAAATCTTTATAGGAAATGAAGGTTTGTATATTTCTAGTACTGGTTCCTCATCCTTTGTGCCTCCTTATGACTCATATTATTTTCAAACTTGATAAGCTATTGCATCTTCCTTCAATTTCCAAAAATTTGTTAAGTGTGAGTCAGTTTGCTAGGGATAATTCTGTTTTCTTTGAGTTGCATCCTCACTTTTGTCTTGTGAAATCACAGGCGACCAATAAAGTACTCCTTCAGGGTGTTGTTGGTGCTGATGGTCTTTATTCATTCCATAACTTCAAATTTCAAGATCACTCTCCTCAGCTGTTGTCAACTTCGACTTTTGCTTCAATCACATCTCCTACTGTTAATAAAAGTTCTGTTGTAGCTTCTAGTTCTATAAATTCACCTCCTAGCACTGTTAGTCTATGGCATGCTAGGCTTGTACTGAAGTTAGTTTTCAGACTTTTGTGTTTCTTGTTGCATGGGAAAATCTCACAGGCTGTCATCTCATTTATCTACTTCTGTTTACTCTCCTCTAGAACTTATCTTTACAGATTTATGGGGGCCATTTCATTTAACTACCTATTCTGGCTTCAAATACTATGTATCCTTCATTGATGCTTTTTCTAGATATACTTGGATATTTCCTATTAAAACCAAAGTTGAAACTACATCTGTTTTTCAAGATTTTAAATCTTTAGTTGAATTGCAGCTTAATACCAAAATTAAAAGTGTTCAATCTGATTGGGGGGTGAGTATAGACCTTTTTCTGCTGTCCTAACCTATCTCTCATAGATTGATTTGTCCTCACACACATCATCAAAATAGTGTGGTTGAGAGAAAACACATGCACATAGTTGATCTAGGTCTCACTTTGTTACATCATGCAACTTTACCTCTACAATTTTGGGACTATGCCTTTACTACTGCTGTCTACCTGATTAATAGACTGCCTACTGCATCTCTAAACTTTGCTATTCCCTTTGTCACTCTTTTCAACAAAGATCTTGACTTCCATTTTCTTAAAACCTTTGGTTGTGCCTGTTTTCCTTTGTTAAACCTTATCATACTCATAAACTCAATTTTTGTTCTCAGGAATGTGTGTTTTTGGGGTACCCCTCATCTCATAAAGGCTATAAATGTTTGTCTTCAACTGGCAGAATTTATATTTCTAAGGATGTGCTGTTTAATGAACTGAGATTTCCTTATTTGGATCTATTTCCTTCATCTTCTATCCCAGTACAGAACATTACCTCCTATTTTAGTCTTAATCTCCTCCTCGTGTAACTCCTACACCTTCACTTTCACAATTGCCTTCCTCTCACTCACCTTCTGCTTCCTATATTCCTCCTGGCTTTGCTTCTGTCTCAAATCAACCTTCATTTGAGTCTACATCTCACACTCAGTCATCCAATACAGAGTCTCATAATGAATCTATACCTGCTCCAACTTTAGTTCCTACTAATACTCATCCTATGCAAACTAGATCCAAGTCTGGAATTCATAATCCTAGACTGCATCCTTCACTGTTTCTTACTCATTTTGAACCTAAAAATGTCAAATAGGCCCTAGAATGTTTAGATTGGTTTGCAGCTATGCAAGAGGAGTATAATGCTTTACTAAAAAACAAAACTTGGGACTTAGTTCCCTTACCTGCCAATAGACAAGCTATTGGGTGCAAATGGGTTTTCAGACTAAAAGAAAATGTTGATGGTTCCATTAATAAGTTCAAAGCTAGATTAGTTGGCTAAGGATCTTCATCAGATTCATGGTTTTGATTTTCATGAGACATTCTCTCCTGTGGTAAAGCCTGTTACAATTCATATTGTTCTCACTCTTGCTCTCTCAAGGATGGGAGTTATTTCAGCTTGATGTCAACAATGCTTTTCTTAATGGGTTGCTAGAGGAATCTGGTTTTATGACTCAGCCTCCAGGCTTTGAGGTTGGAGATAAATCCCTGGTCGGTAAGCTTAATTGGGCTCTAGGGCTTGAAACAAGCTCCAAGGCAATGGTTTGACAGGTTAAAATCTACACTGCGTCAGCTTGGATTTGTGGGAAGCAAATGTGATTCTTCTTTGTTCATCTACACATATCTAAAGCATACTGTATATCTTTTAGTTTATGTGGATGACATCATCATTACAAGCAATTCTGTCTCTCTTATTCAGTAGTTAACTTCCAAACTAAATACTGCCTTCTCTCTTAAGCAGTTGGGTCACTTGTATTATTTTTTGGGACTAGAGATAAAATACATTCCTAAAAACTCTATACTAATGACTCAAAGCAAATATGTTTGTGATTTACTTCATAAAACTCAAATGGCAGAGGCACACTCTATTTCTTCTCCCATGGTTTCCAACTGTAAACTGTCCAAATATGGTGTTGATCTATTTCATGACCCAACACTCTACAAATCAGTAGTGGGTGCTCTGCAATATGCTACTCTCATTAGGCCTGAAATCAGTTTTGCTGTTAATAAAGTCTGTCAATATATGGCTAGTCCTCTGGATTCTCATTGGGTAGTGGTTAAAAGCAGTGTTATTAAAAAGCGGTTATGGCGGCGCCATGGCGGTCGTTGCGGAATTGCGGTAATGGCAGAATAGCGCTTTTTTTTTTTTTGAAATTTGGCGCAACAGGTGTTGGGCTGACCCGACCCAACCCTACCCGAATTTCTTCTGCAAAAGGAGACTCGGAGCGTGAGCACGAACAGAACAGCAGTCTCCAATGCGACCAGCAACAGTCTCCAGCGTGATGAACGGCAGCGACGGCGACGCACACGACGAACGACAGTCTCCAGCGTGACGACAGCAGCAGGCCAGTAGCGCGACACCCCGCACCAATGTACGACAGCGACAGCGTACTACCCTTCAGTGTTCTGGTGCTGTTTTTTTGTTTTTTTTTTTCTGTTTGACACCCATTTTTTATATTTGGAGCTGTTTTTTTTCCTGTTTGACACCCATTTTTTATTTTTGACACACCCGTTTTTATTTTTTTTTTCTGTTTGACACCACGCTTTTTTTTTTCTTTTCAGTCCTCTTCTAAATGGCTGAACCATCATGAAACTTTTAGTTTATTTGGATGCAATCCATTGTTTTTTAAATTTTTTATTTATATTTTATCTATTGTTTTGTTAATATTTATATGTGTATATATATATATATTTTTTTTTTTTTTTTTTGTTCGCCATGATGTCTGCCATTTTCCGTTACGCCATCTGCCATATTTTTATGGTTGATTTTTGGCTTTCCGCCATGAACCGCCATCCGTCATTAACAACATTGGTTAAAAGGATCTTGAGATATCTCAAGGGTACCTTGTCTCGTGGTTTACTTCTTCAGCTTGCTTCCATGATGAAACCTTTGGCTCTTTATGCTTTTTGTGATGCTGATTGGGCATTAGATGTAGATGATAGGTGTTCTACTTCAGGGGCTGCCATCTTTCTTGGCTCCAACTTGATATCCTGGTGGTCTCACAAGCAGAAAGTCACAGCTAGGTCCAGTATTGAAGCTGAATATCGTAGCTTGGCTCAAACCTCTATTGAATAACTTGGATTCAAGCTCTTTTAACAAAATTACACGTTTCCTTCAATACTCCCGCTCTTTATTGTGATAATCAAAGTGCTGTACCCATTGTTCATAATCCAGTGTTCCACAGTTGCACGAAACATATGGAAATTGATGTCTTTTTTGTGAGGGAGAAGGTTCTGGCTAAGCAGCTTTCAGTCTTGCATATTCCATCTTTGGCTCAGTGGGCAGATGTTTTAACCAAGCCACTTTCTTTTTAGGTTCTAAGGGACAAACACAATGTGAAGAGTTTTTTCTCTGAAAAATCTTCCCCTTAAGTTTGAGGGGGGGTATTAGAGTATATGTAAATAACTGTAAAACAGTTTGCAAGGGCTGTTAGCAAGCTAACAGCACTACACTTGTATCAGGATGTTAGTTTACTAACTGAATCCTGTTATAAACTGAATTCTGTTATTCAATTATCCTGTTAAACAAAATTCTCTTATTTTGTTTTGTGCTTAGGCTGAAGGCCTAGAGGTCTATAATTACCTCTTTTATAACTAACTTTGTAACTAATTTTCAGACTCAATAATATCAGTATCATTTCTCAATATTTTTCTCTATAACAGGCCACAAATTCTATATTTTATCAAAAGGTATATAATTTGGCAGCATGGAAGTTTGCCCTAGGAATCCGAGATACATAATATGATATATGATACAATATGGATTTGGGGGGTTCTTAAAAGCGAAGATACCACACAATCAAGGTATGTTAAGAAAATTGTATATAAAAATATGAGTGTACAACATTTGTAAACAAACATTTGAATTATTAACTACTCGTTAATATTTAATAGGCTAAAATGTTTTTCATCCTTGTAAAATATCCAAAGTATGCTTTTCATCCCTGGAAGATTTTTTGTACATTTTTCGTCCCCACAATATCAAAATGTGTGGTTTTTTTGCTTGGAGTGAGGCTTGGTCTTACTGAACCTACGTGGTAGTGGGTTATGCAACACGTGTCAAGCCATTTCTCCCTTCCCTTCCAATTCACCCTCTCCACTAACTCCCTCCATGCCACCTACTCCTTCCTTTGGCCTCTCCTCTCCCCTTCCCCTTGCCCGCTCCACCCTCCATTCCTTCCTCCTTTCCTCTCCCTCCACAACGAGCCCCTCAAATCCATCACCCACCTCCAATACCACCATTGCCTAGATCCAAACTTTCATATGCCACCCTCCCGACAACGACGACGCCTGGCCCAACCTCCTCCCCCTCCAAGATCAACCATAATCCCCTTCGTGCTCACCTGAACCCTAGCTCAATTTGAACCCAGACAAACCCTACCCCCATCTAGCCCATGTTGAACAAGTGTGGCCCCATTGCAAATGACGAAATCTTTTTTGGGGAGACAACTATGGAGAATGTTAAAGAAATTAAAACTATTCTGAGGACGTTTGAACTTGTGTCAGGCCTAAAAATAAATTTTGCAAAGAGATGCTTTGGAGCTTTTGGTGAAATAGATCAATGGAAGCAACAAGCAGCCAAATATTTGAATTGTGGATTGCTGACTTTTCCTCTTGTTTACCTGGGTATACCTATAAGGGCCAACCCAAGGCGACAACACATGTGGGATTCCATTATTCAGAAATGTGAGCGAAAGTTAGCAAAGTGAAAACAGAGACACATATCCTTCGGGGGGAGAGTGACACTAATACAATCAGTCCTAACATCGATCCTATCTACTTTTCTTTTTTCAGGGTACCTAAAGCAATGGTGGATAGGCTGGTGAGAATACAACATCGATTCCTGTGGGGAGGTGCAGCTGACCAAAATAAGATTCCATGGATCAGTTGGGACGTAGTGTGCTTACCAAAAGAAAAGGGAGGCCTGGGCATCAAGGACATCAGCAATTTTAACCTTGCATTGCTCGACAAATGGAAGTGGAATCTCATGCAAAACCAAGAACTATGGGCTAGGGTATTAGAATCCAAATATGGTGGATGAAGGGGTTTGATAAATGCAACTTAAGCAGCTCATGAATCAATTTGGTGGAGAGATCTAAAAAAGGTTCTCCTTCATTCACACCAGGGGCAACTTATCCAAAATGGGATGAAATGGAGGGTTCGAAGTGGAGATAAAATCAAATTCTGGGAGGATAGGTGGTTAGGTGGGGAGGATACATTGGCAGGAAAATATCCTAGACTTTACGTGATATCATCACAACAACATCAGCTTGTTCGACAGATGGGAAGTCATAAAAACATAGGATGGGAGTGGAATTTCACCTAGAGAAGGCCACTGTTTGACACTGAAATTGACTTGGCTGTCAATTTTCTAAGAGAGGTTGAAGGTAAGGTTATTCAGTAACAAGGATCTGATGAGGGGGAGTGGACTGCAGACCCAACAAGCCAATATTCAACACGTAACGCATATCAAATGTTAGAGGAGGAGGCAGCTGCGGGAAGTCAAGAGGAGTGCTTTGTGGAATTGTGGAGATTAAAGATTCCGAATAGAATAGCAGTCTTTGCGTGGAGGCTACTTAGAGACAGACTGCCTACCAGAAAAAATCTGCAGAGGAGACAAGTGTAGCTCACAGATACGCTTTGTCCTTTTTGCAGAAATGCAGAGGAGGGTGCATCACATTTATTCTCCCATTGCAGCAAAATCCAACCTATTTGGTGGGAAACCATGTCATGGCTGAATATAAAAGGTGCTTTTCCAATAATTCCACAACAACATTTTCTTCAACACATAGGTGTTCAAGTTGATGGTGTAAGGCTCAAGAGATGGCACTGTTGGTGGTTAGCTTTAACATGGTCTATTTGGAAGCTCCGAAACAGTATAATGTTCTCTAATGCAACCTTTAATGCTAATAAATTGTTTGAAGATGCTACATTCCTCATTTGGACTTGACTAAGGGGTTTTGAGAAAGATTTCACAATCCATTTTAACCAATGGTCAAGTAGTATTAGTCAAGGTTTTTGTATCAGTAGAGGCTAGAACAGTTTGCAGAGCAACACATGTAAATTTTAATTATATCCTTACTTTGGTTCTCCTTTAGACTATGTTTGTCTGACTGTGGAACCAACAGTAAGGTATACTTTATGTGTGTATATCAGTACCCCTGGTACTTCATTTTATATAAATACAATATTATTTTTGCCGATAAAAAAAAAACTTAAGGAGTGGGGGGGGGGGGGGGGGAATTAAGTCTTGAAATTTTTTCGACTAACAAGTTTTAATCCCTTTAAAATGATATGTGATAGATTTAGAATGTAGAAGAAGAAGCAGTAATCAATTTAACAATGTTATTTAAATGTGAAAGACAAAGTAAATTGCAATAAAATAAACGAGATAAGGGAAGAGAGAATTGCAAACTCGATTTATATTGGTTCGGCCACTTCTTGTGCCTACATCCAATCCTCAAGTAATCCACTTGAGATTTTCCACTATCCTTGTAAATCTTTTACAATCTTTGGACACACCTTGGGATCCCTCACCTTTGGGTTCGAGTTTCTCACACGCCAAGAGACAAACAATCTCTTGATTACAACTGAGTTTTATAAGATGAACAAAATGATTTCTCTCTTTTAGAGCAGATGATACAACTTGAAGTTTATAGAAGAATTCTCAATAATTTGCAAGAGTTTGGCCAAAGATGTTTACAGAGGTTTTGAAAGTTAAGTTCTCTGAGAACATATATATATATATATATATAATATATATAGGTCCATTGTGCCTATTCAAAATAGTTTGAAGAAATGTGTCTTTTTAAAAGATTTTCTAAAACTTTTTTACTAGTAATCGATTACATGACACTTGTAATCGATTACACAGTCATATCTTTGAAGGGTTATGACTTTTCAATAATTTTTCTGAAATCTCTTTGCTGGTAATCGATTACATGACTCTTGTAATTGATTACATGGATCAAAATTCAAATGATTTTGTGTCGTTGGTTCATCAATTCAAAATTTTCAATATGCCATTTTCACAAACTCTGGTAATCGATTACACAAACTTGGTAATCGATTATCAGTTCAAAAAGAGATTTCTGAACTGATTTAACTTTAATAAAAGAATTTTGCAGTAAAGATTTTGAGGCCAAACTATAGCAAACAAAAAGAGATTCTTGGTAATCGATTACCAGGTTCAGAAATCTTTACCGTCAAAATTCTTTCATTAAAGTTAAATCAGTTCAGAAATCTCTTTTTGAACTGATAATCGATTGCCAAAGAATTTGTGAAAATGACATATTGAAAATTTTGAACTGATGAACTAACGGCACAACATTATTTGAATTTTGATCTGTGTAATCGATTACATGAGTCATGTAATCAATTACCAGCGAAGAGATTTCAGAAAAACTATTGAAAAGTCACAACCCTTCAAAGATATGACTGTGTAATCGATTACAATTGTCATGCAATCGATTACCAGTGAAAAAGTTTCAGAAATTGCCAACCAATTATGCTCGCAAAAAAGTTTCAGAAATTACCGACCAATTCAGAAATTGGATTAGGGGTCGAGTATCTTCCTTAGAGATTATGTTGTAGATTTCATTGTTGTGCTCTCATGTTTCTTGTTGCATTTCCTTGTTGTGCTCGTTTGTTTCTTTCTGGATCTGAGAAAAGGGGTTCCATTCAGTAATTTTTTGCAATTTTGGTGGTTGTTAACCGTCAAAAATTGTATTTTGATATTTTTTTATTATATTTTATGCAATTTTTGGCGATTTTTGATCCCCAAAAAATTGTATTTTAATTTTTAAATTTTAAAAATGTCATGTAGGTTTCTTTGTGGGTGAACAATACTCGTGCCTACTATTGGGCTTGTTTGGCAGCCACCACGCTGCCCTCTTGTTGTTTTGCACCAATGATTTTTCCAAAGACCACCACGTCGTCCAAGTGCACAGCCAACTCAAAACACCGTCACACATGACCCCTTGTAGGGTCATGGCACGTGAAGTTCACGCACATGACTCATGATGCATCTCTGGCGTCACACTAATCTTCTCTCCCTCTGTCTCAAGGCATCCTCGGTGGATCTTTTTGCTTTTTTCACGGGTGATCAATACCCGTCGCCATTGCTGAAGACCACTACGCCATCTACGTATGTAGCCAACTCAAAACACTGCCACACATGGCCCCACCCACGAGGGCCCTTGCAAGTGAAGTTCATGCACACAACGCATGGCGTAGACCACTACGCCATCTACGTGTGTAGCCAACTCAAAACACTGCCACACATGGCCCCACCCACGAGGGCCCTTGCAAGTGAAGTTCATGCACACAACGCATGGTGCATCTTTGGCGAGAGTCACACTGGTCTCCATCGTCATTGCAGGCTTCGTTGGCTACCGCCGAGCCATGTTTATTCGGCGCAACATGACTCAAAGCACCTTTAGTTTCTATTGGGTTTACCACATTAGTAACAAGCTTGGTTCATGTCACAAATATGCTATAGCTTGAGGAAGTGTGAGATTCTGTCTTAATATTATTCCTAAAATTATATTTATTATTGGAATATTCTATTTCCTATTAATTAGTAATTGATTGATCTTGTAATCAATATTGACTCCTTCTTCATATTATAAATAACATGAGGTGTGGTCTACTTTGACACACAACACAACAGTTAAAAATACTGTTATAAGTAGTAACTCATTGACCTATTACTTTGACGTAGATAAATGATGGTATTTTTATAACTACATAACAAAGGCATTACATTTAAAGTTTGTTACAGGGAGTGTGACTTTACAGTTGCCTTTTTATGTCATTGGGTTGACATACTATGAATTTGAGAAAACCCCTTTCCGATTGCTATTGCTATTCAAATATTCACGGTACTTGTCATACTTATTGTTTTCAGAAGAGTGCATTACATGCAGAAGAGCAATTCTTACATGGAAGGACAAAACTCAGGTTTGCAACTTACGAATGAAGAGCCATAACATTGATTTTCTATTTATGCATTGATAACAATTATTTATAAATATTATAATTTATAACAGACATGCAGGAAAGCAGATCCGTAACGTGATTCAATCAGCATATAAAATTGAAATACGAGCAGGGGGTATGCATAATATTGTAATTTCTTTTTTAAGGAAAAGATGTTGCCAACCAATGAGATAAGTTGGTGATTGGACCGTGTGCTTTTGATGATTTGGCTTGTTTTTATGTTAGGTTTAAAAGATATCCTTGGAGAACTCCCTAAAAGAGAAACATCTCTCTTCCGATCTCAGGTAATTATTCTGTTGGCAGAATCACATCTCTCATTGCGTAGGTTTAGATGAAAGTTTTCAAGAGTTAACCCATAAAATGGCATTGTGAAAAATGTTAACTTTTTTACTTTACTTTAAACATTCTTATCATGGATGAATGGGTAGCTATAATAAATAATAATTTAATTCATATTTACTAGACCCAACCAAGGCATTAGCTTAATTAGGGGATTGGGCGTAGCTCAACTTGTAATTGTTGAGATCCGTTGAGCTTTCTCCGTCTGTTATTTCCTTATCTTTGTTGATTACTTGTGCATATTTAGATCTAGAGTTTACTATTTTTTTAGTCCCTAAACTTTTTTATGATTTATGTTTTTAGTCCTTAAAATGTGAATTTGGACCTAACTCAACCCCAAAAGTTAGCTCAAAGGGTGATGGTTGTCTCCCACTTATATATTCTATTGTGGTCTTATCTCTAGTCAATGTGGAACTTGAGTTTTTCTCAACACATGCCCAACACTATTGGGTTTGGTGTGTGAATGACATGGTAGGTGACCCGTTTAATGGATCTAGGATAAATTTTGATACCATCTTAGAACTTGGGTTTGAGCCTAAATCAACCCTAAAAGCTAGCTCAGAGGGTGACCTAATCTTTGATACCATCTTTAGATTTAAGAACTTGCTGCAAATATGTAACCTAATCCCAAAATCATGGGATTTACTTTACATATTTCCTATTATTTATCAACAAATAGGACAGAAAAATCAAGAGCAAGGGTTAGTTTGATTAGAGTATGTACATAAGAGTTGTAGTATTCAACTGCACTCTTAGTTAAAGGGAGTTAGTTAAGAAGTTTGTTAGTCCTCCTAATTAGTTAGAAGTTTGTTACAAACAGTTGCAGTAACTGTTCTATATATAACTCTCTGACACAATATTCAGTGGCCAAATATATTTCTCCTTTCTTCACTCTCATGTTTTTATGTCTCAAACTCTTTCTTATCTTCTTTTATATACTGCTCCGTTTCTAATATGGTATCCAGAGCTTGGTTAGATCGATACAATAGAATGCATATCTTTCTTCTTTTCCTAACTCCATAGCACACAAACTCAATGATTCTACCTTTCCTCTTTGGCGACAACAGGTGGAGCCAGTGATTAAATCACATCGTCTTCAACGATTTGTGGCAAATCCCCAAATTCTGCTGCGATTTTTGTCAGAAGCCAGCGTATGAGATTTGGGAGCAACAAGATCAAGTTCTTGTGACTTGGCTCCAATCAACTCTCTCCACACCAATTTTATCATGAATGCTTGGTTGTGTTCATTCCTATGAAGTTTGGGAGTGCATTCACAAGTATTTTCACAACCAGACAAAGGCCACAACGCGTCAACTTCGAACTCAGCTTCGTTCGACGACTCTTGGAACTAAATCAATGCGCGAGTTCCTATCTCATCTTCGCGTGATTGCTGATTCCCTAGCCTCTGTTGGAAGTCCTATCATGCTTCAAGAGCATGTCAGCATGATCCTTGAAGGTCTCTCCTCGGAGTATCACTCAGTCATAGCGATTATCGAGAGCAAATTTGAAACTCAACCTCTTGAGCAGGTTGAAGCTTTGCTTCTTGCTCATGTAGCGCGTCTGAGCAGTCACTTGCTGAATCTCCCTCGATCAACTTCACGCACTTGCAAACAACCAATAAGTTGTACTCGCATCAAGATCCTTTGAGTTTCTCTAACTTCCGCGGTGGCTCTAGCTGTGGCTGTGCCAGTGGTGATCACCGCGGCGGCGTCGGTGCTAGTGGTGGCAGTGGCTGAGGTCGTGGAGGCAGCTGCTTCGTGAACTTCCAATTTCAACTGTTACAAGTATGGTCACACTGCCTATGTGTGCCATTATTGGTTTGAAACAAACTATCAACCTAGTTCATCTCTTGTTCTTCATGATCCAACCTCTTCTAACTATGGACCTCATTCTCAGAACAATTTTTCATCTGGTCAGAATAACCCTAATTCGGGGCAGTCAAGTGGTGAAAATCAACCTTCCAATGTGTGGACTAATAGCAACTACAAGTCTGGTACTAACTCAAATCCTAGTGCCATGTTGACAAACACAGCTTCTCAACCAGCTTCAACATCCACTAATTGAATAACCTGATTCAGGAGCCTCCTTTCATGTGACTGGAGAATCTCAGAATATTCAACAACTTGAACCATTTGAGGGCCCTGAGCAAATCTTTATTGGGAATTATCAATGTTTGCCTATCATTTCCACTGGTTCTTCTTCTTTCATTTCCCCTTACAATTCTAATGTTTCTTTATCTCTGAAACATCTATTACATGGTCCTACAATTTCTAAAAATCTTATTAGTGTTAACCAATTTACTAAGGACAGTGGTGTCTTTTTTTGAATTCCACTCTAATCATTGTGCTGTGAAATCTCAGGTTACCAATGAAGTCTTGCTTCAAGGCAATGTTGGACCTGATGGTCTTGACAGATTCAGTTTCAGCACTCTTCTGCTGCTCCTTCTGGTTTTGCCTGTGTTTCCAGTTCAGAAAATACCTCTGTTAATTCATGTAAAAGTAGCTCTGAAAATCTCATTGTAAATCCATGTAATAGAATTAGATCTCTTTGGCATGATAGACTTGGCCATCCCAATCATCATGCACTTCAACTTGTTCTTCAACATTGTAAAATACCCACATCTAATAAAAACTTGATGGGTTTTTGTTCAGCTTGTGCAGTAGACAAGTCTCGTAGACTTCCTTCTACTCTCTCTAAATCTGTCTTTACTTCTCCTCTTGAATTAATCTATAGTGATCTGTGGGGACCCTCTTATGTTCCCTCCACTAATGAGTTTCTGTATTATATAACCTTTGTTGATGCCTTCTCTTGTTTCACTTGGATTTATCTCCTAAAGAGTCAAGTTGAAACTTTTACTGTCTTCCAAAAGTTTAAAATCATGGCTGAATTACAGTTCAATACTAAAATCAAAAGTCTTCAAACTGATTTGGGGTGGGGGGGAGTTTAGACCCTTGACATCCTTTTTAGCCAACTGTGGTATTCAACACAGACTTATATGTCCCCACACGCATCATCAAAATGAGGTGGTGGACAGAAAACACTGACACATTGTTGAACTTGGCCTCACCTTGCTACATCATCCGTCCTTACCTTTGAAATTTGGGGATTTTGCTTTCTGCACTGCTGTTTATCTGATAAACAGACTACCTACAGCATCTCTAAATTTTTCTGTTCCCTATCACATGTTGTTTCACAAACACCCTGACTATACCTTCTTAAAAACCTTTGGTTGTGCATGTTTTCCCTTGCCCAGACCCTATAATACCCACAAACTAGACTTTAGATCCCATGAGTGTCTTTTCTTGGGATATTCTTCCTCTCGTAAAGGTTACAAATGTCTGTCTCCTTCTGGCGGAATATACATTTCAAAGGATGTCCTCTTCAATGAGTCAGAATTCCCATATACTACCTTGTTTGAGTCTCCCTCCTCCCCTAGTCACCCAACCTCATCCACTCAATATCAGTTTCTACCTATACCTAACTCTAGGGGGTGGGTGGTGCCAGAGAACGGAGGGCATGACAGCGGTGAACGGTGGCCAGCTGCTGTTTGTGAGACAGGCATCAACAAAGGTGTAAACAAAATCTCTGATGACCACACTAAGCTTTATTTGTAATTTAGGATAAACAAAATCAGTATTTATTCCATAGAATCAATCAATTACTCAGTAATAAGGAATAAAATCTCTGATATTTATCTAATGATAAATAATGAAATCTGACAGATACCATGTTATACTTTCATTGGTGAGTTCTCTAGAAATAGTTGGATTTTCTCAATAATAAACATAGTTATTTGGCTGTGTTTGGAAACTTACAATGAAATTCTAAACTTTTCTTCCCCTTGTAGCTTCTGCATTCTATTGACATGATGTGAAAAGATGATAAAATTTGTGTTTTTAACTCGATAGCAAACACTTGCACAACGATAATGTGTTTTTAACTAGACCATACTTTCAATGAGTTAGTTAATTGTTAGATTCAATTAGTTTGTTGTAATTAGGCGGTTGAATAATAAGAAACAAGGCACATTTCCTATAAATAGGAGAAAGGATTGAGAGAGGGGGGTATGTTGTTGAGAAGTGTCACAGCCTTTGGCATTGGGAGGCGTAGACCCTCGAATTTTGGCAGTGTGTGTTCTTTGATGTAAATTGGGGATTTCTTCCCTATTCATTCTAGTAAAGACACCGACTTCTATTTAGACTAATCCTGAGCAAATACTGAATGTTGGCATCACCACTTGCGTCACTCTTTTGCAACTGAGACATAGTGAAAGTGAAAGTCTTTGATACCAATTAGCAAAAACCTTGAGAGAACCATACTATAAAAGTCGGAGAACCCAAAGCCTTGTAAACCCTAGGTATAATTCCATACTTCCAATGTCATACTTAAGTCCTTTGCCTTACAATTGGATTCTAACATAATGTTGAAGAGTACTTTTCATCATCCTTAATTCTTTTATGGATACTAATAGCATAACTCAAAACTTCCAACCATCACACTCCTCAACAAAATGGAACTGCCAAGTGAAAAATACCGGTATATTATTTAAACTGCATGTTTTATTGCCTGCCCATGCACATTTAAAATGTTTCGGGTGGATGTTTTCACTAAAGGTTTCTCTTCATAAATCAAATGTTGTCCTCTGCTATCAATAAAGTATTTTACTCCCTCTTATTTCCTAAATGGCTCCTATTTCTTGTTCTTCCTCACACCTTTGGTACTGTTTGTGATGTTGCTCTTAGCTTTGATAAATTATTTCCACGTGCTATTAAGTATTTCTTCCTCAATTATACTTGTGCCCAAAAGCGATAAAGTGTTATATCCCTTTCACCCTTTGTTTCTACATGTCAGGAAATGTCACCTCTTTTTTATGATATTGCTGATTCACTTCTTTGAAGGAATCCGACTTTGTCTTTTGGTGTTGCCTATTCCATGCCTTACTCCACTTGTCCTTCCTTCCTTGGTCTCATGTGTTAGCACCTTCACTTCTTAGGCCTTCTGTCATGTTCCTCCATCCGCCATTGATAACATTGATAAGAACCTTGGGAAAGCCATACCACAAAAGCTAGTTGTTGTAGTTGGAGAGCCCCAAGGCCTTATAAACCTCACACTAGAATCCCATACTCAAGTCAAAAGTCAAGCCCTTTGAGTTATCTCTTGTTCTGGTCTGTCCACCCACTACGACCCTGCTTGAGTTCTTTGTTGGCCAGCCTATAGACCTACATAAAGGTGCAGTTTTTACTCAACTCTCACCCCCTTTATAGTTGTGTAGATTATTATTTAGGAAGCACTTTTACATTCAGGATGACAACAGGTTATGATTGATGGGATGGCAACCCTAGAATCCAACCACTTTTGGGCTCTTGTTCCCTCTCCTCCTAGGACATCTGTAGTTGGCTGTTGCCTAGGTCTTTATCATCAAGGTTAGTCTAAATGGCTAGAAAGGCCGTTCAAAGGCACAAATTATGACTAGGGTTATACTGTTGATTTGTCTTCCTCGAATATTCTCCTGTACGTAAGGGAGATATTAGTGTTATTCCCCTTCCATCATTTTTACATGTTTGCATGTGTCCCCTTTCAAGATAATCCCTACTTCACGTCTCCAGTTGAATAAAACTTCGTCTTTCAGGTATTGCCTATTTCTTGTCTTCTCTTGGCCCTTCCGCCTTTGTTTATATAGTTTATATCTGCTTCAGAATGGATATTATATTTCTCGATAATGTTTTGTAAGATAAAAGTATGATTGCCTTGAACTTGGCATGGTCTCACGGTTGTATTTATCCTAGCTCTGTGCTGCTTGTTTGGTCCAAATTCAATTGGAATGCTTGGCAAGTGGTTGAACTTATGAGTCTGGGTTTTAGGTTGAAAATTTGGTGTAATAACTCTGGTTGGAAAATGAACTACTCCTTGCTGTCATGTTGATGAGTTTCCTTCACTTCTACTTAATTATGTAACAAATTTCCTTACATAGAGCCTTGAACTTTTAACAGCTATTAATGAATAGAGAAAATATGCCAAGATTAACAGATTTTGCTTGTTGTAATCTATATATAAAAACTGTCCAGTCTTCGCCACGTGTACGGCGGGACAGTTTACACCTTGTTTTTTTAATGTATTTTATTTTTGTTTTTAAAAAATTGAAATATGTTATTTTATTATTTATTTTTCATACTCTTTCATTTACTAAAAAACTGTGTATTGCACAGGTTCCAATGCTAGTTTAAAAGTAATTTCGCTGAAGCAAACTTTCTACTTTGTTTGGTTGACAGGTTTCCAAACTTGCTTCTGAGGCAAAGAAAGAAAAAAATACCATGTCGAAGGAGATCTCTAAAATTAGCAACTATGGCATCTCGGTTTGAGAAACTTTGCTTCATCATTCTCTAATCAGGACTAAAGACAATCCCCTGTTATTGTCATTATTTTAAATTCCTTCGGTTCATCATGTCCCCAGAGTTGGAAAATGTGAATGAAAAACGCATTGAGGCTACATAACTTGATAACAATGATTATTTTTTTGTTGTCTTTCTTTTCACAAAATATAAAGCTCAATAATAGCTACAATTACATTTTACTAGAAAAAAATTTCTGTATGGACTTTTAGTTAACATATCTATCAAGAATGAGCATTTTGGAATTGTTACAAATCACATGAGACTCGATTCATAGCCCTTGCTTTGAAGGGTAGGCCAATAGGCCGAATGATGTGAGTAGCTAGAAAATAAAATAATATATATGTCAAATGAGAAATGAGAAAAATTGATTTTAACTTATAGATTATAATTAAAAAAATTGATAACTGCAATTAAAACCCTAATTTTTAATACACATTTTTTTATTATTTGATTTAAATAGATACTTTTTGAACAAATTACATAAACCTCCCTTGAAGGTTTACTCATGCATCTCCTCCTTTGTTTTCACCTTACACAAATCCCCCAACTTTTTCATTCCCATTATAGTCGCATCTCCTCTCCCTCAAACTGTATTAACTCAGTTTGCTTTTATGGTCACGTACGTGATTTTAAAAAAAGAAATTATCTCCAAAACAGTCCATCTCATCTTCCTCTAGAAGCACACCAATCAAAAGAAAAAAAAAATAGTAGAAGCATAACACCAAATTGGGTTCAATGAACAACAAAGTGATCACCACCACCCTTCTCTCACTCAACCATTTGTTGTTGATTATGGTTCTTTCTTGCCATCATTGAAATGTAGAATTGCAAAGATATGTCCCCAACAATTTCCAACACTCTCAACAAAGTAAATAATGAAAGGAAAATAAGGTATGATTAAGAAAAAACAAAAATAAAAAACATGAGCCATATTAAAAAAAACATGTCTTTTTTATATTTTCCAATAAAGAATGATAAAAACAAAATATGATTAAGAAGTGGTTCTTATAGTATGAGGTTCTCAACAAAAGAGAACTTTTTTTGAGTTAACAGAGAATCAATACACGAGAAACATTGTGATTTTTTTCTTGGAGTTTCTTGACAACCAATTGCAAAAACCAATTTGGAATTAGAGGATAACAATACTGATGTGATGATGAGATTCCGAAGATGAAAGAAACCCAGAAAAAGTTGGCGTGAAAAATAAAGGAAAAAAAGAAATCCAATGAACCTTAGTTACTTTCTTCACACACTCGCATGGACATTTCACCAAAGACTTGTAGTACTGTCCTCGATAGGATCAACACCGTTACCTTTCCGTCATGGAGGCCATAGAATCAGACCTCGACCTTGACTTCACTTTATGCAAATGTTCTTGTCGCCTGACCCTTCATCTCCCTTGATGTCCCCGTGACAATCGAAGAAATTGTCATTGAAGAAGAGACAACGAAGAAGCAAAGCGTATACAAAATCAAGAAGGGGCATAGAGGAAAAAGAGATTATAGGGTTTGCGCACGACTTCGCCATCAATATCAGAAGATCTGGCAAAACTCACCCTAGATTTGAAATATCACTGGGCCTTTCGTCGTCATCACCTTCCACACTTTGGTTGTCGGATGAGGATTGAGTCTAGGTTTAGGTTTGTGTTGGGAATTGAGGGGAAGGACATTTTGGGGTTTGCAACAAAAATCCAAGATGTTAGTTAATAATGTTAGAGGAGGGGAGGCCAAAGTAATGTGAAAAAAATGAGAGGGTGCATGTGTAATTTACTCATACCTTTTAGATCGGTCATTTAAAGAACTGATTTAAAAATTTAACTTTTAAGATCAGTTAACAATTGATTTAAAAAGTTTGACTTTCAATATTAGTTGAATAATCGATGTAAAAGGTCTTTTTTAACTGATGTAAAAAGTCTTTTACGGAAAATTGGGGTTTTAATCTCAGTCATCAATTTTTTAATTATAATTTAACGGTTAAAATCAATTCTTCTCATTTTTCATTTTAATTTTTTTCTCATTTGATACACCCCCACACACATATATATATAGAGAGAGAGATAGGAAAAATCAAATTATACTAGTATAACTTAATCAACTATTATGACATTTTATAACTTGATATAAAATGTAATTTTTATCTATTTAACCGTTGAATTATATCTACATATTATCAAGATTGTGAGTGCCAAATTTTGTCAAAATTGAATTACAATAAGGTAATTAAATAATTCGCCCGATTGTGAACAAGACATTGCACCAAAACGAGTCAAACAACTCCCACAAATTAACTAGCACCACTTGCCAATTGCTACTAAGCCAACATGTGATAATTGTTACGCTACTAGCCAATTTAATATATATACATATTTAACCGTGAAAGGAATAATAGTAAAACATATATTATAATAAATGAAATAATAGTTAAATAACAAATAAATTATCATAAATCAAATAAAAAATAATAAACATATATCATAATAAACGAAGTAAATTTTGTCCATTTTTCATCCTCACAAAATAAAAATGTAACTTTTTGGTTTGGAGGTAGGTTTGGTTTCAACCGAACCTATGGTAAGTTGTGAACATGTGTCAAGGATTTTTCATGTGTCACTACTTGGTTGCTACTCTCTCTGTTGCATCTAACCCTAAAAGTGTCATCCTGCACAATGTCACTTTCGTCGTTGACCCCATCTCTCCGCTACACACCACTGTCGCAAACCGCACCTTCACCTTTACTGTCCACCACACTGCACACCGACACCGCCATCACACTCAACACCAACAACAACCTCACTCTCCTTCCGTGTCTCTCCCTCACCAACAACCCCAAACACCAACCAAGCCACCTTAAAACACACCACCATAGCCCATGCCTTCATTCTTGTCTAAATTCGAACCTAAAATGCCCAAATCCACTCATACTTCCTCTCTACTACTCTGAAACGTGCCACTCATAAAAGCTTTTGATCTTTTGTTGTTTTGGGTGGGTTTGAGGAATATGCTTTGTGGGTTGCTTTTGAGTAGTTCAAAGTTTCAAACTTTGGTTTTAGTTTTCGGTAGTTGTTTGTTTTTGTTGGGCTGATTTAGATGTGAAAGACAATTTGATGAAACTGGGTGGATTTTTTTTATTTGATTTTGTCTATATGTTTGCTTCACTTACTACTCTTGTTATGATCATAAAAATGTAGAGTTTGTTTTAGTGGAGACAATTTGATGGAATGGGCTTTTTTAAAGAAATTTCCTTGATTTGGATATGGGTTGGGTGTTGTGTTGTTAGGGAATAAGGTTTCTTGCATTTTTTTTAAAAAAAATTTCTTGCAATTTGTGGCAGATTTTAATCCCAACAAATTGTGTTTTGATTTTTTTTTAAATTTTTCTGCAATTTGTGTCAGTTCATACCTCCAACAAATTATATTTTAAAATTTAAATTAAAAATAAATGCAATGTAGGTTCAGATAGGTTTTGATTCGTCCAAACTCAACTTTGGGCCAAAAAGTTACACATTTTCATTTTGCAGGAATGAAAAATGGACAACTTTTTTTGCAGGGACTAAAAATGAACATTAGGTATTTTACAAGGATATAAAACATATTTAAGCCTATAATAAACTAAATAATAATAATAAAATAAAAAATGTAATAGTATAATAAACTAAAGCAGAAGAAGAATAAAAATTAAATAAATATGTTTTAGAGTGAATTATATTAATTTGTAATATGATTTTTTGGACTTATTTTAAAGTAGGTTATTAAATTTTATTTTTATAATATATATTGGGCAAGTCAGACCAACTAGTGACCCATTGGTTTGATGACTGACCCACTGTCTTGATTGAGTTAGTGATCGGATCGGTTTTCACAACACTAGATAGAAGAGAGAAAAAAAGATTTAATTTTTATTTTTTAAATTAAATGATAAAATACCATAAAATCATCAAATTAAATTTTGGAAAACAAAACAACCAATGATTTATAGTCCCAAATTTTTGGTATTGAATACTAATGTATTCCAACTAAGATGAATATTCATATTAGCATTTTCCTCTCTCTCTCTAAATATGTAACTTCCAATGTGGATGGACTATATGCTATTTTTTAAAACGAAGGGATCAATAAACCAACCAAGATGTATATTTCAAATAAAAAGCAAAAAAATTGACTAATAATTAAAGGATCTATTTGGGTAAGTTTCTCTAGAAGTACTTATAGAAAAAAAAGAAAAAAAAAAGAAATAAACTTCTCCATAGGCTAACATAAGCTTTCCATTAACTAATCATTAGTTAACTTGTAGATATCATCTCATCTTTTAGAGAAGTTATATGAGAAAGATTTTACAAATTAGTTAATTGTTAGCTAATGAAACATTCATTTTTGCTTATAAATAAGTTCATTTTTGTTTTTTCTTCTTATTTTTTCTCTTAGAAATTCTTTTAGAAAAATACATCCAAACAAACCCCTTGCTTTAGAAGTATAAGGTTGGATAATATGCTTCTATGGTCTATAACTCTCTTACAAGCAAACCAAAATTAAAAAATACAATAAAAGTTACAAAAACAAATATTTTTTCAATCAAAGTAAATAGAAAAATTTACACTTAGTTCTCAGGTATGAATAATTTTTTTAAAACATATTAACATTTAAATTGGTCGAGTGATACCTCTTTCTTGAAGATCCTCGAGTGATACCTCTTTCTTGCCGCAACCCTCTCTTCCCTGGGCAAAATCCTTTGTCGGAACATCCTCGTCCGGTGTGGGGATCACCTTGACATTTTGTCCTTCGGTCACCTTTGATTTCCATTTTGTCCTTCATTGGGGTGATGTTGGTCATCCGATTATGATTATTTTTGAAAATTTTTGCAGGTTTTACTTTTGTCATCCAGAGACATTCAAGCCCGACGACACACAAGATTTTTCTCTGCTAGGCAGGGACGATCGTGTTTGATAGCATGTGGAAACGTCATGGTTATCCCGTTTTATCGCTTTCAAGGCATTGAAGTTTTGCTGACGCCCCTAACGCCTTTTTCTTTCTGAATGACAGGTTCCGCTGGTTGGGATGTTCATCGGCCAGATGATGTTCCGCACGCACGAAATTAGTGTCTTATCTTTACTTCCCTTTTATCACCAATAAAAGATAAGTAAAGAGGGGCAACTGTCATACCCTAATTTCGTCCGAGAGCACTTGCAGTCGGTCCTTGAACCTTGTTTGCTCCCTTTGGAACCCTTGAAACAGGCATCATTGCGTAATCCGTAAAGTTTCGCAACCTTCCGGAAGGAAAAACAAGCATCGTTGCATAATCCATAAAGTTTCGCAATATTCCGGAAGGAAAAACAAGCGTCATTGCGTAATTCGTAAATTTCCGCAACATTTTGGAAAAAAATCAATAAAGAACACCAAGAGGGGGTGTACTTAGTGAAAATGGGGGTGCAAATAGCAACCAAGCCCACTTGGGCCTTCCTGAGTGTTCCAAAAGAAGGTGATGCCTTCTGATGGAAGCAACCCAGCTTGCCTGGGCAAGCTGGGCGGCAACCACCTCCCTCTTTTCTCTTATAAATAGGGGAAAGAGGGCAAAAGGAAAGGGGCAACCACTTCAGGTATCAAGAAATCCCTCGAAATTGGTGTGAAAAATTGTTTCCGTGAAAAAAATCCAAGCCGAGGTGTTTCCGTAACGCTTTTGAGACATTTCTATAAGCGATTTCGTGGAGATTCTTCACCGTTCTTCGTTCGTTCTTCGGTCTTCAACCGGTAAGTTCCCAAAATTGAATCTTTTAATTCATTCTATGCACCCTTAGTGGTCCCTACTTGTTTTGTGTACTTTTTCATTACGTTTGTTTTCCATACCCCTTTTTAACGTACTTTAACCATTTATTTAAGCCGTTATCTCGCCTAATAAAAGATAAAATGAGTTTCAACCGATCATTTGTGTTGTAATCTCGTTTAATCATTGTTAAAATAAAATCCAACCGATCGTTCACGCTGTAACCTCGGTTAAATAAAAAAAGACAAAATAATAATAAAATAATCAAAATATCTTTGAATAAAATAACAAAAAAAATCAATCGGACATTTTTCTTTGGAAGTTTCCTTGAATGAATTGACTAATAACCAAAGTGAAACTAAGGCTAAAATCAACTCAAAAATCAAGCTTTGTCCGCAAAAATCACTAAAAACCGTTTTAAGGTCCAACACCTTAAATAGTCCTCTTTGCTTTTATCGGTTGACATGGACCGTTCAAAAGCATAAAATCAACATCTAACTTTACCGCTTTTGTCGACCACCCCAAGAGATCGTTAATGGTCCAACGCCTTAACGTTTCTCTCCTTTCAAAACCAAGAGATCGTTAATGGTCCAATGCCTTAACGTTTCTCTCCTTTTCAAAAATTAAAAGATTGTTTGAAGGTCCAATGCCTGAAACGACTTTTGTTCGATCAAAATCGATCTTGCGGAAAAAGATCAAAACAACTTAACCAACATTTAGTTCTAAAAGAACTACGTAGGTCTGATTTCCTCATCGCAATTGAGGATGCGTAGGAGCGAGGGAAACACCCTTGTTGACCACAAAAAGATAAAAAATACAAAAAGGCATAAAAATACATAAAAACGTAAAAAGGGAAAATAAAACAAATTGAAGACATGATATTGCACATTTGATTAAAGGTTGTCGTCCCTTGTGACGGACGCGTGGGGTGCTAATACCTTCCCCATGCGTAAAAACAACTCCCGAACCTTTCACACTTAAAGTTCGTAGACCACACCTTTTCTGGTTTTTCCGACGTTTTCCACGAATAAACGTTGGTGGCGACTCCATGCATTTTCCTTTTTTGGAAGACGCACCCATGAGCCCCGCATTGCCCTCCCGCCGAAGGGTAGGTTGCAACAATTATCAAAAGATGCGGGTTTAAAAAGAAAAAGGAAATGACTTGATCATCACTGTCAACCTTCAGTGGACAGAGGTTGAGGGATAGGAGGTGGTGATTTTGGTGGCGTAGGTGGAGGCTCAGGCATAGGATCATTAGGTATGGCAGCCTCTGATGTAGGAACCATTGGTACGGGAACCCCAGGGTGAGGTTTCACAACAGTGGTTGGTGGTGGTAGAGGTGGTTGAGGTATGGGTGCATACTGGTGTTGGACAATTGATTGATGGAGTGGAACCAAGTTAGGAGGCAGCCTTTGTTGCATCATCAGTTTCACGTTGTAGAGAATAGAATCGTTGAAGGATTTGAGCAAAGACTCCAGAGTGTTCTAGATCAACAAGTTAGTCTCAATGCGTTCAACAATGAACCTTGTTTCCATAGTCTCTTCCAATTGGTCTGTGGAAGACACAATAGTTCTTGAATCCTTTCTTCAGATACACAACTTGGAGCAATGGTGGTCAAAAGAGCTATCTCTCGAGGAGTACTGGAAGTGCCAATGGTGGCAAGGTATCTTCCATAACTTGTGGAGGTTGTGAAGTAATATCAAACAGAGGAGGTTCAAGATGCGCATGAAGATTGTTGAACTGTTCGTCAAATTCAAGCTTCTCCTGCTGTTGTTTTGCCTTAGCTTCTATCTAAATTTCCATCAATTGGAGGTTCAACTTGAAAAAGATGATGAAACTCACAAACCAAGAGGTGAAAAACTTAAAAACTTTTGAAAACAAAGTTTTGAAAAACTTTCGCTTCCAAGGATCGTATCATTAACTTTTGTTAAAACCAATATCTAATCAATAACTCGTACACAATATCCTTTTGTTAAAGTTCTTTTCAAAAAGGAATTTTCTTTAAACTCGGCAAGATCAAGACGCGGTCTCAAACTAAACTGTGTAATCGATTACAGATAACAGGTAATCGATTAAACCAAACACAAAATCTCTCTGCAAGCTCCAAACAACTTGTGTAATAAATTACGAATAGCCTGGTAATTGATTAAAACAGAGAGTTTTATGCACTGAAGAGGTTTATAACTTTATAAACAATCTTCTTACCTCTACATGATGATGCATGATGTATGTAATGACCTGCCTCGTCGCTACGATATCACTAACTCTAAAACGCGATATTTCAATTTTTAAGTGAAAACTCCATTAATTTGATTATGAAAAACAAGAGTAATTTTTTTTCAAGATATACATTCACCAAACATTGCACAAATACTTAAATAAATACATATATATACATATAAATTTCATGTCTGGGATTCACATTTCTCAGGTCTTGAGATAGCACAAGTCTCATACAACAACAAATATCATTCACAACTTCATTCATTAATAACTAATATATCACATTCCATTAGTCAAAAACTCAATTTTTCTTGAAAACTAGCATGCACAGGGACATACATACATCCCCATAGTTGGGTTCCCTATCCCAAACTACCGTATCAAAATCTGTAAACCAAAAATAAACTCCCCTCACCTATCGATGTCTCTCTGTTAGCTCCTCTTTGCGTCTCTCAGAGGTTTCTTACGTTCACATCCATCGATCTAATCGCAGAGCTCTATATACCAAATCGAAGACAATTTAGTATAGATTTCAAGGGCACGGTTAATATCAACATTTGGAGTCAAATACCCATCCAAATTAAAAATTGGCTAAGGGGTGTTTCAAGGTCTAGATCAAAGAGACGTCATTTTGAAATTCTAATCACGCCAATGTGATTGGGGTTCAGCGAAGATCACGAAAACAACATCAATTTTATAAAAGGGTAACTTTTACAACATCTCATTTTCAATGTTTTTTTTTCAAAGGAAGTGTAAAAACATCCTATTACGGTACCCAAATCACAAGAAATACTAAGAGAGGCTCAAACTAACTAGGAGGAGACAAGGAAATCATGGTTACCTCGAAGAAACCAAGAAAGAAGAGTTGAGAGCTTCATTCTCTACCGAATCCTTGAGGTGGATTTTGAGGATTCTGCTTCGATTAAAGCGTTCCTCTTTGTGTGGTGGTTCGGCGGCAAACAACGATGGCTTGTGGCGGTCAGCGGTGGTTGTGGGTGGTGGATGAGGAGAGTTGGGGTTTTGGGCGAGTGATCGAGGCCGTACCCGAATCAAATAAACATTAAAAATGCAGTATCTAGGAAGTGATCCTAGGTCATCTCCCAACGAGCAATGGTCAACCAACGTTCATAATACATAGTGATAAAACAATAACGAATTGGGGGGGGGGTGTTTGTTTTTGTAATTTAAACAACGAACAAGTTTTAATTAGAAAATAACAGAATTAAAACATGTTGGTTCCCCTTGATTCACAAGCAAGTCTCTTATCCTAGGTTATGAGGATTTATCCCTAACCAGTTCAACCACTTAATCCAACCCTAAATTAAATTACTAAGCGAAAATGAACATAAGGCTTTCATTATGTGATTAAGCAACATATACACCAATTAATCATGAACGAAACTGATCATTAAGCATGAATGTAAATTAAGCTCAGAGACAATTAATCAAGCACTAAGCATGCATGGATTAATAGCAACAAATACAGAGTAATTGGTGAAGAGGAAAAACTGATCAGAATTCAATAGTAATAACAAAACCTCAAAGAGAGCTGTGCTTGATCCTCAAGAGAAAACAACGCTGGAGACTTAGCCTTCCATTAATCAGCAGAAAACAAAATTGTAGATTGAAGCAGAAACAAAATTACAGAAAACGAATTTTATTCTACGTGAACAGTGTGCATGAACAGTAATAAAAACTGGAATTGCAAAACTCTAAAATTATTCTCCTCACCCCAAAACTCCTAAACTAAAACCCTGGTGCTGTTATATAGGTCCTCAGCCCCAAAGCTTATAAATCTGTTTTAAGTCCAAGCCCATAAATAAAATAAAATCTGGACAAGATAAGATAAGATTGGATGAAATAAAATGTGGACGAAATAAAATCTAGATGAAAGAAAATCTGGATAAGATAAAATTTGATAAAATAAAATTGTCTGCTCTCTTCAAGTCCAAGCCCAATTCCGGATTCAAGCCCAATTGTTTATAATTCTCCTGAAATTAAATTAAAAACACAAAATTAGTCAAGTAGGCCCAAATGATAAAATTGCATAATTAATTTGACAGTTAAGGCTAATCAATAATTAAAATTGTGACAAAAATGGTTAAGAAATAGGAAAAAATAATGACACATCAAATCCCTCCACACTTAGCCTTTTGCACTCCTGGGAAAAATCAAAAAGCAAAGCAAGGAACAAATCCAGAGACATTAAAGAGAAACAAACACACAAAAACAATTACATATTTCTCAATGAATCTCAAGGAATGAAAGGAATATGCAACATCCAACACGTAGAGAGTTAAAGAATCAAGACAGTCATGAAAATCATCCCAGCATCTCAAACATGGAAAGATAGTCAATCAGCTCAAGAATGAAAAGTCACAAAGCCTCATAAGATATGCACTCTATCTCTCAAGTGTCTAGGCTACTGTTTACTCTCAGAGCACCCATGAAAACAAATACCACATAGACTTGGCAAGACTCTAAAATTGACAACCATACCACAAACACATGCATATGAGGATCAAAAGATCTTTTAAGGTTGTAATGGGGCCAAGGACAAGGTAGAGGAAAGTATGGGATAAGTAGCTAAAACCCAAAGGAATAGAGGAGCAATGGGGAATAAGTGGGAACTAAGAGAAAGTAGTAAACCCCAAAACCAAAATTAAAAATTAAGCATAAAAAGTAAACCCAAAACAAAATCAACCAAGTCCTCAAACCAATCCAAGTCTTCAAACCAAGACCTCATTTATTCAACTTCATTTTTTTTTTCATTTTTCTGGTTTTTTTTTTAACGTGAACAGTAGCATATTTGAAAGCATTTGAAAAATAGAGCAACAATTAGGCAATATATGTATATACATGATGGAAGCTTGCTTGTGGAGCTTCTATGGAAGCTGGATCTTTGAGCTTCAATGAGGTCCTTCAATGGTGATTTTTCACCATAGGGATGCAGCGGAAGGCAAAGGAGAAGAGGAGAGGGGAGGCACCATCCACTAGGGAATAAGCCAAGGAAGAAGGAGCTTCACCACCAAGAATTGCCTTGGATAAGAAGCTTGAAGAGGATGCTTTAATGGATGAAAAGAAAGAGAGAAGGGGGGAGCACGAAATTGAAGGAATAAAAGAGGGAGAGAAGTGGAACTTTGAAGTATGTCTAACAAGACTCTCATTCATCAAAGTTACAACAAGTGTTACACATGCTTCTATTCATAGACTAGGTAGCTTCCTTGAGAAGCTTTCTTGAGAAAACTTCCTTGAGAAGCTTCTTTGAGAAAACTTCCTTGAGAAGCTAGAGCTTAGCTACACACACCCCTCTCATAACTAAGCTCACCTCCTTGAGAAGCTTCCTTAAGAAGATTCCTAAAGAAGCTAGAGCTTAGCTACACATACCTCTCTAATAGCTAAGCTCACCTCCTTTAGATGAGAAGCTAGAGCTTAGCTACACACCCCCTATAATAGCTAAGCTCACCCCCATGACAAAAAACATGAAAATAAGAAAAAAGTCCTTATTACAAAGACAACTCAAAATGCCCCGAAATACAAGGCTAAAACCCTATACTACTAGAATGGCCAAAATACAAGGCCTTGATGAAGGAAAAACCTATTCTAATATTTACAAAGATAAGCGGGCTCATACTTAGCCCATGGGCTCGAAATCTACCCTAAGGCTCATGAGAACCCTAGGGCCTTTCCTTGGATCTCTAGCCCAATCTACTTGGAGTCTTCTAACCAATGCCCTTGCGGGGTAGGATTGCATCATTCCCTCCACCTTGGAAAGGATTTGACCTCAAATCCCGAGGTTCTTCATACTCTGGGCTCCTTCCCTCAACACCTGTAAAAAGAACAAAAACACATGTATTAGTGGTGTTTGGTATGTTGAAGTAAGGTAAGGTCTGAAAACCCATTTCCTGGGCATCTTCCCATGAAGGAACATGGTTTCTCACCAACTCAATGAGTGGTGCTACAAGTATAGAAAAATATGGGACAAACCTTTTGTAAAAGTTTGTTAAGTCATGGAAGCCCCAAATTTTTCTTATACTTGGTGGAGTGAGCCACTCAGGAATGACCTTTATTCTCTTAGGGTTCATGGGAACCCGTTGATCACTATTTGAAAAATTAAGAAAAGTAACGCAATAAAACATACCTTTTTCTGTATTTTCATATTGATTATTCCTACCAAAAAGTATGACAAACCTAAGGTGTCCCATATGAGTACCTAAGTTTGTATTGAAACTAAAAATAAGAACAAACCTACCTAATGGGTCCCTATGTACACACACCATGAACATGTTAGGTGTACGAGTGATTTTACAAAAGAGGGTTGCACCACTCAAAACATTCATCATACCACCTATTTTAGGGACTTGGTGCCTAATAATACCTATTTTGGGCACCAAAAAAGCACAAGGATTTAAGCTCTTGCGAACCAAACCCTCATCCAACAACTTCTTTACTTGAGGAATAAACTCAAGCCCAAGAGGTGTGGCAATGCTAGCAAGTGTCTTTTTACAAAAGAGAAAATATGGAGGTTGTCTAAGAGGAAAAGTTTCTTTAATGTTTGTCTTTATTGTAAAATGAGTTTCCTTCTTAGCTAACCTCTTGGAGGAGACACTTACCTCCTTACACTTCTCTTTAACCACTAATGGTTGTCCATCTTCTTGGGGGTAGATTTCTTCACTAGATTCTTCCCATTTTGCTTCTTCACTTTCACTAGAGGAAGGTGAAGTAGTAGCCTCATCTTGGCTACTATAAATGTCTTGGCCCCTCATAATCTTGGTTTTTGTGGTGGGGCATTGAGAAGTAATGTGTCCTCTTCCAAGACATTTAAAGCACTTTATAGAGCTAGTTTTCTCATGCATACTAGCCTTAGGGGCTTGCTTTTCTATTGCCTTCCCCTTATCATCTTTGGGCTTAGAAGGTGTCACCCCAAAGATGCCTTGACCTTGGTCTTTCTTTGGATAAGAGTGAGAGCCATAAGATTTTGAAGTAGACTTCTTTTTAAGTTGTTGCTCTACCCTTATTTCCCAATCTAAGTTAGCCTCTACATTGTCCTTCCCATGGAAGTATGAGAGGTTAATGTTAGCCTCTTGAGGCTTTCTTTCCTTTTCTCTTCTATGGGAGTGAGGTCTAAGATGTGACCTATGCCTTCCTTCGTAATAGTCACGAAGTTCTTCACTTAGGCTCTTGCAAGAGTTATGACTACTATAGGAGGCATGTTTTTCTCTTTTCATTTCTTTCATTATTTTTCTTCTTTCTTCCTCTCTTATTTTCTTTCTTTCATCTTGACTTATTTCTTCCACTGTTTTTTTCCTTTTTCTTTTCTCTCTTGTTTTTCTTTCCATAACTTGAGGGAACTCAACTCATCTAAGATTCTAGATAAAGGGTCTTTATGACTAGTACCCTCGCCATTAACACTAGATGAATGATGACTCATGTTGGTTCCTAATTTGTTGTTCTTTCTTGTTGGAGGTTTGAAAAGAAAAGGTAAAAGAAACTATGGTTGAAACTAGCCAAATAAACACTAAAAGAGGTGTGAAAGATAAGGTAAAAAAACTAATTGGTAAAATGCAAGCTATCTAGGCGGTTTGACAATGGAAGGTAAAAGAAATAAGCTATGAAAGTAAGCAAGAAATGTAAACTAGGTGAATCCTAAGAGTGTTTGGATGACCACATTCAAGGTTCCCAACAAAACACTCACTATCCTAAGTAAAAATTGCCTAAAATTATTACACACAAATGGAAGTTTGGTAACCTATTGGAGGCTCCCAACACACTTCCAATGAAAGGCCTTTTTGTTACAAAAACTTGAAAGCAATGAAGGTAAGTAAATTGCAAATTACAAAATTACAAAACGGTCCTCAATTTTGGTGGTTGTTCTCTCTTTGGTGATTCACTCAATTTGGAGTGCTTCTTAGTCCAATAGCTCTTAAGGTGGTTGGCCCCTTACTTCTGGACTCAAATTCTTCAAGGGATGACACCAATCCTCCTTCCAATTCCTATATGGCAACCCACAAACAAGGAAACAAAGAGACAAGCAATAACCAAAGACCAAAAAAAATAAAATGAAAGCTAAACCAATGGAGTTTTAACAAGACAATTTTTCAAGGATTATTCAACAATTAAAGCAATGAAAAGGACATAGAAGCAAGCTAGGACTCAAAGAGAAACTTAGAATGGCTCTAGAGTAGAGTAAAAAAAACTGAAAAAAAAGACTCAACAAAACTCTAGCTTTGGCACTTGTCTTCACACTAATTTTGAATTGAAATTTCCAATTATAGAATAAATTTTGAGCCAAAACAACAAGCACACTTCCCTTTCACTTTTTTTTCCTGGATACTGATTTTTCTGAAAACTTGTGTGATTTTTATTATTTTTTTATTTTACCCAAATCACTTGGTTCTTTTTTTATAACTTTTTTCAAGATGTCTAGAAAATTCAGTAAAAATTTCAGCTCAAAATTCGAAGTAACCAATTCTCAGTAATTTTTACAAGTTTGTATGTCCAAGTTGCCAACACCAGCGATTTTTTTTAAGCATGGTATATTGATTGCCTTAGGCTTACTTTCAACCTTCCTATGTATGTTGAACTCACTATGATTGTTTACCACAGTCTTAGGAGTTCAATATTCACTTAGGATCAACATTTCAGCCAACAATTCAATCATCAAAACTCAAATTCACAATAGACACAATCATAAGGAAATCTAAAAGTTCAAGAAAAGGTTCACAATCAAAGACTCTCTAAGAATTTTGCATGAACATGTTAAGGACTAATTAACATGAAAGATTTGACTCAAATCAACTAATAGGCTAAAAGAATTTCATACACTCATGAACAAATGAGTTAGACAAAGAAACAAGAAAAATAAAATTCAGCACAACATAAGAAATCTTATGTGACAAGTTTCATGACTAGACATGACTTCTATGACAAAACTACAATAGGTGAACAAGTCACTCTAGATTTTTGAGGTTTTCTTCTACTTTAATATTTTTGTAAGAATTTTATGATTTAGGTTTCAGCCACAAAAAATAACAAGACAAAACTCAAAGGAACCTAAACTCAACACAATTCATGGTTCAAGAACAAGAACAAGAAATTTGAACCATAGAAAATCAAATCTAGCTTCTATAGCAAGTATAATTGGTGGAAACTCTAAAGAATCATGTTAACAACATTTAGCACAAGACATGTGAGGAGATACATGGAGAAAAAATGAAGAAACAACAATGGAAGAGAAGGTAAAGCAAAAAAATTAATGGAGGTTTAAGGAGCACCTACTTGAAGCTCTTGTGCTCTGATTACCACTTGATGGAAGCTTGCTTGTGGAGCTTCTATGGAAGCTGGATCTTTGAGCTTCAATGAGGTCCTTCAATGGTGATTTTTCACCATAGAGATGCAGCGGAAGGCAAAGGAGAAGAGGAGAGGGGAGGCACCATCCACTAGGGAATAAGCCAAGGAAGAAGGAGCTTCACCACCAAGAATTGCCTTGGATAAGAAGCTTGAAGAGGATGCTTTAATGGAGGAAAAGAAAGAGAGAAGGGGGGAGCACGAAATTGAAGGAATAAAAGAGGGAGAGAAGTGGAACTTTGAAGTATGTCTAACAAGACTCTCATTCATCAAAGTTACAACAAGTGTTACACATGCTTCTATTCATAGACTAGGTAGCTTCCTTGAGAAGCTTTCTTGAGAAAACTTCCTTGAGAAGCTTCTTTGAGAAAACTTCCTTGAGAAGCTAGAGCTTAGCTACACACACCGCTCTCATAACTAAGCTCACCTCCTTGAGAAGCTTCCTTAAGAAGATTCCTAAAGAAGCTAGAGCTTAGCTACACATACCTCTCTAATAGCTAAGCTCACCTCCTTTAGATGAGAAGCTAGAGCTTAGCTACACACCCCCTATAATAGCTAAGCTCACCCCCATGACAAAAAACATGAAAATAAGAAAAAAGTCCTTATTACAAAGACAACTCAAAATGCCCCGAAATACAAGGCTAAAACCCTATACTACTAGAATGGCCAAAATACAAGGCCTTGACGAAGGAAAAACCTATTCTAATATTTACAAAGATAAGCGGGCTCATACTTAGCCCATGGGCTCGAAATCTACCCTAAGGCTCATGAGAACCCTAGGGCCTTTCCTTGGATCTCTAGCCCAATCTACTTGGAGTCTTCAAACCAATGCCCTTGCGGGGTAGGATTGCATCAATACATCAAGCATGGCCAAAATACATCATCAAGCATGGCCAACAAAAACATATCATCCAATGAAACGTACCCCCCCACACTTATTCCCAAAACAATTCCAAAGCTCCAAAATTCCTTAAGGGTAGGGTGAGATCATGGTTTTTCACTTAAGGCTTGAAATGAGCTTCAAAACAAATAAAGGGGAACATAGGCTCAAAGGGGCTAGCAAAGGAATTAATTCAAGGTAGGCTCATTTGGCTAGAGGCTTATAAGAACAAAATGCCTAAATCATCTCCCAACATGCATGTGAAGAAAGAAGTATCAACAAGAGTCAAGCCAAGGGTATTGTGCAAGAAATCAATGGGGCAAAACACACCGAATAAAATAGATGATGATGGCTTAAATTCTCACCAAAGGTAAATCTATCACTTCCAATTTGAACTTTCAAAACTAACTTAACATGCAGAGAAAAACAAGGATTTCAATTCATAAAATGCCAAGAAACTCCTATTTCAAAAACAATTACCCATTACCTGTACATAACCTATAATTCAAAGAGAAACATACAATGTTGTACATAAAACATAAACCAAAAAAACAAAATTAACCTAGAAAACCTAAAAAAATTAAACTAAAAAACCCCAAATAAAGAACAAAAAAAAAAAGAACAGTCTCCCCCCCACACTTAAACAACACATTGTCCTCAATGTAGCATAATCATAAGATCAAGAGCAATCAAAACAATCAATAAATTTGGACAAGTGCAATGAAAGTAAAGAAGGAGATACAAAAAGAAAACTCCCTAAGTCATGGCAGAAGAGAAGTAGGGTGATGTAAGGAGGTCTCCTCCACCACTACATCCACTAAGGATGGATTTGTGAGGAATGGTTTCAGCCGGTGTCCATTGACCTTGAAGCTCTTATCTGTGGATTCACTTTTGATCTCAACTGTACCATAAGGAAAAACATTAGTCACCACAAAAGGACCAATCCACTTTGACCTCAACTTACCACTCATGTGTTTGAGCCTAAAGTTATACAATAAAACTTTATGTCCAACCATGAAGTCCTTCTTAGCGATCAAACTATCATGGAACTTCTTGGTCTTCTCCTTGTAGAATTTGGAATTCTCATAGGCTTCTAAACGGATCTCATCTAGCTCACTTAGTTGCAACTTCCTTTCCTCTCCAGCCTAATCAATAGAGAAGTTGCAGGTCTTTACAGCCCAGTAGGCTTTGTGCTTTATCTCTATAGGAAGATGACAAGCCTTACCAAAGACAACCCAATAAGGATACATTCCTATGGGTGCTTTGTAGGTAGTCCTATGCGCCCAAAGAGCATCATCCAGCTTGGTGCTCCAATCCTTTCTGTTCGGCTGCACAATCTTCTCCAAGATCCTTTTTATCTCCCTGTTTGAAATCTCAGCCTGCCCATTAGTTTGGGGGTGGTAAGGTGTGGAAATTCTGTGCATGACCCCATACATTTTGAGCAAGGCATACATGGATCTGTTACAAAAATGGGTGCCTTGATCACTAACGATGGCTCTAGGGACTCCAAACCTGCAAAACAGATTAGATCTAACAAAATCTACAACAACCTTAGCATCGTTAGTTCTGGTGGGTTTGGCTTCCACCCATTTTGAAACACAATCAAAAGCAAGGAGAATATAAACAAAACCAAAAGAGACAGGGAAAGGCCCCATAAAATCTATACCCCAGACATCAAACACCTCACAGAATAACATGGGTTGTTGAGACATTTGTTGTCTCCATGAAAGTGAGCCGCCTGCTCTCTGACAAGGCGCACAAGTGCTATAGATTCTCCACGTATCCTTGAAGATGGTGGCCAATAGAAACCGCAGTCAAGCACCTTGCGAGTTGTCCTCTGTATGCCAAGATGGCCACCTGGTGCGGAAGAATGACAGAATTGCAGGACTGAGTCGATCTCATTGTCTCGAATGCATCTCCTAATAACCTGGTCACTGCACAACTTCCACAAATAAGGGTCATTCCAAATATAATGCTTAGCATCGCTCTTAATTTTATCATTTTGAGCTTTAGATGCTAAGGGAGGAAAAATAGAAGCAACCAAATAATTCACAATATTAGCAAACCAGGGAGTGGGGAAGGAATCAAAAATACTATACAGAATGTACAAATGGTCATCCGGAAAATCATCCCGAATGGGTGAGTCCTCAGACACGCGCTCAATCCTACTCAGATGGTCAACCACGAGGTTTTATGCACCGCTCCGATCACGGATCTCCAAATCAAACTCTTGGAGCCAAAGCATCCACCTGATCAATCTAGGCTTTGATTCAGTCTTCTTCAACAGGTACTTCAGAGCTGCATGGTAAGTATAAACAATAACACGAGTACCAAGTAAATATGAACGAAATTTCTCAAGAGCAAAAACTATCGCTAATAGCTCGTTCTCTGTGGTAGTGTAATTTGCTTGAGCAGCATCCAAAGTTCTGGAAGCATAGTAGATCACCCGAGGCAGCTTATCAATCTTTTGAGCAAGGACAACCCCCAATGCGTAATTGGATGCATCGCACATTAACTCAAATGGGGCTGTCCAATCAGGTGCCTGAATGATAGGGGTGGTAGTCACCGCACGCTTAAGGCAATCAAAAGCCTCTTTGCACCGGTCATCAAAATCAAACTCCACCTCCTTTTGCAGCAGATTGGATAGTGGAAGGGCCACTTTGCTAAAATCCTTGATAAAGCTCTTATAAAACCCTGCATGACTAAGAAAAGAATGAACCTCTCGCATGCAAGAGGGATAAGGCAATTGTGAAATAACAGCTATTTTTGCAGGGTCTACCTCTATGCCCCTACTGGAAATGATATGCCCTAAAAATATACCTTGTTGTAGCATGAAGTGACATTTTTCAAAATTCAGCACAAGGTTAGTTTCAATTCGTCTACTAAGAACTCTATCCAGACTATCCAAACATGCATCAAAAGAGGATCCATAAACTGTAAAATCATCCATAAACACCTCTATGCAGCTCTCTAAAAAATCACTAAAAATGCTAAGCATAAACTGCTGGAAGGTACCAAGGGCGTTGCATAGGCCAAAAGGCATCCTCCTATAGGCCAAAGTGCCAAAGGAATAGGTGAATATGGTCTTTTCTTGATCCTTAGGAGCAATATGAATTTGTAAATAACCATAAAAACCATCAAGAAAACAGTAATGAGATTTACCTGCCAAGAGCTCAAGCATTTGATCAATGAATGGCAGGGGAAAATGATCTTTTCTGGTTACCTGGTTCAACCTCCTATAATCAATGCAGACTCGCCAGCTGTTCTGCAATCTTGTGGGGATAAGATCATCCCTCTCATTCTTGATCACAGTGAGGCCTGTCTTCTTAGGAACCCCTTGGACTGGACTCACCCACTGGCTGTCAGAAATGGGGTAGATGATTCCAGCTTGTAAGAGCTTGGTCACTTCCTTTTTCACCACATCTAGAATGACGGGGTTGAGTCTCCGCTATGGCTGCCTCACTGGCTTAGCTCCATCCTCTAAAAGTATCCTATGCATGCAGGTAGATAGGCTAATACCAGGAATGTCTGCTAAAGTCCATCCAATGGCCTTCTTGTGCTTCTTGAGTACTAGCAACAACTTCTCCTCTTGCCCAGCATCAAGGGAGGCAGAGATGATCACTGGAAATTTTTCCTTGTCCTCCAAGTAAGTATATTTGAGGGTTGCTGGTAAGGGCTTCAACTCTAGTGTGGGTGGTGGCTAAACAGTGGGAGGAACCAGGGTAGGAGAAGAAGAAGGTTCCTCAGCCAGTACCTCATAAAGCAAGTCAAAAGTATATGTACTTCCTGCAACATGGTTAGTGCATTCTGACTCTAAAAAATCAACATCAAGAGGTACAACACCCACAAAATTAGAACCAGACTCAAATTTAGATTCATTCTCCGCATAAAAATCAGATACATGATCAAATTCAAACTCAAATTCAGATTCAATGTATAAGGAATGACAAGTATGCAGATCAGATAAAAATGGATGTTTCCTACCATGAAGAACATAATCAAAATCAAACATATAATCATCAACAATCTGATCAATTATCTCAACATGAAAAATAGAATGATCCTCAGATGGATGTTTCATGGCATCAAGAATGTTAAAGTGAACAACAATATCACCAAATTCCATAGACAATGTGCCAGCATAAACATATATCTTGGTTCGAGCTGTTTTCATAAATGGTCTTCCTATAATAATTGGAACTGAACCATGGGAAAATCCCTCTTCCATATTAAGAACATAAAAATCAACAGGAAAAATAAGTTCACCAACCCGAACCAGCACATCCTCTATAAAACCTACGGGGTAAGCAACACTTCTGTTTGCCAAATGAATCACCACAATTGTAGATTGCAAGGGTCCAAGAGATAAAGAATTGAAAATGGACAGAGGCATGACACTAACTGATGCTCCTAGATCTAGCATGTCATTCTCAAATTTACTGTTCCTAATAATGCAAGGTATACAGAAAGTACTTGGGTCCTTACATTTCACAGGAATGTGAGGAACAAATTTACCTATCAATGCTAACACATTTCTACCCATGCTAATCCTTTCATTGCCTTTGAGCTTCCTTTTGTGGGTGCACAGCTCCTTTAGAAACTTGGCATATCTTGGAATCTGCTTGATGACATCTAGCAGAGGTATGTTCACCTCTACTTTCCTGAACGTCTCCAAGATCTCCTTTTCCACTTCTTCCATCTTTTTGTTTGGAATTGCCCTAGGTGGTAATGGAAGAGGGGTAGGAGGCTGCGATAAGTCAGAATTACTAGAGGAAGGTCCACCTGCATGAAAATTTTTGTTAGGAAGCTTTCTCTTTTGTGCAACTATCTCATCCTCTTTTTCAGGTGTAGAATGAAGCTTGACAGGTTCAGGTGCAGGTGCTGCTACTGGTGGAGGCACTTGAATTTGGATTCCAGACCTCAAGGTGATGGCACTCACATTTTTCAGATTTTGCACAGTTTGTCAAGGATATTTGTCAGAATTTTGGGACTGAGCTTGGTTCAATTGAGTAGCCATCTGCCCCATCTGATTTGTCAAACTCTGAATAAAGGCTCTTGTCTCTTACTGAAATTGCATATTCTGGATGGTCATTTGCCTCACTAACTCTTCTAAGGAAGGTTGAGGAGGAGCCTCAGTTGCTTGTTGTATTTGTTGTGACTGCCGCTGTATTGGAGGAGGAACATATGGCTTGCTTGGACCAGCAACATTCTGGAAAGGAGGGACAGGCTGTTGTTGTTGTGGAGGACTTGCCCATCTCAAATTTGGATGATTCCTCCAACCTGGATTGTATCTGTTGCTTGAAAGATCATAATTATTCAGTTGTTGTTGGTTTTGCTGCTGAGGAGATCTATTATAAATGTTTGCAACATAAGCTTCAGGTTGCTCATTGACTCCAGATTGCTGCAAAGAAGGACAAAGATCTGTATGGTGATCTGCAGAAGAACATAGACCACAGACTCTTGCAACAGGTGCAGACTTCTGATTCATGGCAAGATGAGTTACTAGGTTGACCAAGGCATCAAGTTTTCCCTCAAGCTTTTTATTTTCAGCAGATGAAGATGAATCTGTGGCCACCTCATGGACTCCTTTGAGGATAATAACATCATTTCTTGCACTGAATTATTGGGAGTTAGAAGCCATCTTCTCAATCAAACTCCTAGCCTCAGCTGGAGTCATATCACCAAGGGCTCCACCACTGAAAGCATCAATCATACTCCTCTCCATGTTTCTAAGTCCCTCATAGAAATATTGAAGAAGGAGTTGCTCAGAAATCTGGTGGTGAGGGCAGCTTGCACATAATTTCTTGAATCTTTCCCAGTACTCATACAAGCTCTCTCCACTAAGTTGCCTGATGCCTGAAATGTCTTTTCTGATGGCAGTGGTCCTAGATGCAGGGAAGAATTTCTCCAAGAACACCCTCTTAAGGTCCTCCCAGCTAAAAATGGACCTGGGAGCAAGGTGGTAGAGCCAATCTTTTGCCACTCCCTCTAGAGAATGAGGAAAAGCCTTTAGAAAGATATGATCTTCTTGGACATCAGGGGGCTTCAAGGTGGAACAAACAATATGGAACTCCTTAAGATGCTTATGAGGATATTCACCTGCAAGACCATGAAACTTGGGCAACAAATGTATTAGTCCAGTCTTAAGAACATATGGAACACCCTCATCAGGGTATTGAATGCATAAGCTTTCATAAATGAAATCAGGTGCACCCATCTCCCTAAGAGTCCTCTCACAAGGTGGAGGTTGAGCCATGTTCTCAATATGAAAATTAGTAGTTGAATGCTCAAAATCAGAATATTCAGAATCACCAGCAACAGAATACTCAGAATGCTCAAAATGCTCACAATGCTCAAAATGCACATAATTATCAGGATGCACACTATGCCTAACTAATCTATGAAAGGTTCTATCTATTTCAGGATCAAAGGGTTCTAAATAACCTGGATTGCCCCTAGTCATGCACTATATGCAGCAAATAAATGTGTTCTCAAACAAGCACCAGGGGAGGGTTAAAACTACAACTATAGTCAAATGGTATCCAAATGAGCTGAAATTTTGTGAACAACACCCTAAAATCATGAAAAGATAGCACAAAAAATTTCAAACAAAAATTCAAAGTCTAACTATGAAAACTACTTAAGCAAAGTTTAGAAAAATAGGATAATAATACTTGAAAAATAAAAAAAAACTTAGTAAACAACTGATTTTTCGAGTTTGGGAGACTTCAACCAGCTAAAGCAGGTCGCAACAATATGGGAGAGTTTTTTCTACCCCAAATGCATATATAATAATAGTCATTCTAATACCCAGAGCAAAAGTTATGGTCGTTTTAAGTTTTGCTAAAAACAAGTTCCCATAATTTTTTTTCTCTCTCCAATTCAACCACACCAAGTGCTCTTGGTATTTTTCACACAAAATATGGATCAAAAGAAACTACCACACAAAAAATCTGCCAAAAATAACAACTCTAACTATCAAAACAAAAATCGCTAATTAAATTGCAAAATTAGTCGCTAATTCCTAGTCGCTAATCATTGTTCAAAGCAAAACACCAACTGAATCAGTCACTAAACAGTCGCTAAACAGGGGACGCAACTGAAATGCAAAACAGAATGGTACACAAAACAAAACAACTAAATACTATTATGAACCTTTGGCCCACTGCTCCACGGCAACGGCACCAAATTTGATCGAGGTCGTACCTGAATGAAATAAACATTAAAAATGCAGTATCTAGGAAGTGATCCTAGGTCGTCTCCCAACGAGCAATGGTCAACCAACATTCATAATAGATAGTGATAAAATAGTAACGAATTGGGGGGGGGGGTTGTTTGTTTTTGTAATTTAAACAGTGAGCAAATTTTTATTAGAAAATAATAGAATTAAAACATGTTGTTTTCCCTTGATTCACAAGCAAGTCTCTTATCCTAGGTTACGAGGATTTATCCCTAACCAGTTCAACCACTTAATCCAACCCTAAATTAAATTACTAAGAGAAAATTAACATAAGGCTGTCATTATGTGATTAAGCAACACATACACCAATTAATCATGAAGGAAAGTGATCATTAAGCATGAATATAAATTAAGCGCAGAGACAATTAATCAAACACTAAACATACATGGATTAATAGCAACAAATACAGAGTAATTGGTGAAGAGGAAAAACTGATCAGAATTCAATAGTAATAACAAAACCTCAAAGAGAGTTGTGCTTGGTCCTCAAGAGAAAACAACGCTGGAGACTTAGCCTTCCATTAATCAGCAGAAAACAAAATTGTAGATTGAAGCAGAAACGAAATTACAGAAAATGAATTTTATTCTACGTGAACAGTGTGCATGAATAGTAATAAAAAATGGAATTGCAAAACCCTAAAATTATTCTCCTCACCCAAAAATTCCTAAACTAAAACCCTGGTGCTGTTATATGGGTCCTCAGCCCCAAAGCTTACAAATCTATTTTAAGTCCAAGCCCATAAATAAAATAAAATCTGGACAAGATAAGATAAGATTGGATGAAATAAAATCTGGACGAAATAAAATCTGGATAAGATAAGATTTGATAAAATAAAATTGTCTGCTCTCTTTAAGTCCAAGCCCAATTCCAGATTCAAGCCCAATTGCTTATAATTCTCCTGAAATTAAATTAAAAACACAAAATTAGTCAAGTAGGCCCAAATGATAAAATTGCATAATTAATTTGACAATTAAGGCTAATCAGTAATTAAAATGGTGACAAAAAGGGTTAAGAAATAGGAGAAAATAATGACACATCAGCGAGGGTTTGGAGAGAGTGAAAAGTGAAAATCGTATTTTTTCACACTAAAGAATGTATTTATAATCTGTAGATCTCGCTTTGCGAGCTCGTCTCACTAAGCAAAACTCCACTTTTGCCGCTGAGCGTGACATTTCACACTAAGCGAATTACCTCCTCGAGTTGGAATATCGCTTAGTGCGTTTGTCTCGCTAAGTGAATTACCTTGTCAGGTTGGAATTGCGCTTAGTACGCATGTCTTGCTAAGTGAGATGTCCAAAGGTATTATTCCCAAATCCCAATGGTCAAAACATGGAGACTTGGGTTGAAAACCTACAATCCAAATTTAAAGGCGATCCAATGCTTAACAAGTCCAAGATCGTGGTTTTACCGAAACAGGTTTTGGGTCTATCTTAAAATCACTCAAATCCAACACAGGTCAAACAAACTCCATAAATCCTAACATTCACACCAAGCAATTGCACACATATAATTTGAAACAACACCTCAACTAATCCAAATCAATCAAATAATGCAACTAATACATCAAACATCTGTTTTTGAAATTTCAGGGCGATACAATGTACATATGGATAGATTAAAACTAAGATGTAAGAATCAATACAAATGCCACTCAAAGAGTTGGTCATATAAAAGGAAAAAACTTCTTCAAGCTCCATAGCTTAATCTTCATGTTGCTCCCCTTATCTCTAACACAACTTCTCTTGCTTCCATTGAAGCTCAACTGCCATTCCTTAACCTGGAACCCAATGATTTTGATCAGGAGAGTATGGATGTTGTCATACCTTAATTTCGTCCGGGGACGATCATTTGCAAACATTTGGATTCTTTCCTGCCGAATTGAGCCGCTTAACACAAATTGCCTCACATTCCAAAGGGTTTTGCGATGTTTCGGAATGAAATGTGCAAAAATTTTCAAAAGAGGGGCAAAATGGTCATTTTAGGGACATTCTCTAGCCCTTGGGCCCATTAGAAAACTTAAAGGTGAAGTAACCAGCTCGCTTGGGCGAGCTACCTTCAGCCCAAATGCTTTGTTTTGCTATAAATAGGTGTGGAAAGGCTGAAGTAAAGGGTCCCTGATTTCCCTGAAGTCCAAAGGTCCAGAAAGAAGAAGAAAGAAGAGAATAGAGGAAGAAAGAAGGGAAAACAAGGCTGAAACAATTTCAAATTGCATCCATGATCGATTCCGACACCGTTCTTCATTCGTTCTTCGTTCTTCATCCGGTTAGTGTTTACTTTTAAGGATTTGAATTTGATTTATGGACCCTTAGGGGTCCCCCTTTATTGTTAGTGCATCTTCATCTCCTTCTTCGATCATTGGTGATCTTTTTCTTTGTTTAAAGCGAGTTTCGACCAATCGTTCATGCCATAATCTTGTTTAATCACTGTTAAAATAAAATTCAACCGCTCGTGTCATACCCTAATTTCATCTGAGGATTATTATTTGATGATATACAACCTTTGATTGGCCGCTTCGAGACACTTGGCGTCCTTTGTTGCACAATGAATGAAGTCCCGAGACGTGTCAGAAATCAAAAGGAAGCAGGCTTGCGCAATCCGTGAAATTCCGTAATGTGGCGGAAATCGAAAAGAGGTATTTTGCGCAATCCGTGAGTTTCCGTAACTTCTTCGAAAGCTAAAAAAGAGTAAATACATAATCCGTGAGGATTCGTAACCTTGCGGAAGGGAAATAAGTATCGTTACGAAATTCGTAAAGTTTCGTAACGTTACGGAAAAAGAATTACCAAAAAAAATAGAAGAGGGGTGCATTTAGTAAAAAAGGGGGTACGAATAGCAATCTGGCCCACTTGGGCCTTCCAGATCCTTCCTCCAGAATGGGCGAGCTGGGTGGCAAGCTCCTCCCCTATTTTGCTATAAATAGGGGGAGGAGTGAAGAAGAAAAGGGTTCAGCCTTCTTGGCACTTCTCCCTCTCTCGAAATTGCTGAGGAAAATTATTTCCGTGAAGAAAATCCAAGCCGAGGCGCTTCCGTAACATTTCCGTGAGTAATTACGCGAAGATTCTTGACCGTTCTTCAAGATTCATCGTTCGTTCTTCGTTTTCTTCAGTCTTCAGCTGGTAAGTACCTCAAACCGAGCTTTTTAATTCATTCTATGTACCCGTGGTGGTCCACATTTTGTTTCATGTATTTTTATTCTCGTTTTCATTTGCTTTTTATACCCCCTTTTGACGTGCTTAAGCCATTTATTTAAGTCATTCCTCGCTTAATCTAAAAATAAAATAAATTTCCATCGATCGTTTGAATTGTATCATCCGCTAATTTCGGTTAAAATGAATTCCGACCGTTCGGTCGTGCCGTAACCACGTTGGAAATCAAAAAAGAGGTAAAATAATAATATAATAATAAAAAAATACCTTTTAGTAAAGTAAAGCGAAAAATCAATCGGACATTTTCTCTTTGGGATTTCTCATTCTTAATTGAATTGACTAATAACTAAAGTGAAACTAAGGCTAAAATCAAACTCGCCTAGTCAAGCTCGTCCACAAAAATAGGTTTTTGAAAGTTTATCATTTCAGTTTCTTACTAAGAAAAAGGATCACTTTTAAGGTCCAACGCCTTAAAATGATCACCCTTCAAGTAAAAACAATCACTTGATTCACGCCTAAGAAAGAACTACGTAGGTCTGATTTCCTCTTCGATGGAGGGTACGTAGGAGCAAGAGCCCCGCTTTTGTCGACCTCAAAAAATAAAAAGAAATAAAAGTTAAGGTAACACAATTTCCACAATTCTAAAAAATAGGTTGTTGTCTTTTGAGACAAACGTGAGAGGTGCTAATACCTTCCTCAAGCGTAAATACAACTCCCGAACTTAGAATTTTCATTTTGACCGAATTCCTTCTGTTTTCCCGACGTTTTCCACAAATAAACGTTGGTGGCGACTCCGCGCACCTTTCCTCCTTTGGAAAGCGCACCCGTGAGCCTCGCCTTCGCTCGCCCACGAAGGGCACGTTGCGACAGTTGGCGACTCCACTGGGGACTTTTTTGTGAGTTAGGCCTATTTTAAGGATTTGTGGATTTGTGAAACTTCGTGTGTGCATTTGTTGAACTGTGTAAAATGTAAATAATTGTTGTCTATTTCGCATTCTTTACACTGCATTCTAAGCACCCACGGGTTTGAGTAAAAAAAAGGGGCCCTACACCCGGGTTCATGGGAATTTAAGGAGTGGAGGTGAATCTATCATCATGCTAGGTCTCCGACTTGCTTGATAATAGTGAAACCTCATCTAGAGCTTTCTCTCTTTATAATGTGTTGTCGCTGGTATTCCATACCGCCACAATATTATTATCTTGAGTGATGATACCTCTAGAGAACGACCGTGTGAGTTATAAATTGTTGGGAAGTAGTTATTAGAGACCCCTAGATATTGTCCTATAGGTTCCCAAATAGGGGCAAAGAGCAAACACGCTCCTGTGCCATTCGTTCTCATGCATTTTTGGTTTATAGTTTTTGCTAGTGATGTTTGGTTTCTTTAGAGTAATACGTAACCATCATGCCCAAAACGTAGCATTAAAATTGGGTCTCTGCGGTCTCGTACGTATGAATTACCCCTTTTTCTTGTTTTCTTTCCGTTTCATGCATACGCATCGCATCATTCATGTCGGAGTCTTGATCCACCCGTTTTTTAGGTAAATGATGGGGACAAATCAAAACGGCAAGAGGTTTTATCAAGTCAAGGTTAAAAGTCTAGATGTCACTAGCCTCAAGGAATTAGGACGATTGATGGGACCTCTCCAAAGGCAAGCCTTCCGCAAAGTGTACGGGAAGATTCTAGATTTGGCCGCAGCGGAGGTATTTACGGAAGCTGTCGTATCCCTCGCCCAATACTATGACCAGCCGTTGAGGTGTTTCACGTTTGGGGACTTCCAAATGGTACCAACTATTGAAGAGTTTGAGGAGATATTAGGATGCCCTCTTGGGGGGAGAAAACCGTATCTTTTCTCTGGATTTCTTCCTTCCTTGAGCAGGATTGCAGTTGTGATTGGAGATTCAGCAAAAGAGTTGGATCGCATGAAACAAACTCGCAATGGAATAGTGGGCCTGCCACGGAAATACTTGGAAGGCAAGGCAAGGGATATGGCGAGCCAAGAGAAGTGGGGTCCGTTTGTAGATATTTTAGCTTTGCTGATTTTTGGGGTTGTCCTCTTCCCGAACATCGACGGTTTGGTAGACTTAGCCGCCATTGATGCTTTCCTCGCGTATCACCATAGCAAGGAAAGTCCAGTGGTGGCTATCTTGGCAGATTTGTTTGACACCTTTGACCGGAGGTGTGAGAAAAACAGTGCGCGGATTGTCTGTTGTTTACCCGCTCTGTGTGTGTGGTTGATTTCACACCTATTTCAACAAGACACGAGTCGCCCGTGTCCGCTTCAAAGCTATCGCTCATGCGCCGAAAAAGGAAGAGTCGATTGGGACCAACATTTGGCTGGGATAGGGGGCAGCGCGATCAATTGGTTTCCTCGTTGGAAGGAAGGCAAGGAAGGAGTTCTTTTCTCGTGTGGGGACTACCCTAATATTCCATTGATAGGGACTAGGGGGTGTATTAATTATAATCCCGCACTCGCCATAAGACAACTAGGGTACCCCATGAGGGGAGCGCCAACTGAAGAAAGTCTCTCGCCTTTCCTTGTGAGGAATCTAGGCGCACAAAGTCTCAAGGCGATACAAAGAGTCCACAAGGCGTGGAGAAGTCCGTTGAGGAAAGACAAAGAGCTTAGGGGCATCCGTAATGGCGTCATCGGAGGTTATCATGGATGGCTAAGAATTCACACGCGGGGGTTAGATTGGCTCTCCAAGTTGAAAGTTATCGATGAGGAGGACTTCGAAGCTCCGGAGGAAGATGAAGAAGTCTGAGCTCTAAAATTAGAGTTAGGGAAGGCAAGACTCGCCAAGGAGAAGTTCAAGTCAGCTGCTACACACATTCGGAAGGAGTGCACCGAGTTACAAGAGGAAAACGCGGCCACTGCAAAAGCCCTTGAACAAGAAACCAAAAGGGCCTGCAATGAGGAATATGGCCGAGAGAAATTCCGAGGAGCATTGTGGGGTAGTAACAATGAGCTCAAGCTCCGAAGAGAGGAGAGAGATCGGTCACGGGTGCATGGCATGATCTTAAAAGAAGAGTTAGTTGCTTGCACGAGGTCCAAAAGGAGTTTGGCTCAACACTTGGAAGCCACGGAGCAAAGCATGCTAGCTATCATAGGGAAATACAAGGAAGAATTGAACCAGTCCATGGCCCATGAACAAAAGCTAGTGGAGGATTTTGCATAAGTGTATGCCGAAAAAGAAGCAAGAGGGAGGGTGATTGATGCGTTGCATCAAGAAGCGACTATGTGGATGGATAGGTTCGCCTTGACCTTGAATGGAAGTCAAGACCTCCCGCGTCTGTTAGCCAAAGTAAAAGCCATGGCCGAAGTGTGTACTGCCCCCGAGGAGATTCATGGGCTAATCAATTACTGTCAACACATGATAGATTTGATGGCCCACATAATTAGGAATCGTTAGGTTCTCTTGTAATACCTTTTGTATAATCTTGGCTAGATGAAAGCTTTGTTCTTTTTATAAAATGAGAAGTTCTGAACTCATCATGTTATCTAAAAAACCTTGGGGTGGATCCAAGTGCTCCGATCATCCATTTGCATACTCATGTTTTGGTGGCATACTCACCGTTGTTTATTTCCTTAGGAATTTCATCATAACTAAGAAAACACCAAGGCACCCCTATAACACTCGATCCAGAAAAATGGATAATGAAGAGGGCGTGCAGGAACAGATGAAGGCCGATCTATCGGCCTTAAAAGATCAAATGGCTTCCATCTCGGAGGTCATGTTAAAACTCCAGAAAACCATAGAGGATAAAGCCACGACAACCGCCTCCAGTACAGTTAGGGAAGCGGAGCCGGTGCTGCAGCCCGCCTTGAATCCGGGCCTAGACAGAAACACGGCCGTGTTCGGTCGAAGGTATAGTCCGCAAGCTTATCCTTATGGCTTGCCTCCGGATTTCACTCCCCGTGCCACCCTGGAAGATCTAAGCCAAGCCCCTACTTTTGAGGGGCAACTCCCGCCTTATGACGACTATCCCGGACAAGACGATGGGGAAGGAGATACCCATCTTGGCCCCCTGCTCCACCTCAAAGATCCGTCCCCCCATGAACTACCCCCACCGAACATAGTCCGCCATATCCCGGCCTCACCCACACCCGTAAAAGAATCTGTTCCCTTCGTGGAAGATAAGGGAAAGATTGAGGCGCTTGAAGAAAGGTTAAGAGCAGTCGAGGGCCTTGGCAATTACCCATTCTCGGATTTAACGGATTTATGTCTCGTGCCCAATATCGTCATTCCTCCCTAGTTCAAAGTACCGGACTTTGATAAGTACAAAGGGACGACATGTCCGAAGGGGCATCTTCGGATGTATTGCCGAAAGATGGGGGCGTATTCTGCGGACGAGAAATTGTTGGTCCATTTCTTTCAAGACAGCTTGGCCGGAGCAGCTGTAGCATGGTATACCAATCTGGAGGCTTCCCAGATCCGATCATGGAAGGACTTGGCAACTGCCTTCATTCGGCAGTACCAGTACAATACGGACATGGCTCCCGATCGGAACCAGCTTCAGGGTATGACTAAACGAGAGCATGAGTCCATTAAGGAATATGCCCAGAGATGGAGAGATCTCGCAGCCCAAGTCGTACCGCCCATGACGGAGAGGGAGATGATCACAATTATGGTAGATACGTTACTCACGTTCTACTATGAAAAGCTGATAGGCTACATGCTAGCTAACTTTGCGGATCTCGTCTTCGCCGGAGAAAGGGTTGAATCCGGACTATGAAAAGGCAAGTTCGAATATGCTGCCAATATGGCCCCCAACAACAACAGAAGAGCCCCAGTAGTGGGCGCGAGGAAAACGGAAGAAGATGCCCACGCGGTCACCACCGCCCCAACATGGATGAAAGCACCCCAAAATATCCAAAGCTCATACCAGCCCAATCCCCTAAATTTTTTAATCCGAGCCGGGAATTCTCTCCCGACTCAAATAAAAGGACCACCCGTAGCAGAAAGAGCGCCGGTCCAACGCACAGCTCCAGCCGCTCCCCGGCCATTTAATAATACAGCCCCCAGCGCGACCTATAAATATGCACAACACCCGCCCCCGAAAGACAACTTCCCTCCTATTCCCATGGCATACTCCGAGTTATGGCCTTCATTATTGGAGAATCATTTGGTAGTGGCCATACCCGGGAAGGTTCTCCAGCCACCCTACCCCAAGTGGTATGACCCGGGTGCCAAGTGTGTGTACCATAGTGGAGTTCCCAGACACAATATTGACTCCTGCATCCCGTTCAAGTATAAGGTGCAACACCTGATTGATGCCGGCTGGCTATCGTTTCAGGAGGAAGGCCCAAATGTTTAAACCAACCCGCTAGCGAGTCATGGAGGGGCTAGCGTGAACGCCGTCGAAGAGGATGGCCCATCACGGGCAAAGAGATTAGGAGAGGTGGCTACTTCTAGACGCTTCATCTATCAATCGCTGCAAGCGGCGTACATGGTCTCCCGTGGTGGAGACGAAAGGGATGAATGTTTGTTTCACCTCGGGGAGTCGCATGACATAGAAACCTGTCCCGCGGTAGAAGAATTGCTTCAGCGGCTCATGGATTGCGGGAAGCTTGAAGTGTCCATAGGAGGGAGGGAAGAACCACAAATTTGCATGCAGTCGGAAGAGAAGAGGGTTCCTCTAACCCCAAGGCCCTAGTGATATGCTTTACTAGAAAAGGGACCGGCTCCACACCCATATACCCCCGGGCGGCGCCCAAGCCAACGCCATTTGCGTATCAAAGTAATAAGGCCGTTCCGTGGAAGTATACCCCTCTCGCGTCCAGCGAAAGAGTTGCAACCGAAGTTGACTCCCTATCAGCTAAAGTAACCAACATCACCGGCCTCAGTGGCGTAACCCGCAGTGATCGAGTGTTCTCTTCCCCTCACCCGGCGGAATTGCCCTCTAAAGGGAAAGCGCCCATGGTCCAAGAGCCCACAGATATAGCCACCCCCTCAAAAGAAATAGATCCTCCAGTGGCAAGAGGGGTCGAAAAGAAAGAAGGTCTTCAAGGGAAAACAGTGACCTTGGAAGAGGCCCAAGAGTTCCTCCGCCTCATCCAACAAAGCAAGTTTAAGGTAGTCGAGCAACTGAATAAAACTCCAGCAAGGATCTCTTTGCTTGAACTACTCATAAACTCTGAGCCTCATTGTGCGCTGTTGATGAAGGTCCTTAACGATGCCCATGTAGCACATGATATCTCAGTGGAGGGTTTCGAAGGCATCGTTAATCATATAACCACCAACAATTATATCGCGTTTGCGGAAGAAGAGATTCCCGTTGAAGGGAGAGGACACAACAAGGCTCTACATGTGTCGGTGAGATGTATGGACCACGTTGTCGCAAAGGTACTTATCGACAATGGATCGAGTTTAAATGTAATGCCGAAGACCACTTTGGAAAAGCTTCCTTTTAGTGCATCACGTTTAAAACCGAGCTCGATGGTGGTGCAAGCCTTTGATGGTACTCGGCGGGAAGTAATGGGGGAAATCGACATTCCCATTCAGATAGGCCCCCACACTTGCAATGTGGTGTTTCAAGTAATGGATATAAATCCCGCCTATAGCTGCCTCTTGGGAAGACCGTGGATTCATGCCCTGGGAGTGGTCCCTTCGACGCTTCACCAGAAATTGAAGTTCGCAGTGGGTGGACTTTTAGTGATAGTGTCGGGTGAAGAAGACATGTTAGTGAGCTGCCCCTCCTCCGCACCATACGTAGAAGCGGCGGAAGAATCATTGGAAACGGCTTTCCAATCCTTTGAAGTGGTGAGCTGCGCCTCTGTGGAACCCAGTTCGTCGCTACCTTCTCTCTCCAAAGCGGCCATAATGGTGGCGCGCATTATGCTCAGGAACGGATTTGAGCCCGGAATGGGTCTAGGCAAGGACTGCCTCGGGAATGCCGACGTGGTCGATATCAAGGGAAATCCATACAAGTATGGATTAGGATATGAACCCGGGATGCCGGGGAGGAGGAAAGTGCCGTCAAGATTTCGGGCGGATAGGGTATGGCCCGGCGGTATTAGCCAGTGTTTCACCAGCGCTGGAATGGTGTCCGAGGAGGAGGTGGCCACAATAGAGGAGGAGTTCCCTCAAGACCCACCAAGTTTTGTGCAACCATGTCACCCTGATTCCCAAGTGGGGAACTGGCGCATGATAAGCCAGTCAGAAGTCTATACCGCTGATTTAATGTAATTAGAGCCTATAGATTTCCGTTCTCTTTTGTTTTGTGAAACCTACCTTATTAAATAAACAAAGAGATCTTGTTTCATCTGTTCTTGCAGTACCACCCTTTCTCATATCATTTTGCATGTTTTTTGTTTCTTTTGTCTTGTTTGGTATAGATATGAGGGTCGATTCTTTGAGGATCCTGACAACGAGGGTTTGACAATCGATTTCGATCGAGATATAAGCCAAACAATAAATGAGGAAGAGGAAGAGGACATCCTATCACCAGAGTTGGAGAGGCTGGTCGCTCAAGAAGAATGTGAAATGAAGCCTCACCAAGAAGAAACCGAATTGGTAAACTTGGGGACCACGGAGGAAAAGAAAGAGGTAAAGGTAGGAACTGGTATGACCGCGCCTATCCGCCAAGGCTTGATAACCCTTCTTGAATAGTATCAAGATGTCTTTGCGTGGTCATATCAAGACATGCCCGGTCTGGATTCCGACATTGTGCAGCATAAGTTGCCTTTGAATCTTGGGTCTTCTCCGGTTAAGCAAAACTTACGAAGAATGAAACCCGAGATGTCTTTAAAAATTAAAGAAGAAGTAAGGAAGCAGTTTGATGCAGGATTCTTAGCTGTGGCACGGTACCCGGAGTGGGTGGCCAACATTGTCCTAGTCCCGAAAAAGGACGGCAAGGTTCGAATGTGTGTAGACTACCAGGACTTGAACCGAGCCAGTCCTAAAGACAATTTTCCCCTGCCACACATTGACATATTGGTAGATAATACAGCCAAATTCGCTCTTTTCTCATTTATGGATGGTTTCTCGGGGTATAATCAAATAAAGATGGCACCCGAAGATGTAGAGAAGACCACTTTCGTCACCCCATGGGGGACATTCTGCTATAAAGTGATGGCCTTCGGACTGAAAAATGCTGGGGCAACCTATCAGCGTGCCATGGTGGCGTTGTTCCATGACATGATGCATAAGGAAATAGAGGTCTACGTAGATGACATGATTGCTAAGTCTCGGACTGAGGATGAACACCTTGTCAATCTGCGTAAGCTGTTTGGAAGGTTGCGGAAATACCAATTAAAACTAAACCCAACCAAATGCACCTTTGGGGTGAAGTCGGGGAAGTTGCTAGGATTTATCGTAAGTCAGAAAGGGATAGAGATAGATCCCGAGAAAGTGAAGGCCATCCTTGAAATGCCGGAACCACACACAGAGAAGCAGTTTCGGGGGTTTTTGGGCAGGTTGAATTAGATCGCGAGATTTATCTCACAACTCACCCCTACCTGTGAGCCCATTTTTAAGCTATTACGTAAGAACCAGGCGGTCCTGTGGAACAGTGACTGCCAAGAGGCCTTCGAGAAGATCAAACAGAGTCTCGCAAATCCCCCGGTGCTCATGCCACCTGTAACAGGAAGACCTCTTTTCCTGTACATGACCGTGTTGGACGAGTCTATGGGGTGCGTGTTGGGTCAGCATGATGATTCTGGGAAAAAGGAGCAAGCCATCTACTATCTGAGAAAGAAGTTTACCGCATGTGAGATGAATTACTCAATGCTGGAAAGGACGTGTTGTGCTCTGGTATGGGCATCACATCGGCTTAGGCAGTATATGCTCAGCCATACCACGTGGCTTATTTCCAAAATGGATCCCGTGAAATACATCTTTGAAAAACCGGCCCTCACAGGACGAATCGCTAGGTGGCAGGTATTATTATCTGAATTCGATATCGTTTACGTCACCCAAAAAGCGGTAAAAGGAAGTGCCTTAGCGGATTATTTGGCCCAGCAACCCTTCCAGGATTATCGACCGATGCACCCCGAGTTCCTAGATGAAGATATCATGGCCCTGTTTGAAGAGAAGCGGACGCACGAAGACATAAACAAATGGATTGTTTGCTTTGATGGGGCATCCAATGCTTTGGACCACGGAGTAGGGGCGGTCCTTGTATCCCCGGATGATCAGTGTATTCCTTTCACGGCTAGGCTAGGTTTTGATTGTACCAACAATATGGCCGAGTATGAAGCATGCGCCCTCGGGGTTCAGGCGGCCATTGATTTTGATTTAAAACTACTCAAGGTGTATGGAGACTCAGCTTTGGTGATACGCCAGTTGAAAGGAGAATGGGAAACTAGGGATTCAAAGTTGATACCCTATCAAACTCACATCTTGAGGTTAGCCAAGTACTTTGACGACATTTCCTTCCACCACATACCTCGGGAAGAGAATCAAATGGCTGATGCGTTAGCCACCCTGGCATCCATGTTTCAACTTGCCCCACACGGGGATCTGCCATACATCGAATTCAAATCTCAAGGCAGGCCGGCCTATTGTTATGCAATAGAGGAAGAGCGGGATGGGAAACCGTGGTATTTCGACATCAAGCAGTATGTCGAGAACAAAGAATATCCACCAGGGATTTCTGACAATGACAAAAAGACGTTGAGGAGATTGGCTACTGGTTTCTTTTTAAGTGGTACCATCCTGTACAAACGAAACCACGACATGACCCTCATACGATGCGTAGATGCCAAAGAGGCGAACTTCATGATTGAGGAGATCCACGAGGGTTCCTTTGGGACACATGCCAATGGGCATGCTATGGCCAGAAAAATCCTTAGGGCCGGTTATTATTGGCTCACAATGGAAAGCGATTGCTGTGCTCATGTTAGGAAATGTCATAAATGTCAGGCATACGCGGACAATGTCAATGTTCCGCCACATCCTCTGAATGTTATGTCCGCCCCTTGGCCCTTTTCCATGTGGGGAATAGACGTCATTGGGGCCATCGAACCCAAAGCGTCGAATGGTCACCGCTTCATTCTTGTGGCGATAGATTACTTCACCAAATGGGTCGAAGCAGCTTCTTATACTAATGTCACAAAGAATGTGGTAGTTAGATTCATAAAGAAGGAGTTGATTTGTCGATACGGACTCCCCAGGAAGATCATTACTGACAATGGAACCAATCTGAACAATAAGATGATGCAGGAGATGTGCGAAGACTTCAAGATCCAGCATCATAACTCTACCCCTTATCGGCCAAAGATGAATGGGGCTGTAGAGGCTGCGAATAAGAATATTAAGAAGATTGTTCAAAAAATGACAGTGTCATACAAAGATTGGCATGAGATGTTGCCTTTCGCCCTGCACGGATATAGAACCTCGGTACGAACTTCTACTGGGGCAACACCGTATTCCTTAGTTTATGGGATGGAAGCAGTACTCCCGTTTGAGGTGGAAGTTCCTTCTCTGAGGATAATGGCGGAGTCAGGCCTAGAAGAGTCAGAATGGGCTCAAGCACGCTACGACCAACTCAACCTCATTGAAGGTAAGCGTTTGGCAGCCATGAGAAATGGGCGTTTGTATCAACGAAGGATAAAGAACGCATTCGACAAGAAGGCACGTCCGCGCAAGTTCAACGAGGGGGACCTCGTGCTGAAAAAGATGTTCCACGCTGTTAAGGATAGTCGAGGCAAGTGGGCCCCGAATTATGAAGGACCTTTCGTGGTGAAAAAAGCTTTTTCTGGGGGTGCTCTGATACTCACCCGCATGGATGGTGAGGAATTGCCTTCGCCCGTGAACTTCGATGTAGTTAAACGATATTACGCTTGAAGTCTGGGGCAATCGAGGGGACCGTTGCAGTTTCTTTTAATTCTGAGTTTTTGTTCTTCTTGGTTTCCTCCAGGGATTCCCTTCCTCTACATTAGTCTCGTTCTTTTAAAAAAGAAGTAAAGATGGGCGAGGTTTCAGTACTCCCTTTGTCTTCAAACCTTGTGTTTTAGATTTGTTATAACTTGAGCCCTCTTCGCTCGGTGTATGGGGTGCCCTAAACGCTTATTTAAAATGGAATCTAACCAGCCCTCACTAAAAGAAAGTCATCGCATTAGGAACATTCATACATGCACATACACATGCATATTTTGTGGTAACAGGGGCAGGGCCTTCTTAGGTCACGGTTAGAAGTCAAGACAAGTTGGCTGCGGAAATCAACCAAGGTAAGACGGTGACCGGACACGAGTGGCCACAGATTTTGTTTCCTACTTGCAGGTACATAGGGATGGATGCAAGTGGGGATAGGGTCACGACCGACCGATCGTTGCCCCTTCCCGGCGCTGAACAAGCAGAGAACGTCGCTGCAAGGCAGCCCAGTATCCTTTGCACTCACAGTTTCTTTTACTATTGTTTGTTTTAAATAAGTAATCGACGCCTAATTCTAATTTAAGTAGGTTCAAGTGGGCAAACGCTAACCCATGAGGAAGGAGGGGACATGGTTAATGTTCCCCTCAAAAAAAAAATGGCAGGTTAGCTCGCCTGGGCGAGCAACCCCTGCATTCAAAATATAAAAACGATGGAGGGGAGCATTTTGGCATCCAAAAAACTCCCCCCCCCCCTCATTCAAAAGAAAGAACACGAAGGCTTGCGGTTCTTGCTCCCTCAAGCCACTTTTGGTTGCCTTTTGCTTTCATTTTTGGTGTTATAATTCACTCCAACAAGTAAGTATTCAATCCTTGATGTTTTTAGCTTCCCATTGGTATATTTTCTTCATCTTTTGGTGCTCCAAATTGTGAGAATGTGCTTATATTTGTGGGGCAGTTTTGGTTTGTTTTTATGCTTGTTTCTTGAGTTGAGGATTTGAATGAGAAGGCCTTAGGCCTATGCTGTATTCTGAAGCAATGGGGCATGCCACATTGTCCCCATTCTCTTGCAATTTATGTCGAAACGTGCGCCCACCAAGTGCTCGATGAAATGCCCCAATGATGTATGAATATGATTTTGTAAAATGGGGAGAGTGGGACTGTTTCTTATATGTAGGTACAGCATAGGAGATTCAAAATAGGTGCCCAAATGCAATTCCAAGCTTAGGAACCCAAACTTGTAGCTTCAATGCAAGGAAACATGCTTATGGCTAGGAATCCAAAATTTGGTTTTAGAGTTAGAAAAACATGAAAATTAGGATTTGCTTGTGAGAGTTTTTGCTCGAATTTGGGCTGCCCCATGTTTGATACTTTACATAGAGGCAGCGTGGAAAACACCTTGCAATAGTGTGTATACATAGGTAAATATAAGGAGCATGAAATTCCTAGCAAAGTGTGAATGATTGTCTTCCTAAATGAATGTATGATAGCACGGAATTCCCTTTTGAATGCAAGTGTGTGCATAATGTAAATAGCTTGCCAATATGAATAAATGTGAATGAAACAATAAATTTTTTTTTATGATATATATTTCAAACATATGTAGGTAGTTTGTAAATAGCAAATGTTTAGGATATAAATTAGGTGTAAAGTTTGACGCAACACTTTGAGCATGAAAGTGTGTTTTCTTTTTCAGAATGTATATAGGTGTATGGCAGTTAGAATATGTTGGATGTTCTTGCATGTTGACATGAGTAATAGGATATTTTCTACACATACACGTGTGCATAAATGGATTACATGAGTTTGGTCTAAATCAGAGGGATTAGCACGACCTTTTTGCGTTAAGATAAGCGTTATCTTGTAAAACTAACTTCTAAATGTTTGTTCTCGCAGGAAATGGCCCCGAGGAAACTTGCCTCAAAGAGGTCCAGGAAGGATAAAGCGGCCGAAGGAACTAGTTCCGCTCCCGAATATGATAGTCACCGCTTTAGGAGCGCTGAACACCAGCAGCGCTTCGAGGCCATCAAGGGATGGTCATTTCTCCGGGAGCGACGTGTCCAGCTCAGGGACGACGAGTATACCGATTTCCAAGAAGAGATAGTTCGCCGGCGGTGGGCATCACTGGTTACCCCTATGGCCAAGTTTGATCCAGACATAGTCCTCGAATTTTATGCCAATGCTTGGCCTACGGAGGAAGGCGTGCGACATATGAGGTCTTGGGTAAGGGGTCAGTGGATCCCGTTTGATGCAGATGCTATCGGCCAGCTCCTAGGATATCCTTTAGTGCTGGAAGAGGGTCAGGAGTGCGAGTATGGCCAGAGGAGGAACCGGTCCGATGGGTTCGACGAGGAGGCCATCGCCCAGTTGCTATGTATACCGGGGCAGGATTTTGCCCGGACTGCTATCGGGAGACGGGTGCGGATCATGCGCACCAACATGACCACCCTGACTCAGATCTGGATGACTTTGCTGCTCAGCAACATCCAGCCCAGCGACCACAATTACGACCTCCCCCTGCCGAAGTGTCAGCTGGTGTACGCCATCCTGACACGGATGAGCATTCACGTGGCTCAGCTAATCGCTGATGCCAACTATATATTTGCAGGTATGGCGCCTATAGGTACCCTCTGGACCCGGATAAGTCCAACAGGGCCCTGGGATTTCCTGCCTTGATCACAGGACTCTGCCAGTCGTTCGGAGTCCCTGTCGCACCTAGCTAGCAAGGTGATTCGGCCGCCCATCACCCGAGCTTTTATTGAGAAGTATTGCACGCAGAGACAGGTCCAGGGGGATGCTCCGCAGGCCGCAGACGCGCCGCCACCTCATCAGGCCGGTCCAACCGGATTGTTTGATACGGAGCAGTATTTGCGGCATTTGGTTCGCCAGCAGGCGGCCAACCACCGGGCACATGTACAGACCCATGATTGTCTTTATCAGATGAGCCTCAGCCTGCAGAGCCAGGGTTTTACTTCTTTTCCGTGCCCTACTCCGGACCAGTTCAGGGCAGAGGTCGCATGGCCTGGAGATTGGCCTGAGGCCCGGGCAGGAGAGGCACCAGCAGAGGCTCCCGACGAGGCAGATTAGGCCCGCGAGGACGAGGAGATGACCAATTTACTTGATTTCTTAGGAGGAAGCGGGGCCATATGATTGGGAGATTCCTTGATCCATATTTCTTTTTGTTTCCATTTGTTTTTGTTTTCTTTTCTTTTCTGTTTACATATCATCTTATTTTTGTTTGACTAAGGGACTAACGTTTGTTTCATGTTTTGACTTTTGTTTTGTACATACATATCGTTTGAGTTGTTACGTCGGTACTTGTTTCGTTGTTGTCAATAGTGTTCATTGAAATTCCAGAACCGTGTAGAGGTTTTCATTTAGGAACGTCGTTCTAAAAATAAAATGAACCAAAAATCCTAATAAAAAGAAAGAAGTGTTGTGAATAAAAGTCATGTTTATAGAGAAAAGAAAAGGTTTTATTTATACATGTATGTAAAAGGAAAATGTGTATAGAAGGTTTTTGTGTGTAAATGATGCGTGGAAAGAAATTCTTGTGTGGGTGAGCAACGAGTGTATATGAAGAAACTTTTGTGTGAACTATAAGTGTGTGTTGGGAAAAATGAAAAATCTTTGAATATAAATAAGGTTTGTATATAGGCCGTGTGACGTAAAGAGAAGGGTTCCAATGCGTGTACAGAAAAAGTTTGTCATGTATAAAAATATAGATGTACAAAGGAAGGTTTTCCTCATAAAGGACCACAGGTGTATAATTTTAGTGAATATATATAAAAATAAAACAAAAAGTAAAGAGAAAGAAAGACCGTGAAGGTCGACATGTTATAGTTAAGAAGTATAAATCATTCGTAAAGAGCAAACGTATCTTCTGGAAACAAGGGACTGATGCTAAGAGTTTATTTTCCAGAATAAACCGAGATAAGAATGGATGAATTCATTGAACTGATAAAAGAACATAATTGGGAAACGTTGGGTCTGTTTGTGTAAATTCCCAACCGTAGTATCACAATGCCATAAACAGGATGCATGAGTGCCCACCTGGATGTAGCCATGACTAATTTTGCACGTTGTTTTCAAATCATCATTGTCACGCGTGCCTTATGGAGTGATAGGGGAGTTCGGCCCGAGACCGACACCTTGACACCCAAATTTGTTTTGCCCCAGATATTAAGATTGGGTTCCCACGATAAAAGACCCCATTGAAACACAACCTTAGACCTTTTTAAACCTTGGCCTGTAAAAAAGGAATCCTCATTCTTTCCCCTGAAGCAAAGGACAGCAGAATCTCCTCAAGGGAGAGCAAATAGAATGCTAAACCCGATTTCCCAAAGAAAGGGATGGGGGAAGGAAAAGTGAAAAGAAATAAAAGGAAGAAATGAAAAGAAAAAAAAAGGAGAAGAAAAATGAAAATAAAGAAAAGAATAGAAGAAAGGAATGAAGGATTCCCGATCAAAGATCGAAAGGAAGTGAAAAGGGAAAAGAAGCAATTCTCGATCAATGAAGGAAAGAGGGCAAAAATTCTTCAAGCCAGATTGCCACTCGAAATCATTTTTCGACTGGAAATATCCCACCCCACGTGAACAAAGAGGAAAAGACCGAAACACCCAGCTTCCTCTCCAAAAACACCACCCTCGAGAAAATCCTATTGGTCCGTGTTCGTACGTTTGATCTTTGATTCGATAGGAAATCGTGTGCAAAATAGAGTCATGGTGCAGTTATGGTTTGGGAATAGGATAAAACACTTGCCTTGGGAGTTTTATACACTATGAGTGATTTATTTTCAGCTTAGCCCGATGTTTCAGCTGCATGTTCATTTAAAAGCTAAAAGTTGACATCCTACCCTTCATTCTCGATTACAAGGAAGATTACCCTTAGCAAAAGTATATTGTTTCTCTAAGATATGGTGCTCTCGTGAATGATTTATTTTTCTTTGCAAAAAGCATGTTTGCTTTTGTAGGTGGAAAGACCCAGTGGATCGTTCGGTCCTGCCGACCAACCCCTTTTCGGAGCCCCATGAACGTTATTGCCTAGGGCTGTTCATGTGTCCTCCACTTTCGAGTTTGGAGCTGTGTTTCATGATTGCCTAAGTGCGGACCCTCAAGGCAATCCTCCATTCTCACCCTTTTTCGGAGCCTCATGAACGTTATTGCCTAGGGCTGTTCATGTGTCCTCCACTTTCGAGTTTGGAGCTGTGTTTCATGATTGCCTAAGTGCGGACCCTCAAGGCAATCCTCCATTCTCACCCTTTTTCGGAGCCCCATGAATGTTATTGCCTAGCGCTGTTCATGTGTCCTCCACTTTCGAGTTTGGAGCTGTGTTTCATGATTGCCTAAGTGCGGACCCTCAAGGCAATCCTCCATTCTCACCCTTTTTCGGAGCCCCATGAATGTTATTGCCTAGGGCTATTCATGTGTCCTCCACTTTCGAGTTTGGAGTTGTGTTTCATGATTGCCTAAGTGAGGACCCTCAAGGAAATCCTCCATTCTCACCCTTTTTCGGAGCCCCATGAATGTTATTGCGTAGGGCTGTTCATGTGTCCTCCACTTTCGAGTTTGGAGATGTGTTTCATGATTGCCTAAGTGAGGACCCTCAAGGTAATCCTCCATTCTCACCCTTTTTCGAAGCCCCATGAACGTTATTGCCTAGGGCTGTTCATGTGTCCTCCACTTTCGAGTTTGGAGCTGTGTTTCATGATTGCCTAACTGAGGACCCTCAAGGCAATCCTCCATTCTCACCCTTTTTCGGAGCCCCATGAATGTTATTGCCTAGCGCTGTTCATGTGTCCTCCACTTTCGAGTTTGGAGTTGTGTTTCATGATTGCCTAAGTGAGGACCCTCAAGGCAATCCTCCATTCTCACCTTTTTTCGGAGCCCCATGAATTGCGTTTTCGTTCATGTGTCCTCCACTTTCGAGTTTGGAGCTGTGTTTCATGATTGCCTAAGTGTGAACCCTCAAGGCAATCCTCCATTCTCCACCTTTTTTCGGAGCCCCGTGAATGTCATTGCCTAGCGCTGTTCATGTGTCCTCCATTTTCAAGCGCGAAGCCTCTGGTGACTGGGAAACACGTTCTTCTGTTGTTTTCCGGATCGATTCCTTCGCCAAATATGTGTATATGTGTATATGTGTATATGTATATTATATTCATTGTTCTGGTTGTTGTTTGTGTTTTGTTTTGTGCAGAAGAAAAAAGAAGGAGTAAAAGCGAGAGTCGTCATCACGGAAAGGGCAGGACGGACAAAATCAGTGTCCTATCTTTGCTTTCCTCTTATCTCCGATGAGAGGTAAGTAAAGAGGGGCAAATGTCATACCCTAATTTCGTGCGGGGATTATTATTTGATGATATACAACCTTTGATTGGCCGCTTCGAGACACTTGGTGTCCTTTGTTGCACAATGAATGAAGTCCCGAGACGTGTCAGAAATCAAAAGGAAGCAGGCTTGCGCAATCCGTGAAATTTCGTAATGTGGCGGAAATCGAAAAGAGGTGTTTTGCACAATTCGAGTTTCCGTAACTTCTTCGAAAGCTAAAAAAGAGTAAATACATAATCCGTAAGGATTCGTAACCTTTCGGAAGGGAAATAAGTATCGTTACGAAATTCGTAAAGTTTCGTAACGTTACGGAAAAAGAATTACCAAAAAAAATAGAAGGGGGGTGCATTTAGTAAAAAGGGGGGTACGAATAGCAATCTGGCCCACTTGGGCCTTCCAGATCCTTCCTCCAGAAGGCTGTTGCTTCTGGAGGAAGCAACCTTGCTCGCCTGGGCGAGCTGGGTGGCAAGCTCCTCCCCTATTTTGCTATAAATAGGGGGAGGAGTGAAGAAGAAAAGGGTTCAGCCTTCTTGGCACTTCTCCCTCTCTCGAAATTGCTGAGGAAAATTATTTCCGTGAAGAAAATCCAAGCCGAGGCGCTTCCGTAATGTTTCTGTGAGTAATTACGCGAAGATTCTCGACCGTTCTTCAAGATTCATCGTTCGTTCTTCGTTTTCTTTAGTCCTCAACGGGTAAGTACCTCAAACCGAGCTTTTTAATTCATTCTATGTACCCGTGGTGGTCCACATTTTGTTTCATGTATTTTTATTCTCGTTTTCATTTGCTTTTTATACCCCCTTTTGACGTGCTTAAGCCATTTATTTAAGTCATTCCTCGCTTAATCTAAAAATAAAATAAATTTCCACCGATCGTTTGAATTGTATCATCCGTTAATTTCGATTAAAATGAATTCCGACCGTTCGGTCATGCCGTAACCACGTTGGAAATAAAAAAAGAGATAAAATAATAATATAAATATAAAAAAATACCTTTTAGTAAAGTAAAGCGAAAAATCAATCGGACGTTTTCTCTTTGGGATTTCTCATTCTTAATTGAATTGATTAATAACTAAAGTGAAACTAAGGCTAAAATCAAACTCGCCTAGTCAAGCTCGTCCACAAAAATAGGTTTTTGAAAGTTTATCATTTCAGTTTCTTACTAAGTAAAAGGATCACTTTTAAGGTCCAACGCCTTAAAATGATCACCCTTCAAGTAAAAAGAATCACTTGATTCACGCCTAAGAATGAACTACGTAGGTCAGATTTCCTCTTCGATGGAGGGTACGTAGGAGCAAGAGCCCCGCTTTTGTCGACCTCAAAAAATAAAAAGAAATAAAAGTTAAGGTAACACAATTTCCACAATTCTAAAAAATAGGCTGTTGTCCTTTGAGACAAACGTGAGAGGTGCTAATACCTTCCTCAAGCGTAAATACAACTCCCGAACTTAGAATTTTCATTTTGACCGGTTTCCTTCGGTTTTCCCGACATTTTCCACAAATAAACGTTGGTGGCAACTCCGCGCACCTTTCCTCCTTTGGAAAGCGCACCCGTGAGCCTCGCCTTCGCTCGCCCGTGAAGGGCACGTTGCGATAGTTCGTTTGTGTTGTCATCTCACTTAATCACCGTTTAAATGAATCTCAACCGATTGTTTGTTTTGTAATCTCACTTAACCACTGTTTAAATAAGTTTCGACCAATCGTTTATGTCGTAAACTCTTTTCATCAATGTAAAATAAGTTTTAACTGATCATTAACGCCGCAAGTTATCTCTAAAAAAGGATTGAATATTAATGAGCCGAAACCAAATAAAACGAACTCATAAACTTCTTCATTTCATAAAAATATCAAGAGATCGTTCAAAGGTCCAACGCCTTAACGATTCTCGCCTTTCAAACTTGGGAAGATCGTTTCAAGGTCCAACGCCTAAACGGCTCTTTCTCATCTTTTCAAAAATCAAGAGACCGTTCAAAGGTCCAATGCCTTAACGGTTCTCTCCTCCTTTCAAAAATCAAAAGATCGTTTCTAGGTCCAACGCCTTAAACGACTTTTGCTCGGTTAAAAATCAATCTTTCAAAAAAGATAAAAAACAATTTAACCAGCGTTTATTTCTTAAAGAACTACGTAGGTTTGATTTCCTCATCGCACCTGAGGATATGTAGGAGTGAGGGAAACACCCTTATGTTAGACAAGTGGCCTCAGAAATCTTAAGAAGGGGGGATTGAATTAAGATTATGCTAACTATTCCCCCAATTAAAATCTACTCAGATTTTTATGCAAGTTCTAAGTTCCCTTTATAACAAATTACTTAGATGATGAATCAAATGAGGAAACTGAAATGAGGCTAATAAACAACAGTAAATATAAGAGATAAAGGGAAGAGAGAATGCAAAACCGGATTTATACTGGTTCGGCCACACCCTTGTGCCTACGTCCAGTCCCCAAGCAACTCGCTTGAGAGATCCACTATCTTTGTAAATTCTTTACAAGTACTGAACCACACAAGGACTTTCCTTCCTTTGTGTTCAGATTTCCTTTACAACAAGAGTGATCGAGGCCGTATCCAAATCAAATAAACATTAAAAATGCAGTATCTAGGAAGTGATCCTAGGTCGTCTCCCAACGAGCAATGGTCAACCAAACGTTCATAATAGATAGTAATAAAACAGTAACGAATTGGGGGGGGGGTTGTTTGCTTTTGTAAATTAAACAGCGAATATATGTGAATTAGAAAATATCAGAATTAAAACACATTGCTTCCCCTTGATTCACAAGCAAGTCTCTTATCCTAGGTTACGAGAGGTTATCCTTTATCAGTTCAACCACTTAATCCAACCCTAAATTAAATTACTAAGCAAAATTTAACATAAGTCATTCATTATGTGATTAAGTAACACATACACCAATTAATCATAAACGATCATTAAGCATGAACGTAAATTAAACGCAGAGACAATTAATCAAGCGCTAAGCATGCATGAATTAATAGCAACAAATACAGAGTAATTGGTGAAGAGGAAAAACTGATCAGAATTTAATAGTAATAATAGAACCCCAAAGAGAGTTGTGCTTGATCCTCAAGAGAAAACAACGCTGGAGACTTAGCCTTCCATTAATCAATAGAAAATGAAATTGTAGTAGAAACAAAGAAAACTAGAATTATTCTCCAAAACGAAAAAGAAACTAAAACGAATTGAGAGTAGCACTCTAAAACTAAAACGAAAAAGAGAGAGAGGAGAGGAGAGAGAGAAGAGAGCCTAAACTAGAACCTTGGTGTTGTTATATAGTTTTCAGCCCCAACGCTTACAAATCTGTTTTAAATCCAAGCCCAAAAATAAAATAAAATCTAGATAAAATAAGATAAGATCTAGATGAAATAATATCTAGATGAGATCAAATCTAAATAATATCTAGATAAGATAAAATCTACATAAGATAAAATTTGGTAGAATAAAATTGTCTGCTCTCTTCAAGTCCAAGCCCAATTCTGGATTTAAGCCCAATTGCTTATAATTCTCCTGAAATTAAATTAAAAACACAAAATTAATCCAGTAGGCCCAAATGATAAAACTGCATAATTAATTTGACAATTAAGGTTAATCAGTAATTAAAATGGTGACAAAAAGGGTTAAGAAATATGAGAAAATGATGACACATCAAATCCCCTCACACTTAGCCTTTTGCACTCCTGGGCAAAATAAAAAAAACAAAGCAAGGGACAAATTCAGAGACATTAAAGAGAAACAAACAGACACAACAACAATTACATATTTCTCAATGAATCTCAAGGAATGAAAAAAAAATGGGTAACATCTAACATGAAGAGATCCAAAGAGTCAATACATTCATGAAATTCATCCAAGCAACCCAATCATGGAAAAATAGTTAATCAGCTCAAGAATGAAAAGTGATAAAGCCTCACAAGATATTCACTCTTTCTCTCAAGTGTCTAGGCTACTATTTACCCTCAAAGCACCCATGAAAACCAACACCACATAAACTTGGCAAGATTCTAAAATTGACAATCAACCCATAAACACAAGCACATGAGGATCAAAAGGTCTTTTAAGGTTGTAATGGGGCCAAGGACAAGGTAGGGAAAAATATGGAATAAGTAGCTAAATCCCAAAGGAATAGAGGAGCAATGGGGAATAAGTGCATATTAAGAAAAAAATAAGAAAACCTAAAGATAAAATTTAAACGCAAAGAGTAGAGCCAAGAGTCTCATCATTCTTTTTCCATTTAAGATCTTATTCACTCAACTTTATTGCTTTTCATTTTCTTTTTTTCGAATTGATTCAACTAATTTTATTTTTGTTTTTTTTGTTATTTTTTTTAACTGTAGCATTTGAGAAATAGCATATCATTTAGCATGTCCAACATTTAACCAGTATACAATGTACATCAAGTATGGCCCAAAATACATCATGAAGCATAGCCAACGAAATATGTTATCCAACAAAACCCCCCACACTTATTCCCAAAACAATTCCAAAGATCCAAAATTCCTTAAGGTTAAGGTGAGATCATGGTTTTTCACTTAAGGCTTGTAATGAGCTTCAAAACAAAGAAAGGGAAACATAGGCTCAAAGGGCTATCAAAGGGATTAATTCAAGGTAAGTCCATTTGGCTAGAGGCTTATAAGAACAAAATTGCCTAAATCATTTCCAAATATGCATGTGAATTAGGAAGCATCAACAAGAATCAAGCCAAGGCTATTGTGCAAGCAATCAATGGGGCAAAACACACCAAATGATTATGATGATGGCTCAAATTCTCACATAGGTAAACTTATTACTTCCAAATTGAGCTTTCAAAACTATCATGACATGTAGAGGAAAAACAAGGACTTCAAATCACAAAATGTCAAGCGACTATTATTTTCAAAACAATTACCCATTACTTGAACATATCCTATAATTCAAAGAAAAATATGCAAAGTTGTACATGCAAACAGAATTGACCTAAAATATTAAACTAGAAACCCAACAAAACTAACAAAATTAACAAATTTAACACAACTAACAAAATTAACAAAACTAACAAAACTAGCAAAACCAAAGAACACTCCCCCCATACTTAAACAACACATTGTCCTCAATGTAGCACAAGTAAAAGATTAAAAGCAATTAAACCATCAAATAGAATCGGACAAATGTAATAAAAGTAAAGAAGGAGATAGGAAAAGAAACACTCCCTAAGTCATGGTGGAGGAAGAGTAGGGTGGAGTAAGGAAGTCTCTTCCACCACTACGTCCACTAAAGAAGGGTTTGCGAGGAATGGCTTAAGTCGGTGTCCATTGACCTTGAAGCTCTTGTTTGTGGAGTCGCTTTTGATCTCAACTGTACCATAAGGAAACACATTAGTAACAACAAAAGGACCAATCCACTTAGACCTCAACTTACCACTCATGAGTCCAAGCCTAGAATTATACAATAACACTTTTTGCTCAACCATGAAGTCCTTCTTAATTATCATGCTATCATGGAACTTCTTGGTCTTTTCTTTGTAGAACTTGGCATTCTCATACGCTTCTAGGCAGATCTCATCTAACTCACTCATTTGCAACTTTCTCTCCTCACCAACTTGATCCATAGAGAAGTTGCAGGTCTTCACTGCCCAGTATGCTTTGTGCTCAATCTCCACTAGAAGATGACATGCCTTTCCTAAGACAACCTAATAAGGAGACATTCCTATGGGTGCTTTGTAGGCAGTCCTATGTGCCCAAAGAGCATCATCAAGCCTGGTACTCCAATCTTTCTTGCTTGGCTGTACAATCTTCTCTAAAATTCTCTTGATCTCCTTGTTAGAAATTTCTGCCTGTCCATTGGTTTGGGGGTGGTATGGTGTGGATACCCTGTGTACAACCTCGTACTTTTTAAGCAAGGCATGCATTGATTTGTTACAAAAATGGGTTCCTTGATCACTAATGATTGCTTTAGGTACTCCAAACCTGCAAAACATATTAGATCTGACAAAATCTGCAACAACCTTAGCATCATTAGTTCTAGTGGGCTTGGCTTCCACCCATTTTGAAACATAATCAACTGCAAGGAGAATGTAAACATAACCAAAAGAGACAGGAAAAGGGCCCATGAAATCTATGCCCCAGACATCAAACACCTCACAGAATAGCATAGGTTGCTGAGGCATTTGTTGTCGCCATGTAAGTGCACTTCCTGCTCTCTGACATTGCTCAGAAGTGCTACAAATCTTCCACGCATCTTTAAAGATGGTGGGCCAATAAAATCCACAGTCAAGCACTTTGCGAGATGTCCTTTGAACACCCAGATGACCTCCCGGTGCGGAAGAATGACAGAACTGCAGGACTGAGTCAGTCTCATGATCTGGAATGCATCATCTAATGACTTGATCACTGCACAATTTCCACAAGTAGGGTCATCCCAAATAAAATGCTTAGCATCACTTTTAATTTTATCTTTTTGAGCCTTAGATGCTAAGGGAGGAAAAACAGAAGCAACTAAATAATTGACAATGTTAGCAAACCAGGGAGTAGAAAGAGAATCAGAAATACTATACAATATATACAAATGATCATCCGGGAAATAATCCCGAATGGGTGAATCCTCATCAGACACACGTTAGATCCGACTCATATGATCAACAACTAAATTTTGTGCTCCGCTCTTATCACGGATCTCCAAGTCAAACTCTTGGAGCCAGAGCATCCATCGGATCAATCTAGGCTTTGAATCAGCCTTCTTCAACAAGTACTTTAAAGCTGCATGGTCAGTATAAACAATAATGCGAGTACCAAGCAAATAAGAACAAAATTTTTCAAGAGAAAAAACTATGGCTAGTAGCTCTTTCTCAGTAGTAGTATAATTCGCTTGGGCAACATCAAAAGTCCTAGAAGCATAATATATCACTCTAGGCAATTTATCAATTTTCTCAGCAAAGACAGCCCCCAATGCATAATTTGATGCATCACACATAAGCTCAAAAGGGGCTGTCCAGTCGGGTGCTTGAATGATGGGGGTGGTAGTCAGTATTCTTTTTAGGCAATCAAAAGCCTCTTTGCATTTATCATTAAAGTCAAACTCCACCTCCTTTTGCAACAAGTTGGATAGTGGAAGGGCTACTTTGCTAAAATATCTTATAAAGCGCCTGTAGAATTCTACATGACCAAGAAAAGATCGCACCTCTCGCACGCAAGAGGGGTAAAGCAATTGTGAAATAACAGAAATTTTTGCAGGATCTACTTCAATGCCCTTATTGGAAATAATGTGGCATAAAACTATACCTTGCTCAACCATAAAATGACATTTTTCAAAATTTAGAACAAGGTTAGTGTTAGTGCATCTATTCAAAACCTTTTCCAAACTATCCAAACAAATATCAAAAGAGGATCCATATACAGTGAAATCATCCATAAACACCTCTATGCAATTTTCTAAAAAATCACTAAAAATACTGATCATGCACCGCTGGAAGGTACCAGGGGCATTGCACAGGCCGAAAGGCATCCTCCTATAGGAAAAAGTGTCAAAGGGGCAGGTGAATGTGGTCTTTTCCTGATCCTCAGGAGCAATAGTGATTTGCATATAACAAGAAAAACCATCAAGGAAACAGTAGTGAGATTTACCTGCCAGGCGTTCAAGCATCTGGTCAATGAATGACAGGGGAAAATGGTCCTTTTTGGTAACCTGGTTCAGCCTCCTATAGTCGATGCAGACTCTCCAACTGTTCTACACCCGAGTAGGAATCAGCTCCTCCTTCTCATTTTTTATCACAGTGAGGCCGGTTTTCTTCGGAACTACCTGGACGGGACTCACCCATTGGCTGTCGGAGATAGGATAAATGATTCCAGCTTCCAAAAGCTTGGTTACCTCCTTCTTTACTACATCAAGAATCACCGGGTTAAGTCTTCTCTGTGGCTGTCTTACTGGTATAGCCCCATCCTCTAAATTTATCCGATGCATACATGTGGATGAGCTAATACCAGGAATGTCCGCCAGGGTCCAACCTATAGCCTTCTTATGCTTCTTGAGAACTGATAACAGCTTCTCCTCTTGCTCATAAGCAAGGGAGGCAGATATAATTACTGGAAAACTTTTGCTATCATCCAAGTAAGCATATTTTAAATTTGATGGCAGAGGCTTCAATTCTGGTGTGGGTTGCTGGATAATGGTAGAAAGAGATGGTTTCTCAGCCTGTACCTCATAAAGAAAGTCAGAGGTATGTGTACTTCTTGAAACATGGTTAGTTCTATCTGACTCTAGAAAATCAATCTCAAGAGGTAAAACATCACTAGACATGTAATCAATATCAATTTCAGATTCACTCTCAGCATCAAATTCAGACATATGATCAAGTACAAGTTCAGATTCAATGCATGAAGAGTGACAGGCATGCAAATTAGAATAAAGATCAGTCATGTATTCATCAACAATATGGTCAATTATTTCAGCACGAAATACAGAAAGATCTTCAAAGGGGTGTTTCATAGCATCAAGAATACTAAAATGAATAGTTATATCACCAAACTCCATAGATAGTGAGCCTACATAAACATCTATCTTAGTTCTAGCAGTTTTCATAAAAGGTCTTCCTAGAATGATGGGAACTGATCCTTGAGAAAATCCTTCCTCCATATTTAAAATATAAAAATCAATAAGGAAAATCAGTTCACCAACTCTAACTAAGACATCCTCTATGAAACCAGCAGGATAGGCAACACTTCTATTAGCTAAATGAATTACCACATCAGTTGACTGCAAATGACCAAGAGATAGAGAATTAAAAATAGACAAAGGCATAACACTAACAGAAGCTCCTAAATCTAGCATGGCATTGTCAAACTTACTGTTCCCTATAATACAAGGTATGTTGAATGTACCTGGATCTTTACATTTTTCAGCGATTTGGGGAACAAATTTACTAATCAATGCGAAGACATTTCTGCCCATACTAATTCTTTCACTTCCTTTAAGCTTCCGCTTATTAGTGCACAACTCCTTCAAGAATTTAGCATATCTTGGAATTTGCTTTATTGCATCCAGCAGAGGTATGTTTACCTCTACTTTTCTAAATGTTTCCAATATCTCCTTCTCTGCCTCTTCCATTTTTTTGTTGGAAATTGCTCTTGGAGGGAATGGAAGAGGGATATGCTGCTTCTATAAATCAGAATTACCAGTGGAAGATTCACCTACATAGAAATTGTTAGGTAACTTACTCTTTAAATTTTTGTCATCATCTTTTTCTGGAGTAGAGTGAGGTTGGGCAGGTTCATTTGCGGATAAGGAAGATGCTACTGGTTGAGGTCCTTGACACTGCTTTCCCAACCTCAATGTAATGACACTCATATTTTTGGGATTTTGGATAGATTGAGAAGGTAATCTGTCAAAATTCTAGGACTGTTGTTGATTTAACTGTGTAGCTGTCATACCCTAATTTCGTCCGGGGACCTTTGCTTGATGACATGCGACCTTTCTTTGGTCCTTGTGAGGTGCTTGACATCCATCATTGGGCAATTTGTGAAATTCCAGGACATGCCGAAAAACCAAAAAAAATATATTGATGCACAATCCGTAAGTTTCCGTGACACACCGGAAATCAAATGGAAGCATCGTTGCATAATTAAGTGAGGTTCCGTAACATTCCGTAAGTCAAAAGGGGGATGATTATGTAATCCGCAAGGTTCCGTAACATTACGAAAAGAAAACAAGTATCGTTACGAGATTCGTAAGTTTCCGTAACTTTACGAAAAAAAGAATCACCAAAAAAGGTAAGGGGGTGAACTTATCAAGATAGGGGTGTAAATAGCAATTCAAATCTAGGCCCTTCTAGAACATTTTGGAAGTTGGGTTGCTTAAGGAGGAAGCAACTGGGCGGCAAGCTCCTCCACGTTTTTGAAAAATGGTTTTCGGGGCTTCCGCGGCTTCCGTAATACTTCCGTAAAATTTCCGAAAACCTTGGGTAAGCATATTCCACTTAAAATTGGTGAAAGGGAAGAGAAAAAAGATGAAAATCAAATTCGAAAACAGTTCCGTAAGGCTTCCGTAACTTTTCCATAAAATACGAAAAGGGGGGTGAACTTAGTAATTCGGGTGCGCTTAGAAATCTTCTTCATTAAGTCTTTGGGCGGCAAGCACCTCCCTTTTTTTCTATAAATAGGGGAGGGGGGAGCTGTTTCAAAATATTCAGCCCCTTTGGCACTTCTCTCTCTTTCGAATTTGCTTGGAAAAATCGTTTCCGTGAAGAAAATCTAAGCCGAGGCGCTTCCGAAACGCTTCCGTAAGCGATTCTGTGGAAATTCTTCATCGTTCTTCACCGTTCTTCATCCGTTCTTCGTTCGTTCTTCGTTCTTCAACGGGTAAGTTTTCGAATTCGAGACTTTCAATTCATTTCTTGTTTTGTCTACTTTCACTTTAATTTCGTTTACTTTCAGTTTTCTTTTCTTCCGTTTTTAACGTGCTTTAACCATTTATTTAAGCCGTTTTCTCGTCTAATAAATGATAAAATGAATTTCAACCGATCATTTGTGTTGTAATCTCGTTTAATCACTGTTAAAACGAAATCTAACCGATCGTTCACGCTATAACCTCGGTTAAACCAAAAAAAGTAAAATAATAATAAAATAATCAAAATATCTTGAAAAATAATAATAAAATAATCAAAATATCTTTGAATAAAATAAATTAAAAAAATCAATCAGACGTTTTTCTTTGGAAGTTTCCTTGAATGAATTGATTAATAACCAAAGTGAAACTAAGACTAAAATAGACTCACAAATCAAGTTTTGTCCGAAAATCACTAAAAACCGTTTTAAGGTCCAACGCCTTAAACGGTCCTCTTTGCTTTTATCGATTAACATGGACCGTTCAAAAGCATAAAATCAACATGTGACTTTACCGCTTTTGCAAGAACTACGTAGGTCTGATTTCCTCATCGCAATTGAGGATACGTAGGAGCAAAAGCCCCACTTTTGTCGACCACCCCGAGAGATCGTTAATGGTCCAACACCTTAACGTTTCTCTCCTTTCAAAATCAAAAGATCATTTAATGGTCCAACACCTCAAATGACCTTTTTTCAATCAAAATATATCTTGCAAAAAGATAAAAAAAAACAACTTAACCAAACACTTTGTTCCAAAAGAACTACGTAGGTCTGATTTTCTCATCCCAAATTGAGGAATACGTAGGAGCAAAGGGAAACACCCTTGTCGACCACAAAAAAGAAAAATATAAAAAGGGTATAAAGGATATAAGGACATAAAAAGGGAACATAAAAAATCAAAGTCATGTTTGCACATTCGATTAAAGGCTGCCGTCCCTTGGGGCGGACGTGTGGGGTGCTAATACCTTCCCCGTGCGTAAATACAACTCCCGAACCTTTCACTTAAAAGTTCGTAGATCGCGTCTTTTCTGGTTTTTCCGACGTTTTCCTCAAATAAACGTTGGTGGCGACTCCGCGCGTATTCCTTTCGTGGAACACGCATCCCGCGAGTCACGCGTCGCCCTCCCGCCGAAGGGTAGGTTGCGACAGTTGGCGACTCCACTGGGGACTGTTTTTTAGAGAGTTAGGCCATTTAATCTTGTGCAATGTTTTACCGTGACTTATCCCTTTGTTGGTTTTCCTTCATTATGTTCTTATGTATATAAACTCTTTGTTGCTTTTAGTGCGTTTTAAAATGTATGCATGGGGTAAATATTTATTCATTTGATGCACACAAACACCAACACTATTTGCACACACTGTGAGTGAAAAAGGGCCCTATACCCGGGTTCATGGGAACATAAGGAGCGGAGGTGAATCTGTGGTCATGCTAGGTCTCCGACTTGCTTGATTACAGTGAACCCTCATCTAGAGCTTTTTTCTTTGAAAACTTATTGTTGCTAGTAGTCCCTACTGCTGCAATATGTTTTTCGAAGAGAATGATACCTCTAGAAACTATCAAAAGAGATATGACTACCTTGGGGGTTATTACTAAAAGCCTAGTTAGCTCTCTCCCTTATAGGTCCCTTAAATAGGGGCACGGAGCAAACACGCTGCGTGCCATTTTTCACACTGCCATGCATAAGTGTCATATACCCTTTTACTTATATTCAGTGAGTATTGTCATACTATGTACATTCCCGTGTTGCGCCTTTCGCATATGCATCGCACATGGGTTCTGTCTTGATCCCCTCTATAAACAAACCAACGAAGGGTCCGTGTCACCGTTTTAAATACATACGTTGGGGCACTTTGCTACCCCTAGACGTTGTATCTAAGAAGGAGACAGTTTCTCGGGCTCCCATATTCGTAAATTGCATCTGTGTCATATGCATTTCTTCATGCATTCATCCATTCCACCCATGATAGATGTCGGAGTTTTGATTCGCACTAGATTTTATTTCACTTTAGTAAAACATGGGATCAAGTCAAAAGCCTTCGTTTAAAAAGAGGTTCTATCAAGTCAAAATCAAGAGCTTAGAGGTCACTAGTTTACGAGAGGTTGGGCAATTAATGGGTCAACTTCAACGGCAAGCCTTCCGCAAGCCTATGGTAAGATTTGGGACCTGGCTAGGGTAAAAGTCTCCATGGAATCGATTGCATCCCTTTCCCAGTATTATGACCAGCCCCTAAGGTGCTTCACATTTGAGGACTTCCAGCTAGTGCCGACTGTGAAAGAGTTTGAAGAAATCCGGGGATGCCCACTGGGAGGAAGGAAGCCATATATTTTCTCTGGGTTCTATCCCTCCACGACAAGAGTTGCCAAGGTAGTGAAAATCTCAGCACAAGAGTTGGACCGTGTAAAGCAAAACAGAAATGGAGTAGTCGGAGTACCAAGGAAGTGTTTGGAGGAAAGGGCAAAGACCTTGGAAAATCAAGGCGAATGGGCTTTCTTTTATTGACATCTTGGCGCTTTTGATCTTTGGAGTTGTCCTCTTTCCGAATATGGAAGGGTTAGTGGACCTAGCAGCGATTGACGCTTTCCTCGCCTTTCATCATGGCAAGGAAAGCTCGGTCGTCGCCATTTTGGCCATGTATGACACGTTCGACCGGGGATGTGAAAAGAGCAGTGCAAGAATTGTTTGTTGTGCACTGGCTCTCTATGTGTGGCTGGTTTCACACCTTTTTTCTCCAAGAAGGTAGGCCCGTCTATCCGCTACAAGGTCACCGCTCGTGCGTCGAAAAGGGAAAGGGTAATTGATTCATTGCACCAAGAGGCAACAATGTGGACGGACCGATTTGCTCTTACTTTGAACAGGAGTCAAGAACTTCCCCGATTGCTAGCCAAGGCCAAAGCAATGGCGGACACCTACTCCGCCCCCGAGGAGATCCACGGACTTCTCAGCTATTGTCAACATATGATAGACTTAATGGACAATATGATTAGAAACCGCTAGGAAGTTTGTATTGTCGCTCAGATCTTGACTAGTTATAACTTTTTGAAAAAAATGAGTTTATCCCATGTTTTTACTCCAAAAATCAGTGCGAATCAAGTCACTCCCGCATTTTATCTCTAGCATGCATTGTATGTTGGTCTCGTCCTTTGTCACGGGAAGCCGGAAGGTCCATATCACCTTCTTAATTGTACACATGGGGCACTGCGCCCCCAAATGCGCAAGTAAGAAGAGATAATTTTCCGGGCTCCCGTGTCCGTAAAATGCATTCATATCATGCATCGCATAAGCATCTCTTCATAACATCATAATGAGCATATCGTTCCTGCATTTGTCCGTTATCATATTCCAGCCTCACATTTTGCATGAGTCATGGCATCATCATGCATATGCGTTCAACAAACTTTTTGATCTGCAAAATTGCATACCATTTGTTTTCATGTTTGCTCATCCTTGTGTTTTCCTCTACAAAAACAAAAAAGGGGAAGCGTGAAACTTCACACTACATTCTTAGTTGCATGTGTTAGGCACCATGAGCCAACCATGTTGGGATCATAAACCCATTTCTAAAAAAAAAAAACACACAACAACAAAACAAAATAATTGAACATGGTACCTAATGCATGGTTAACTAGGAAATGGTGTTTCTTCGGGCATCTCAATTTCATAATTACATTTTCCATGCATAGCTTAAAGTATGCCCGAGTCATTCATCCCTATGAGATGTTGTTGAAGTATTGGCGATCAGAATTGCCATTCCTTGGATTATAGGGTTGAACCAAGCTCATGCTTTTATAAAAAGGTTCATCAAGTCAAAATATGGAAGTAACCGTCTTGCAAAATTGGGGCAAAAGATGAATCGAGTCACATCACTGCTTCGTCTACTGCCAAACATATTTAGGATTGTTGATGTCCTTGTTACTTCCAGTTTCACCTTGACAAAGATGTCATGGACCATGTTGAAAATCTAAATTGATTCAACCCCATATCCTGCGTAAAAATTCGCAATACTTCAACTGTACATCATTCGCATACATCCATGCTTTTCATTGGTTGCATTGCTCATTACATTCTTTCCTTGAAAAATAAAATAAAATAAAATAAAATGAACTTAATCATTGTTATCAAAAAAAAAAAACATGCTTTACGGCGTCCTCACCGAACTTGTGCTAGAGCTAGAGTAATGGGTGAAGTAGAGGAGATACAAGAGAAGATGAAGGCCGACATGGAGGCCATTAAAGAGAAAATGGCCACAATGATGGAGGCCATGATGAGCATGAAGAAGATAATGGAAGCCAATGCGGTTATAGTTGCCGCTACTAGCGCTGTCGCTAAGGTGAACCCGATGCTCCCATCTGGCCTCAAGCAAATGAATCATCCAACCTCAAATATGGTAGGCAAAGATTTGGGAAGTACGGATGACCCCATGATGTGCAAATTCAAAACAAGCACGCCTTCCCGCCATATGGTTTGCCTCCCAAACTATACACCACCCAATGTGGTGTACATTCCCAATGAGGATGTCAATAACTCCACTCCCATACTCATTAAGAGCCAACAACCTCAATCTGATCATGCACATGTCTCTCGACCCATGGAGGAGACACATGAAATTCCCCACCACGATCTAGCCAACTTCGAGCCTTGCCTCGGATATGCTGCTGAAGGGCAAGCAGTTGGTGGTATACCCCTGCAAAACACTTTGGAGGGCCCTCAATATCATCCACAACCACAACCCTCACGTTCCACAGCGGTTAAAAACCCTCATGACTATGGCAGGAATGGGAAAGTTGGATCATCTAGAGGAAAGGCTCAGGGCCATTGAAGGAGGTGAAGATTATGCCTTTGCTAACCTAAAAGAGTTGTTCCTAGTACCCAATATCATCACCCCTCCCAAGTTCAAGGTGTTGGACTTTGACAAGTACAAGGGGACTACTTGTCCCAAGAACCATCTAAAGATGTATTATCAGAAGATGGGGGAATACGCAAAAGATGAGGAATTGTTGATACATTCCTTCCATGAAAGTCTTACTGGGGTAGCTGTTACCTGGTACACTAACTTGGAACCTTCCCGAGTCCATTCTTGGAAGGACCTAATGGTTGCCTTTGTTAGGCAGTATTAGTACAATTTTGATATGGTTCTGGATAGGATGCAACTATAGAACATTTGCAAAAAGGGGGACGGATCTTTCAAAGAACACGCCCAAAAGGTGGAGGGATCTGGCGGCCCAAGTGGTACCCCCAATGATGGAAAGGGAGACGATAATCGTGATGGTAGACACATTATCGATACTCTACTATGAAAAGATGGTGGGCTACGCACCCTCAAAGCTTTGCGGATTTGGTCTTCGCCAGTGAAAGGATCGAAGTGGATCTGAAAAGAGGCAAATTTAATCATCCTGCTTAGACGAATGAGAAAACTGGGGCAAATAAAGAGGGTGAGGATGAGGGAGAAACCCATGCTGTGACTGCCATTCCTATACGGCCAAGTTTCCCACCAAACCCAACAATGTCATTACTCAGTCAATAACAAACCACCTCCTTACCCACCACCCAGTTATCCACAAAGGCCATCCCTAAATCAACCACAAAGCCTGTCTACCGCACTTCCAATGACGAAGACCACCTTTAGCACAAACCAAAAAAACACCAACAAAAAGGAATTTTGCAGCAAAAAGCCTGTAGGGTTCACCCCAAATTCCGTTGTCATATGCTAAACTTGATCCCATATCCACTCAATAATTCAATGGTAGCCATAACCCCAACCAAGGTTCCTCAACCTCCATTTTTCTGAGGATACGACTCGAACGCAACGTGTGCTTATCGTGGAGGAGCCCTGGGGCATTCCATTGAGCATTGTATGACCCCGAAGCATAAAGTGTGAAGTCTAATTGATACGGGCTGGCTGAAATTTGAGGAGAATCGCTTGTTGAATCATAACATTGACAAGCAACACCATACATGGGGCAATTCTGGAAGCTGTTGTTATGACTCATCAGGATTTTCAAGTTTATGCCATTATTATAAACCACAGTTACAATGCTAAATGATATGGATAAAATGGACATCCTTGTCCCTCATCCTCTCACAAACGCATGTTTGCTTATTCAACTTTCACCGGAATGTGGGTGCAAGCCATTGGTCTATTTGCTCAAGCGACCTGCGCTCCTGAGTGTTGACTTCCAAGACTGTTCAATCAGAGATTACTCGTCTTGCATGTTGGTGCGGGTGCCATAAAACAACGAGTAAAGTTCAAAACAAATAAGTTTCAAAATAAAAAAATAAGTTTCAAAATAAAAAAAAAAAATAAAAAGGCATTTGATTGACTGTGTTTTCAAGTAAAAATATAGACGTTCATGTGACTTCATTTTATCATTCCAGAAAGTTTGTCTTCTTAGAGAAGCGAGTTGTCAAGAATAGGATGTTGGACAAATGGCCTCAGTTACCTTAAGAAAAAGGGGGGTTGAATTAAGATGCAAAGACTATTCCCCAATTGAACTATCACTCTTTCTTTTTGGATTAACAATGCACCCTTAACATGAATTACTCAAAAGACAAATCAAAATAAACTTCTTTAAAGCAAAAGATAAATAGCAATAAAAGAAGTTTAAAGGAAGAGAAGAATGCAAACTTGATTTATACTGGTTCGGCCACTTCCCGCGCCTACGTCCAGTCCTCAAGAAACCCACTTGAGATTTTCCACTCTCTTTGTAAAACTCCTTTTACAAAGTCTGAACCACACAAGGACAACCCTTCCCTTGTGTTCAAGAATCCTCTACAATAAGAGACTCTCAGTCTCTTAATCCCTTTTCAGAAGTAAGAAGAAGAGAAGAAGAAATCTCTCTTAAAAGGGATAGATTGTACAATGAAGACCAATCAAAATTCCTTATTGAATATGCAAGTGGTTGACCAAGGAATCTTTTTGAGAGGATAAGACAGTTCAGTTCAGAAAAACTCTTAATCTTTTGAGAGGATAAACTTTGTGGGCAATGAAAACTCTCTTTAAATTCGTGTTTCCAAGTCACCTTTGATGGCCATTCATAAACCATTTGAATAGATGTGACTCTTGGAAATTATTTTCTGAAAATCTCCTCTGGTAATCGATTACAAGACTTGTGTAATAGATCACAGGCTTTAAAATTTGAATAAATTGCTGGTAATCAATTACCATCCATGTGTAATCGATTACACATTATAAATTTTGAATTCAAATTTCTAGTGACTGTTATAAACATTTTCAGCTGCTGGTAATCGATTACCGGAGAGCAAATCTCAATTTGAAATGATAGAATTCTTTGGTCAAACCTTTTGTTTTTTCAATTTGGAAACTTCTTCCAAAAGATTCTAGAAATCAACTTGATCATATATCTTGATTTTCTTGGATTCTTGTCTTGAATAAAACTTAGAAGCATTTGATCCTTTAGCATCATCAAGACATCAAAACATCTTGCTTCTACATAGGAGTCATTTGACTTAATCCATCAACTGAAAGATCCTTCAACTATTTCCCGTCCTTGGAAAATTCTTTTTGCAAGAATCAACTGCTTCTTTCATTCTTCCTCACTACGAGGTCGTGAAAACAAGACAACACTTGGTACCTCTAAGCCCTACACTGGGGCAACGAAAGGCACCATGCAAAAACCTCAAGCGAACCTAGGGGCAGATTAGAAGTTCTCACCCAATAGGTTCCCTCCTACAAGGTCATGACGAAAGGCAACGATTGGTACCTCAAAGCCTTACACTGGGGCAATGAGGGGCACCGTCCATGAGCCTCAAGTTAACATAGGGGCCGATCAAAAGTTCTCACCCATCGATGTTTTCAACAAAAAAAGGGGGGACAAACCTTAGGATTTCGATGGATTGATTAAACATCAAATGGCTCCATTGCCGTCACTCCAAAATGGTCAAGTGACTAAATCAAAAAGAACATACACTTTGAGGGAGTTCCCGGAGAGATTTGCAAAAGATAGGATAAGGTCGCATGAATTATCACCTCTTTCAAAAGGACAGTCAATCTATGTTTTCCAAAAAAAATCAAATCAAAATCAAAATCACAAAATAGGGAAAGAATGTCATTGTACAACTTTCCATTACATTGCATTGTTTCATATGAAGTCCGCATTTACCAAATTTCACGACAAAGGTTGCATGCATCTGCATCCCTAAAAATCATGTTAACTGCATAGATTTCCTACATCTAATGTCCAAATCTTGTGGATTTGGGATGACCAGCCCTCTCGATGAGTCGATCTCTTGCTTTCTCATAAGGGTGGACCCTTGGGTACTTGTACCTATCACTTTTAGAGGACTACACGTCCTCGCCAACAGAGGGCTGCACGCCCTCACTTTCAGAGGACTACATGTCCTCGCCTTGAGAGGGCTACACGCCCTCATCTTGGGTACTAGTTACCCTCACCGTTGAGAGGACTACACGTCCTCGCCTTGAGAGGACTACACGTCCTCACCATCAGAGGGCTGCACGCCCTCACCTCTAGAGGACTACATGTCCTCGCCTTGAGAGGGCTACACGCCCTCACCTTGGGTACTAGTTACCCTCACCGTTGAGAGGACTACACGTCCTCGCCTTGAGAGGACTACACGTCCTCACCATCAGAGGGTTGCACGCCCTCACCTCCAGAGGACTACATGTCCTCGCCTTGAGAGGGCTACACGTCCTCACCTTGGGTACTAGTTACCCTCACCGTCAGAGGGCTACACGCCCTCACCTTGAAAGGACTACACGTCCTCGCCAGCAGAGGGCTGCACGCCCTCACCTCCAGAGGACTACACCTCCTCGCCTTGAGAGGGCTGCACGCCCTCACCTTTAGAGGGCTACGTGTCCTCATTTTCAGTGTGCTCGACATCCACACCTTAAAAGAATTTAAGGTCCTCTGTCCTTAAATGTTTAACCGAGACTTGCACTCCCGGTTAAGGGACCAGTAGTTTCCTTTTAACGGTCCCTGGGCCACCCCCTGATATTGGAGGACGGCCAACTGCGCGAGCACAACCAGAGAGGGAGGCTATCACACAGCTACTATGCATACCGGGGCAAGATTTCACCCGTGCCGCTGCAAAGAGACGAGTGCGGATCATGCGCACCAACATGACCACTCTTACACAGATATAGATGACATTGCTACTTAGCAACATTCTGCCCAGCGACCGCAATGCCAATCTCCCCCTGCAAAAGTATCAGTTGGTCTGTGTCGTCCCGACATGGGTAAGTATGCATATGGTTCAACTGATTTCTGATACCATCTATTGTTTGCAGGGATCGCACCCACAAAGACACCCAGTGGACCCGGAAAAGTCCAACAGGGCCCTGGGGTTTCCAGCTCTGGTTACGGGCCTCTATCAATCCTACAGGGTGCCCGTACCCCCCCAGCAAGGTCACATCATCATAGATAAGTATGCACCTCCCCCAACTGATTTCTGATTTCTGATTTCATCTATTGTTTGCTTGCAAGACACCCAGTGGACCCGAAGAAGTCCAACAGGGTCTTGGAGTTGTCAAGCTCTAATTACGGGTCTCTGTCAGTTCTACAGAGTACCTGTCACCTCCAGCAAGGGCATCAGGCCCCCTACTAATCGAGCTTTCATCAAGAAGTACTGCGTCTCCAGGCAGGCGCAGGGCGAAACACCACAGCAGCCTGGGGATGGCCGGCAGCGGGCAACAGACGCACCGCCATCACCTCTAGAGTTCACCTCAGCTCATCCACAAAAAGGTTAGAGCGTTCCTTACGACCCATGGCCGACCAATAAGCGACCAAGTCCAAAGCCAAAGGTAAGCAAAGTACTAGGTCAGTGACTGACAAGTCATAACGCGTCCAGCTCAAGACGTTAAAGAAGCGCTACTAGGAGGCAACCTAGTACCTTTTAAATTTCTGCCTGCTATTTGATCACTTTTTATAGTAGGACGCACCTAGTTGCTCATGATCCTGGGAATTTAAATAAAACAAGCGCAAGCTCGGAAGGTAGTCATACCTTACAAAACATATATATGTATGTTTAGGTAGTGAAAATACCTTAGATATGCATGTATGTAAACAAAAAACACTTCACAAAATATATATATGTATGTTTAGGTAGAAAGATACCTTAGATATGCATGTATGTAAACAAAAAATACTTCACAAAATATATATATGTATGTTTAGGTAGAAAGATACCTTGGATATGCATGTATACAGCAAAAATACCTTACAAAACATATATATGTATGTTTAGGTAGCAAGATACCTTGGATATGCATGTATATAGCAAAAATACCTCACAAAAATATACACATGTTTAGGTAGCAAAATACCTCATGAAAAAAAAGGGAAAAAAAACAAACAAGAAAAAGAAATAAACAAATGATAATGATAAAAAAAAGAAGGAGAAAAAAGAAAAATAAGTTGTCTAGCTGAAAAACCGACATGCTTTTGAAAAGAGATGATTTCCAACTTTTCTTTGAAAAAAAATTCATTGATCATAACTAGTTTTTGGAAAAAAATGTGTGTACACCTGAAGGGTGAATGCTGTGAAATTTTCCCGGACGCCCGAAATGGACTTGGATGAATGCACAAATGGATAAAAGAACATATTTTGGAAACATTGGGTTGACTAAAATAGAGGAAATGAATCCTGAGCCCTAGCATCACATGACCATAAAAATTTGACACTTGAGTGTCCGCATAGGTGCATGCATGACCAGTTTTGCATAAAGTTTCCAAATCATCATTTTTGCATTTGTGTCATGGAAATAATGTGGGGCACCCCTTTTATCCTTGAGCCAAACCAAACCCCGACATGTATCATGTCTAGCCATTCTACAAACCTTGAGCCAAAATCATGACTCACTATAATCCTTACCCTCGGAAGCAAAAAAGGAAAGAAGGAAAATTTCCAATCAAAGAGAAAGCAAAAAGAAAAGAAAGGAAATTCCCAATCAAAGAGTGGGAGAAAGCAAAAAGAAAAGAAAGGAAATTCCCAATCAAAGAGTGGGAGAAAGCAAAAAGAAAAGAAAGAAAATTCCCAACCAAAGAATGGGAGAAAGTAAAAAAAGGAAGGAAAGAAAGTTCTTGATCAAAGAAACTAGAAGAAATGTGCAGAAAGGTCTTTTGACCAGACAATATCTGAACAATACAGAATTGTCACCAAATGAACAAAAGAAAGAAAAGGAAACCATGACCTAAAGTGGTCTTCTCCCTTTGATTACCAACCAAAATCCTGTGCGTCGGTGACTTGTTCGCCACGCGCAAAACCAAAACAGAAAAGGAAAAGGGGCAAAAACACACAAAAGCCGAAAAAAAAAACCACCAAAAGAACCCATTCCCAAGGGAAGTCCTATTTGATCCATGATCACGCATGTAATTTTTGATTTGATAGGAAATAATTTGCAAAGTCAAGTCATGACATATCTATTGTTCGGAATTAGGATGAAACACTTACCTGTGCGAGATTGATACACTTTGAGTGGATTTCTTCTATTTTTGTCGAACCCAGTGTTTCCTCTAAATGGTCATTTAGAAACGAAATGCTAACATCCAAAATCTCATTTATGGTTACGGGAGATTTCATCAGCAGACTCTCCTTCCCCGGTAGACGCATTGTTTTTCACTCAAAAAAGCATATGCTGCTCTAAATCAGTTGGAATATTTGTCTCTTTGCTAAAGCATGTTTGCATTTTAGTGGAGAAAACACCGAGACTTTTTCAAGTCTCACAAGTTATCCAGAACTACGTAGGTCTGAGTTCCTCATTGGAGGATACGTAGGAGCAAGAGCCTTGCTTTTGTCGGCCGCCCCATAATCTTTGTCATACTGACCCTGAGGTCATGTGACGTGCACCCTTGTATCATCCAGAGGCGGCGGGCCCGATGATACGCGGAGATACCTTACGGTTATCCGCACCCTTTTGTCATCCAGAGGCGGCGGGCCCGATGACAAGCAGAGACCAAGTTTGGTCATTCTGCACCCTTGTATCATCCAGAGGCGGCAGGCCCGATGATACGCGGAGATACCTTACGGTTATCCGCACCCTTTTGTCATCCAGAGGCGGCAGGCCCGATGACAAGCAGAGACCAAGTTTGGTCATTCTGCACCCGTGTATCATCTAGAGGCGGCGGGCCCGATGATACGCGGAGATACCTTACGGTTATCCGCACCCTTTTGTCATCCAGAGGCGGCAGGCCCGATGACAAGCAGAGACCAAGTTTGGTCATTCTGCACCCTTGTATCATCCAGAGGCGGCGGCCCGATGATACACGGAGATACCTTACGGTTATCCGCACCCTTTTGTCATCCAGAGGCGGCGGGCCCGATGACAAGCAGAGACCAAATTTGGTCATTCTGCACCCTTGTATCATCCAGAGGCGGCGGGCCCGATGATACGTGGAGATACCTTACGGTTATCCGCACCCTTTTGTCATCCAGAGGCGGCGGGCCCGATGACAAGCAGAGACCAAGTTTGGTCATTCTGCACCCTTGTATCATCCAGAGGCGGCGGGCCCGATGATACGCGGAGATACCTTACGGTTATCCGCACCCTTTTGTCATCCAGAGGCGGCGGGCCCGATGACAAGCAGAGACCAAGTTTGGTCATTCTGCACCCTTGTATCATCCAGAGGCGGCGGGCCCGATGATACGCGGAGATACCTTACGGTTATCCGCACCCTTTTGTCATCCAGAGGCGGCGGGCCCGATGATACGCGGAAATACCCGAGTGGTTATCCGTATAAACATTCTTTTGCTATCTGTAAGACAGAACGCTTGATAGCATGCAGAGGCTGACATAGTCTTCTGCACCTTTTGTTCCTCCGGGAACAACAAGTCATTTACATGCGGAAATTTCATGGTCACCCGCGACTCTCGTCAACCGAGAGGATCGAAATTAGTGTCATACACTAATTTTCGTCCGGGTACCTTTGCTTGATGACATGCGACCTTTCTTTGGTCCTTGTGAGGTGCTTGGCACCCATCATTAGGCAATTTGTGAAAATCCGGGAACAACAAGTCATTTGCATGTGGAGATTTTATGGTCACCCGCGACTCTCGTCAGATCGAGAGGAACGAAATTAGTGTCTTATCTTTACTTTCCTTTTATCTCCAATAAAAGACAAGTAAAGAGGGGCAACTGTCATACCCTAATTTCGTCCGGGGACCTTTGCTTGATGACATGCGACCTTTCTTTGGTCCTTGTGAGGTGCTTGACATCCATCATTGGGCAATTTGTGAAATTCCAGGACATGCCGAAAAACCAAAAAAAATATATTGATGCACAATCCGTAAGTTTCCGTGACACACCGGAAATCAAATGGAAGCATCGTTGCATAATTAAGTGAGGTTCCGTAACATTCCGTAAGTCAAAAGGGGGATGATTATGTAATCCGCAAGGTTCCGTAACATTACGAAAAGAAAACAAGTATCGTTACGAGATTCGTAAGTTTCCGTAACTTTACGAAAAAAAGAATCACCAAAAAAGGTAAGGGGGTGAACTTATCAAGATAGGGGTGTAAATAGCAATTCAAATCTAGGCCCTTCTAGAACATTTTGGAAGTTGGGTTGCTTAAGGAGGAAGCAACTGGGCGGCAAGCTCCTCCACGTTTTTGAAAAATGGTTTTCGGGGCTTCCGCGGCTTCCGTAATACTTCCGTAAAATTTCCGAAAACCTTGGGTAAGCATATTCCACTTAAAATTGGTGAAAGGGAAGAGAAAAAAGATGAAAATCAAATTCGAAAACAGTTCCGTAAGGCTTCCGTAACTTTTCCGTAAAATACGAAAAGGGGGGTGAACTTAGTAATTCGGGTGCGCTTAGAAATCTTCTTCATTAAGTCTTTGGGCGGCAAGCACCTCCCTTTTTTTCTATAAATAGGGGAGGGGGGAGCTGTTTCAAAATATTCAGCCCCTTTGGCACTTCTCTCTCTTTCGAATTTGCTTGGAAAAATCGTTTCCGTGAAGAAAATCTAAGCCGAGGCGCTTCCGAAACGCTTCCGTAAGCGATTCTGTGGAAATTCTTCATCGTTCTTCACCGTTCTTCATCCGTTCTTCGTTCGTTCTTCGTTCTTCAACGGGTAAGTTTTCGAATTCGAGACTTTCAATTCATTTCTTGTTTTGTCTACTTTCACTTTAATTTCGTTTACTTTCAGTTTTCTTTTCTTCCGTTTTTAACGTGCTTTAACCATTTATTTAAGCCGTTTTCTCGTCTAATAAATGATAAAATGAATTTCAACCGATCATTTGTGTTGTAATCTCGTTTAATCACTGTTAAAACGAAATCTAACCGATCGTTCACGCTATAACCTCGGTTAAACCAAAAAAAGTAAAATAATAATAAAATAATCAAAATATCTTGAAAAATAATAATAAAATAATCAAAATATCTTTGAATAAAATAAATTAAAAAAATCAATCAGACGTTTTTCTTTGGAAGTTTCCTTGAATGAATTGATTAATAACCAAAGTGAAACTAAGACTAAAATAGACTCACAAATCAAGTTTTGTCCGAAAATCACTAAAAACCGTTTTAAGGTCCAACGCCTTAAACGGTCCTCTTTGCTTTTATCGATTAACATGGACCGTTCAAAAGCATAAAATCAACATGTGACTTTACCGCTTTTGCAAGAACTACGTAGGTCTGATTTCCTCATCGCAATTGAGGATACGTAGGAGCAAAAGCCTCACTTTTGTCGACCACCCCGAGAGATCGTTAATGGTCCAACACCTTAACGTTTCTCTCCTTTCAAAATCAAAAGATCATTTAATGGTCCAACACCTCAAATGACCTTTTTTCAATCAAAATATATCTTGCAAAAAGATAAAAAAAACAACTTAACCAAACACTTTGTTCCAAAAGAACTACGTAGGTCTGATTTTCTCATCCCAAATTGAGGAATACGTAGGAGCAAAGGGAAACACCCTTGTCGACCACAAAAAAGAAAAATATAAAAAGGGTATAAAGGATATAAGGACATAAAAAGGGAACATAAAAAATCAAAGTCATGTTTGCACATTCGATTAAAGGCTGTCGTCCCTTGGGGCGGACGTGTGGGGTGCTAATACCTTCCCCGTGCGTAAATACAACTCCCGAACCTTTCACTTAAAAGTTCGTAGATCGCGTCTTTTCTGGTTTTTCCGACGTTTTCCTCAAATAAACGTTGGTGGCGACTCCGCGCGTATTCCTTTCGTGGAACATGCATCCCGCGAGTCACGCGTCGCCCTCCCGCCGAAGGGTAGGTTGCGACAGTAGCCAAATCTAATTAGTTAAGCTCTGAATGGAGGCTCTGGTCTCTTGTTCAAACTGCATGTTTTGCATAGTCATTTGCCTCACAAGTTATTCAAGGGAAGGTTGCGGAGGAGCCTCAACTGTTTGTTGTTTCTGGGGTTGTTGCTGTTGTTGTTGTTGTGCTGCTGGATTGGTGGAGGAACGTATAGTCTGCTTGGGCCAGCAACATTTTGAAAATAAGGTTATTGTTGTTGTTGTTGTGAAGGATTCGACCATCTAAGGTTAGGATGATTCCTCCACCCGGGATTGTACCTGTTGCTGGAGAGGTCATAATTGTTCTGTTGTGGCTAATTTTGCTGCTGAGGTTGAGGAGGTCTATTGTAGATTTTTCCAGCATAAGCTTCAGGCTGTTCAATTGCTTCAGATTGTTGCATAAAAGGGCAAAGGTCTATGTGGTGGTCGGCAGAGGAGCATAAACCACAGAGTCTGGCGACAGGTGCAGATTTTTTATTCAAGGCCAGCTGGGTTACCAGGTTAACCAAGGCATATAGTTTACCTTCAAGCTTCTTAGTCTCGGCTGATGAAGATGAATTTGTGGCTACTTCATGCATTCCTCTAATGACAATAGCATCATTTCTGGCACTAAATTGCTGGGAGTTGGAAGCCATCTTCTCAACTAAATTTTTGGCTTCAGTAGGGGTCATGTCTCCAAGGGCTCCACCACTGGCAGCATCTATCATACTTCTCTCCATGTTACTGAGTCCTTCATAAAAATATTGGAGAAGAAGCTGCTCAAAAATCTGGTGGTGAGGGCAATTGGCACATAGTTTTTTAAATCTCTCCCAGTATTCATATAGGCTCTCTCCACTGAGTTGCCTAATTCCTAAAATATCCTTTCTGATGGTCGTGGTCTTGGAAGCAGGGAATTTTTTTTCTAAGAATACACTCTTGAGGTCATCCCAGCTCGTGATGGACCTTGGAGCAAGGTAATATAGCCAGTCCTTTGCCACTCCCTCTAAAGAATGAGGAAAAGCCTTCAGAAATATGTGATCCTCTTGGACATCTGGGGGTTTCATGGTGGAGCAGCCAATATGGAATTCTTTCAGATGTTTGTGCGCGTCTTCACCTGCAAGGCCATGAAACTTTGGAAGCAAATGGATCAGTCCAGTTTTAAGAACATATGGGACATCCTCATCAGGGTATTGGATGCACAAGCTTTCGTAAGTGAAATTAGGTGCAACCATTTCCCTTAGAGTCCTCTCACGGGGTGGAGGTTGTGCCATGTTCTCAGAATGTTCAAAATCAGAATGCTCAAAATCAGGATGTTCAAAATTACCAACCACATAATGCTCAGACTCACCAATAACAGAATGTTCAGGATGCTCAAAAGGTACAATATGATGCCTAACTAATCTATGAAATGTCCTATCTATCTCAGGATCAAAGGGTTTTAAGTCAGATGGATTGCCTCTAGTCATACACTACATTCAAAATGCACAACTAGTTACCTTTTTATGCAAGTAACAGTGTAGGTTTGAACTACAGCTATCCTCAAATGATATCCAAATGACTTGAAATTTTGTGAGCAACACCCTAAAATCATGAAAAGATGGCACAAAAATTTTCAGGAAAAAATTCAAAGTCTAACTATGGAAACTACCTAAGGAAAGTTTAGAAAAATAAAACAATAAAACTTGAAAAATAAAAAAAAACTAGTAAACAGGAGATTTTGGCTAGCTAGAGACCTCAGCCGGCCTTTGGTGACCTTCTCAATATGGGAAATTTTTTTCTACCCCAAATACATATATAATAATAGTCATTCTGATACCCAGAGCAAAAGTTATGGCCGTTTGAAGTTTTGGTAAACACAAGTTCTCAAATTTTTTTGAATCTCTCAAATCTGGCCACAACAAGTGTTCCTGGTATTTTTCACACAAAATATGAGTCAAAAGAACCTACCACACCAAAATTCAGCCAAAAATAACAACCCTAACTATCAAAACAAAAGTCGCCAATTAAATTGTCAATAGCAGTCACTAATTTAGTCACTAATGGATTTGCACTACTACTCTGTTTCCCAGGTCAGCAACAGTGATCACTAAATCCGTCGCAAAACACTATTCACAGCAAAACACAAAAACTGAAATAGGGGAAGCGTTGAACAGAAAAACTAAAGCAAAACACCACACTAAACAAAATAACAAGACACTAAACACACTAACACAACACTAACACAACATGAAAACATAAAACAACTAAACATAAAACACGAATCACTAGCTATTACGAACCTTTGGACATTGCTACCCGACAACGGCACCAAATTTGATCGAGGGCATACCCGAATCAAATAAACATTAAAAATGCAGTATCTAGGAAGTGATCCTAGGTCGTCTCCCAACGAGCAATGGTCAACCAAACGTTCATAACAGATAGTAATAAAATAGTAACAACTTGGGGGGGGGGGTTGTTTGCTTTTGTAAATTAAACAGCGAATAGACGTGAATTAGAAAATATCAGAATTAAAACACGTTGCCCTCCCTTTTGGGTATTTTCGCATCCTTGATCAAAACATTGAATGATAATTTATTTCGCACTGTAACTGGCGTTTAGCACCGCAAGTCGACTAGCAAGGATCAAAAGATCAACAAACGATAGTCCCCAGACGAAATTAGGGTATGACAATTGTCCCTATTTACTTATCTATTATTGGAAATAAAAGGGAAGTAAAGATAAGGACACTAATTTCGTTCGAGCAATCCTGCTATTCGGCCGGGCAACTGGTGAACCAAGGAAGTGAAAATGAGAAAACATGAGGACATTGAAGTTCTGTAGAGTGGAAGATATCTAAAGTTCTTTTTTCTTTTTCTTTTTTTTATAAACATATTTTTTTTCAAAGCATAGAAATAGAGGATGTCGAGTCCTATGAAGCACAAAGACAAGGGTGTTGAGTCCTACAAAAGACAAAAGACGTTGAAGTCTTTGAAATGTAAATGAAGACATTGTAGTCTTTTGAAAGCATAAATGACTGAAAAAATTAAAGTCTTTGAAAAGTAAATGAAGACATTGTCGTCTTTTGAAAGCATAAATGACTAAAGACATTAAAATCTTTTGAAATGTAAATGAAGACATTGTCGTCTTGACGAAAGACATTGAAGTCTTTAGAATGTAAAGAAGACTGTGATAGTCTTGATGAAAGACATTGAAATCTTTGAAATGTAAATGAAGACATTGTCGTCTTGACAAAAGATATTGAAGTCTTTAGAAATGTAAATGAAGACATTGTCGTCTTGACAAAAGACATTGAAGTCTTTGAAATGTAAATGAAGACATTGTCGTCTTGACAAAAGACATTGAAGTCTTTGAAAAGTAAAGGAGCAGATGACCTTAATTGTCTCTGCAAGACAAAAGACTATAATAGTCTTTGAAAAGTAAAGGCGGATGACATTGATAGTCTACACAAGACAAAAGATATTGAAGTCTTTGAAAAGTAAAGGAGCAGATGACCTTGATTGTCTCTGCAAGACAAAAGACTATGATAGTCTTTGAAAAGTAAAGGCAGATGACATTGATAGTCTCCGCAAGACAAAAGACTCTGATAGTCTTTGAAAAGTAAAGGAGCAGATGACCTTGATTGTCTCTACAAGACAAAAGACTATGATAGTCTTTGAAAAGTAATGGCAGATGACATTGATAGTCTCCATAAGACAAAAGACTCTGATAGTCTTTGAAAAGTAAAGGAGCAGATGACCTTGATTGTCTCTGCAAGACAAAAGACTATGATAGTCTTTGAAAAGTAAAGGCGGATGACATTGATAGTCTCCACAAGACAAAAGACTCTGATAGTCTTCTAAAATTAATGGAGCAGATGACCTTGAATTTCTCTGCATGACAAAAGACCATGATAGTCTTTGAAAAGTAAAGGCGGATGATATTGATAGTCTCTGCAAAACAAAAGACTCTGACTCTGATAGTCTTTGAAAAGTAAAGGAGCAGATGACCTTGATTGTCTCTGCAAGACAAAAGACTATGATAGTCTTTGAAAAGTAAAGGCGGATGGCATTGATAGTCTCCACAAGACAAAAGACTTTGATAGTCTTTTAAAAGTAATGGAGCAGATGACCTTGAATTTCTCTGCAAGACAAAAGACCATGATAGTCTTTGAAAAGTAAAGGCGGATGATATTGATACTCTCCGCAAGACAAAAGACTCTGATAGTCTTTGAAAAGTAAAGGAGCAGATGACGTTGATTGTCTCTGCAAGACAAAAGACTATGATAGTCTTTGAAAAGTAAAGGTGGATGACATTAATAGTCTCCGCAAGACAAAAGAATCTGATAGTCTTTGAAATGATAATTGCGAGGACTTTGAGTCCCCTGAAAGATAAAAGATGAGGACTTTGAGTCCTATGAAAGATAAAGGCGAGGACTTTGAGTCCTATGAAACATGCCAATAGGTAATAGTACTAAGGGGCTCAACCTTATGCTAAAGCAAGAGGTTGACTCTTTGAGAAGGCCTCTCATCCTTAAAAGATAGGACATTAGATTTGGGAAATTGGTATATACAAAGAAGTTTATGCACTTATGAACATGATTTTTTTGGGATGCAGATGCATGCCACCTTCATCTTGAAATGCTAGTAATGCAAAATGGTTTTGAACCATGAAAATTGTGTAATGCTCATGACATATTTTCCTATTTTTTTATTTTGATTTTGATTTGATTTTTTTCTTTTGCTTTTCTTTTGTGGAAAACACGGATTGACTGTGTTTTTCTGGAAGATGTGATAATTCATGCAACCTCATTCTATTTTTTTTTTTTTGTTAATCTCTTTGGGGACTCCCTCAGAGTGTATGTTCTGTTTGATTTAGTCACTTGACAATTTTGGAGTGACGACAATGGAGCCATTTGACATTTAATCAATCGATTGAAATATTGATCCTAGGGTTTGTTCTTTTCTTTCTTAAAAACAAAACCTTCTATTATTTTGCATAGCAAGGAAACATAAGGCTTTGGGATTGATTGTGTGCCCCATTGAAGGATGGCAATGGATTGTCACACTTAGGTATGTGACCAAGTGAAACTTTCTTGATTTAAGGTCATAGAGTGACACCAAGGGTCTGTTGATCCTGCCGAAACTTGATGACACGGGCTGATCCCAAAAGAATTTATACAACAAAGGCACCCTTGGATTCTAAAGGAATCCTAATGAGTCTGCATTAGCGACTAGCATCAGATGCACCCTACTATCACAATTGTCTCTGGGCATCTTCCACGAGCTCCTGGTCAAATGAGTTTTCTTCTCAAATGTGCAAGTGTGAACCTCAGGGGGTTTTCTTTCTTTTTATATATTTTTTTTCAACAATCACAAGCGTGTGGGGGTTCCATTCTAGAATCCCAACTTAAAAGCAAAGTTAGTCATTCCTTGATCCACATGGGCTTTATTGGGCTTGTAACGTGGTTAGGGGTAAGAGGGCTATGAAAGAAAGGATTAGAGAGGCTCAAAGAGTGTTTGAGGGTTATATTGAGTAAGAACCTCGAGAGCATTGCTTGTACTTTGTTCATTACAACTCTTGGGTTGGGCTCTATTCCTTTTGCCTTATACATTAATCCTTATTGCACTTTTTGTGCCTTCCTTGTAAAATCTAGAGATCTTTTGTCTCTCTTTTTTTTCTTCACTCTCCATTTGCGGATTTGATCTCTTTTTTTTTATTGTTGCCCAACTTCATGCATGTGTTCTTTGCATTGCTCTTCCCGCCGGTTTAGCGGTGGTTCCCACTAAGGGTTTCTATTTTGCTTTTGCTGTTTTTTTGTTGTTTTTTAGAATACAAATATGCTTTGGCTCAGAGGGGGTAGCAAAGGATAAACTAGTGTTTGGGATGTTGAAACATGGCCATGTGTCATTTCAAATCTTGACTTAGATCCTTTTGTATTTTGGATTTTGGGGAAAAACCTTAATAACACGCCCCTGATTATTTTTTTTCTCTTTTTTTTATTACCCTAATTTTTGCCTAGGCCTCCTTTCGGGTTCTCGACCTACCGGGTAACAACTTCTGATCTGCCCCTAGGTTCGCGTGAGGCTCATGCATGATGCCTCTCATTGCCCCAGTGTAGGGCTTTGAGGTATTTATTGTTGTCTTTGGCACGACCTTGTAGCAAGGAAAAATGAAAGAAACTGTGCAGATTCTCGAAAATAAATTTCCAAGGACGAGAAACATTTAAAGGATTTTCAATTGACAGATTAGTCAAATGACTCTTGTTCTTGATAACTCACTGTCGCAACCTACCCTTTGGCGAGAGGGCGACGCGTGACTCGCGGGATGCGTGTTCCATGAAAGGAATACGCGCGGAGTCGCCACCAACGTTTATTTGAGGAAAACGTCGGAAAAACCGGAAAAGACGCGATCTACGAACTTTTAAGTAAAAGGCTCGGGAGTTGTATTTACGCACGGGGAAGGTATTAGCACCCCACACGTCCGTCACAAGGGACGGCAGCCTTTAATCGAATGTGCAAACATGACTTTGATTTTTACGTTCCCTTTTATGTCCTTATATCCTTTATACCCTTTTTATATATATTATATTTTTTTATTTTTGTGGTCGACAAGGGTGTTTCCCTTTGCTCCTACGTATTCCTCAATTGTGATGAGGAAATCAGACCTACGTAGTTCTTTCTTATGCGTGAATCAAGTGATTCTTTTTACTTGAAAGGTGATCATTTTAAGGCGTTGGACCTTAAAAATGATCCATTTTACTTGGTAAGAAATTGAAATGATAAACTTTCAAAATCCTATTTTTGTGGACGAGTTTGACTAGGCGAGTTGATTTTAGCCTTAGTTTCACTTTAGTTATTTAGTCAATTCAATTAAGAATGAGGAATCCCAAAGAGAAAACGTCCGATTGATTTTTCGCTTTATTTTACTAAAAGGTATTTTTTTTATTATTATATTATTATTTTACCTCTTTTTTTATTTCCAACGTGGTTATGGCACGACCGAACGGTCGGAATTCATTTAACCGAAATTAACGGTTGATACAATTCAAACGATCGGTGGAAATTTATTTTATTTTTTGATTAGGCGAGAAAATAACTTAAGCAAATGACTAAAGCACGTCAAAAGGGGGTACGGAAAGTAAATAAAAGCACGTAAAAACAAATGAGGACCACTAAGGGTGCATAGAATGAATTGAAAAGTTCGATCTAGGGAACTTACCGGTTGAAGACCGAAGAACGACGAAGAACGAATGAAGAACGTCGAAGAACGGTCGAAAACCTTCGCGAAATCACCCACGGAAACGTTACGGAAGTGTCTGGGCTTGGATTTTCTTCACGGAACCAATTTTTCTCACTAATTTTAAGTGATTCTGAATTACCAGGAGGGCTGAACGAAATTTCTCTTCACTTCTCCCCCTATTTATAAGAAAATTGGGGAGAAGCTTGCCACCCAACTCGCCCAAGCGAGCAAGGTTGCTTCCTCCAGAAGCAACAGCCTTCTGGAGGGCCCAAGTGGGCCTAGTTGCTATTTGCACCCCCATTTTTACTAAATACACCCCCTTGCCTTTTTTTGGTGATTCTTTTTCGTAAAGTTACGAAAACTTACGAATTTCGTAACGATACTTGTTTTCTTTCCGTAATGTTACGGAACCTTGCGGATTACATAATCATCCCTTTTTTGAGTTACGGAATGTTACGGAATCTCACTAATTGTGCAACGATGCTTCCCTTTGATTTCCGGTGTGTCACGGAACCTTACGGATTGTGCATCAATATCTTCTTTTGACTTCCAGAACGTCACGGAATTTCACAAATTGCCTAATGATGGGCGCCAAGCACCTCAAAATGACCAAACACAAGTTGCATGCCACCAAGCACAGGTCCCCGGACGAAATTAGGGTATGACAGTTGCCCCTCTTTACTTGTCTTTTATTGGAGATAAAAGGGAAGTAAAGATAAGACACTAATTTCGGTCCTCTCGGTTGACGAGAGTCGCGGATGACAATAAAATCTCTGCATGCAAATGACTTGTTGTTCCCGGGGGAACAAAGGGTGCAGAAGACAATGTCAGTCTCCACATGCTATCAGGCTTTTCGTCTTACAGATAGCAAGAAGAATGTTTATACGGATAACCACTCGGGTATTTCCGCCCGTCAGCATGACTCAAATTTCAGTATGACAGATCTTGTGAGCGTGGAAGATGACGTAAATCTCCGCGTGTCAACGGGCTTGTCGGCCGCGATTGACGAAGGGCGCAGAAGACGACGTTAGTCTCTGCGTGCTATCAGGCTTTTCGTCTTACAGACAGCAACAAAGAATGTTTATACAAATAACCACTCGGGTATTTCTGCTCGTCAGCGTGACTCAAATGTCAGTATGACAGATCTTGTGAGCGCGGAAGATGACGTAAATCTCCGCGTGTCAACAGGCTTGTCGGCCGCGATTGACGAAGGGTGCAGAAGACGACGTTAGTCTCTGCGTGCTATCAGGCTTTTCGTCTTACAGACAGCAAAAAGAACGTTTATACGGATAACCACTCGGGTATTTCCGCCCGTCAGCGTGACTCAAATGTCAGTATGACAGATCTTGTGAGCGCGGAAGATGACGTAAATCTCCGCGTGTCAACGGGCTTGTCGGCCACGATTGACGAAGGGCGCAGAAGACGACGTTAGTCTCTGCGTGCTATCAGGCTTTTCATCTTACAAACAGCAAAAATAACGTTTATACGGATAACCACTCAGGTATTTCCGCCCGTCAGCGTGACTCAAATGTCAGTATGACAGATCTTGTGAGCGCAGAAGATGACGTAAATCTCTGCGTGTCAACGGGCTTGTCGGACGCGATTGACGAAGGGCGCAGAAGACGACGTTAGTCTCTGCGTGCTATCAGGCTTTTCGTCTTACAGACAGCAAAAAGAATGTTTATACGGATAACCACTCGGGTATCTCCGCATGTCACGTGACTCCAGTGTCAGCATGACAGAACTTGTGAGCGCAGAAGATGACGTAAATCTCCGCGTGTCAACGGGCTTGTCGGCCGCGATTGACGAAGGGCGCAGAAGACGACGTTAGTCTCTGCGTGCTATCAGGCTTTTCGTCTTACAGACAGCAAAAAGAATGTTTATACGGATAACCACTCAGGTATCTCCGCATGTCACGTGACTCCAGTGTCAGCATGACAGAACTTGTGAAGGTGGCCGACAAAAGCGAGGCTCTTGCTCCTACGTATCCTCCAATGAGGAACTCAGACCTACGTAGTTCTTGATAACTTGTGAGACTTGAAAAAGTCTCCACCAGAAGATGCTGACACCTCCGGAAAGGGCACAAATGACCACATTGGCCTCTGCTCGTCAATCACACTTGGGGTTACTGAATGACAAGGTACGGATAACCGTAAGGTGTCTCCGCGGGCTACCAGCTCTTGGGTCATGGCAACAAAAGGTGGTGTGTTCGACAAAAGCAAGACTCTTGCTCCTACGTATCCTCAAATGAGGAACTCAGACCTACGTAGTTCTTGATAACTTGTGAGACTTGAAAAAGTCTCGGTGTTTTCTCCACTAAAATGCAAACATGCTTTAGCAAAGAGACAAATATTCCAACTGATTAGAGCAGCATATGCCTTTTTGAGTGAAAAACAATGCGTCTACCGGGGAAGGAGAGTATGCTGATGAAATTTTCTCGTAACCATTGTCATACCCTAATTTCGTCCGGGGACCTTTGCTTGATGACATGCGACCTTTCTTTGGTCCTTGTGAGGTGCTTGGCATCCATCATTGGGCAATTTGTGAAATTCCAGGACATGCCGAAAACCAAAAAAAAATATATTGATGCACAATCCGTAAGTTTCCGTGACACACCGGAAATAAAATGGAAGCATCGTTGCATAATTAAGTGAGATTCCGTAACATTCCGTAAGTCAAGAAGGGGATGATTATGTAATCCGCAAGATTCCGTAACATTACGGAAAGAAAACAAGTATCGTTACGAGATTCGTAAGTTTCCGTAACTTTACGAAAAAAGAATCACCAAAAAAGGTAAGGGGGGTGAACTTATCAAGATAGGGGTGTAAATAGAAATTCAAATCTAGGCCCTTCCAGAACATTTTGGAAGTTGGGTTGCTTAAGGAGGAAGCAACTGGGCGGCAAGCTCCTCCACGTTTTTGAAAAATGGTTTTCGGGGCTTCCGCGGCTTCCGTAATACTTCCGTAAAATTTCCGAAAACTTTGGGTAAGCATATTCCACTTAACATTGGTGAAAGGGAAGAGAAAAAAGATGAAAATCAAATTCGAAAATAGTTCCGTAAGGCTTCCGTAACTTTTCCGTAAAATACGAAAAGGGGGGTGAACTTAGTAATTCGGGTGCGCTTAGAAATCTTCTTCATTAAGTCTTTGGGCGGCAAGCACCTCCCTTTTTTTCTATAAATAGGGGAGGGGGGAGCTGTTTCAAAATGTTCAAGACCCCTTTGGCTATGCATTTCGGCTATTTTGGGCAAAAAACACGTTTTCGTGAAGAAAAATCAAGTCGAAGTACTTCCGTAACGCTTCCGTAAGCGATTCTGTGGAAATTTTTCATCGTTCTTCGTCGTTCTTCACCGTTCTTCATCCGTTCTTTGTTCGTTCTTCATCCGTTCTTTGTTCGTTCTTCGTTCTTCAACGGGTAAGTTTTCGAATCCGAGACTTTCAATTCATTTCTTGTTTTGTGTACTTTCACTTTAATTTCGTTTACTTTCAGTTTTCTTTTCTTTAGTTTTTAACGTGCTTTAACCATTTATTTAAGCCGTTTTCTCGTCTAATAAATGATAAAATGAATTTCAACCGATCATTTGTGTTGTAATCTCGTTTAATCACTGTTAAAACGAAATCTAACCGATCGTTCACGCTATAACCTCGGTTAAACCAAAAAAAGTAAAATAATAATAAAATAATCAAAATATCTTGAAAAATAATAATAAAATAATCAAAATATCTTTGAATAAAATAATAAAAAAAATCAATCGGACGTTTTTCTTTGGAAGTTTCCTTGAATGAATTGATTAATAACCAAAGTGAAACTAAGACTAAAATCAACTCACAAATCAAGTTTTTTTTCCGAAAAATCACTAAAAACCGTTTTAAGGTCCAACGCCTTAAACGGTCCTCTTTGCTTTTATCGGTTAACATGGACCGTTCAAAAGCATAAAATCAACATGTGACTTTACCGCTTTTGCAAGAACTACGTAGGTCTGATTTCCTCATCGCAATTGAGGATACGTAGGAGCAAAAGCCCCGCTTTTGTCGACCACCCCAAGAGATCATTAATGGTCCAAATGCCTTAACGTTTCTCTCCTTTCAAAAACAAGAGATCGTTAATGGTCCAATGCCTTAACGTTTCTCTCCTTTCAAAATCAAAAGACCGTTTAATGGTCCAACACCTTAAATGACCTTTTGTTCAAATAAAAAACATATTTTGCAAAAAAGACAAAAAACAAACTTAAACCAAACACTTTGTTCCGAAAGAACTACGTAGGTCTGATTTCCTCATCGCAAATTGAGGAATACGTAGGAGCAAAGGGAAACACCCTTGTCGACCACTAAAAGAGAAAAAATATAAAAAGGGTATAAAGGATATAAGGACATAAAAGGGAACGTAAAAATCAAAGTCATGTTTGCACATTCGATTAAAGGCTGCCGTCCCTTGTGACGGACGTGTGGGGTGCTAATACCTTCCCCGCGCGTAAATACAACTCCCGAACCTTTCACTTAAAAGTTCGTAGATCGCGTCTTTTCCGGTTTTTCCGACGTTTTCCTCAAATAAACGTTGGTGGCGACTCCGCGCGTATTCCTTTCGTGGAACACGCATCCCACGAGTCTCGCGTCGCCCTCCCGTCGAAGGGTAGGTTGCGACAGTTGGCGACTCCACTGGGGACTATTTTTAGAGAGTTAGGCCATTTAATCTTGTGCAAATTTTGCCATGACTTACTCCTTTGTTGGCTTCCCCTTATTATGTTCTTGTATATATAACTTTTTGATGCTTTTAGTGCATTTTTTTTTGTATGCATGAGGTAAATATTTATTCATTTGATGCACACAAACACTAACACTATTTGCACACACGGTGAGTTGAAAAAGGGCCCTATACCCGGGTTCGTGGGAACATAAGGAGTGGAGGTGAATCCGTGATCATGCTAGGTCTCCGACTTGCTTGATTACAGTGAACCCTCATCTAGAGTTTTTCTCTTTGAAAACATATTGTTGCTAGTAGTCCCTACTGCTGCAGTATGTTCTTCGAAGGGGATGATACCTCTAGAAACCATCAAGAGAGATATGACTACCTTAGGGGTTATCACTAAAAGCCTAGTTAGCTCTCTCCCTTATAGGTCCCTTAAATAGGGGCACGGAGCAAACACGCTGCGTGCCATTTTTCACACTGCCATGCATAAGTATCATATACCCTTTTGCTTATATTTGTTTGTGAATATTGTCGTACTATGTACATCCCCGTGTTGTGCCTTTCGCATATGCATCATGCATGGGTTTCGTCTTTGATCCCCTCACTTTAGCAAACCGACGGAGGGTCCGTGTCGCCTTCTTAAAAAACATACGTTGGGTGCCATGCTGCCCAAACGTTGTATCCAAGAAGGAAACAATTTCTCGGGCTCCCGTATTCGTAAATTGCATCTGTGTCATATGCATTTCTTCATGCATTCATCCATTCCACCCATGATAGATGTAGGAGTTTTGTTTCGCACTAGATTTTATTTCACTTTAGTAAAACATGGGATCAAGTCAAAAGCCTTCGCTTAAAAAGAGGTTCTATCAAGTCAAAATCAAGAGCTTAGAGGTCACTAGTTTACGAAAGTTGGGGCAATTAATGGGTCAACTTCAACGGCAAGCCTTCCGCAAAGCCTATGGTAAGATTTGGGACCTAGCTAGGGTAGAAGTCTCCATGGAACCGATTGCATCCCTTTCCCAGTATTATGACCAGCCCCTAAGGTGCTTCACATTTGAGGACTTCCAGCTAGTGCCGACTGTGAAAGAGTTTGAAGAAATCCTGGGATGCCCACTGGGAGGAAGGAAGCCATATCTTTTCTCTGGGTTCTATCCCTCCACAACAAGAGTTGCCAAGGTAGTGAAAATCTCAGCACAAGAGTTGGACCGTGTAAAGCAAAACAGGAATGGGGTAGTCGGAGTACCAAGGAAGTGTTTGGAGGAAAGGGCAAAGGCCTTGGCAAATCAAGGCGAATGGGCTTTCTTTTATTGACATCTTGGCGCTTTTGATCTTTGGAGTTGTCCTCTTTCCGAATATGGAAGGGTTAGTGGACCTAGCAGCGATTGACGCTTTCCTCGCCTTTCATCATGGCAAGGAAAGCCCGGTCGTCGCCATTTTGGCCATGTATGACACGTTCGACCGGGGATGTGAAAAGAGCGGCGGAGGATGTCCCATGAGAGGAGTGCCATCAGACGAAAGCATCACGCCTTTCATCGCACGAGGTTTCAGTGACCACAACGTGAGGGTACTCCAAGGAGTTCGCAAGGCATGGGATGCGGCGTGAAGAAAGGACAGAGAGCTTAGGGGAAGCAGTAATGAGATCATCGGCGGCTATCATAAGTGGCTAAGAGTCCGAACACAAGGACTGGATTGGCTCCCAAATCTAAAGACTGTGAGAGACGATGAGGTTAAAGCTTCGGAAGAAAGTGATGAGGTACAAGCCCTAAAGGCAGAGCTTGAAAGAGCCTGGGTAGTCGAAGAGAAGTTCAAGTCCATAGCCATCAAAGTCTGAAAAGAGTATGATGAACTAAGGGATGTCAATATGGCCACCGATGAAGCCTTGGAATGAGAAACCAAGAAGGCCCGAAAGGAAGAACACGACCAAAGCAAAGTTTTGAGGGGCTTTATAGGGCAGCAATAGTGAGCTCAAGCTCCGAAGAGGTGAAAGGAATCATCACGGGTCAAAGGCATGATCTTGAAGGACGAGCTAAAGGTTTGCCTTAGGTTGAAAAGAAATTTGTCCCAACAGTTAAGCGAGACTGAAGGGAATATGTGGGCCATCATCGATAAGTGCAAAGAGAAGCTAAATCTAGCGGCGACTCACGAGCAAAGGCTAGAGGATGAGTACGCCAAGATATCAGCAGAAAGGGAAGCAAGGGAAAGGGTAATTGATTCATTGCACCAAGAGGCAACAATGTGGACGGACCGATTTGCTCTTACTTTGAACAGGAGTCAAGAACTTCCCCCATTGCTAGCCAAGGCCAAAGCAGTGGCGGACACCTACTCCGCCCCCGAGGAGATCCACGGACTTCTCAGCTATTGTCAGCATATGATAGACTTAATGGACCATATGATTAGAAACCGCTAGGAAGTTTGTATTGCCGCTCAGATCTTGACTAGTTATAACTTTTTGAAAAAAAATGAGTTTATCCCACGTTTTTACTCCAGAAATCAGTGCGAATCAAGTCACTCCCACATTTTATCTCTAGCATGCATTGTATGTTGGTCTCGTCCTTTGTCACGGGAAGCCGGAAGGTCCATATCACCTTCTTAATTGTACACATGGGGCACTGCGCCCCCAAATGCGCAAGTAAGAAGAGATAATTTTCCGGGCTCTCGTGTCCGTAAAATGCATTCATATCATGCATCGCATAAGCATCTCTTCATAACATCATAATGGACATATCCTGCATTTGTCCGTTATCATATTCCAGCCTCACATTTTGCATGAGTCATGGCATCATCATGCATATGCGTTCAACAAACTTTTTGATCTGCAAAATTGCATACCATTTGTTTTCATGTTTGCTCATCCTTGCGTTTTCCTCTACAAAACAAAAACAAAAAAGGGGGAAGCGTGAAACTTCACACTACATTCTTAGTTTCATGTGTTAGGCACCACGAGCCAACCATGTTGGGATCATAAACCCGTTTCACTTAAAAACAAAATAATTGAACATGGTACCTAATGCATGGTTAACTAGGAAATGGTGTTTCTTCAGGCATCTCAATTTCATAATTACATTTTCCGTGCATAAGCTTAAAGTATGCCCGAGTCATTCATCCCTATGAGATGTTGTTGAAGTATTGGCGATCAGAATTGCCATTCCTTGGATTATAGGGTTGAACCAAGCTCATGCTTTTACAAAAAGGTTCATCAAGTCAAGTTGAAATATGGAAGTAACCGTCTTGCAAAATTGGGGCAAAAGATGAATCGAGTCACATCACTGCTTCGTCTACTGCCAAACATATTTAGGATTATTGATGTCCTTGTTACTTCTAGTTTCACCTTGACAAAGATGTCATGGACCATGTTGAAAATCTAAATTGATTCAACCCCATATCCTGTGTAAAAATTCGCAATACTTCAACTGTACATCATTCGCATACATCCATGCTTTTCATTGGTTGCATTGCTCATTGCATTCTTTCCTTGAAAAATAAAATAAAATAAAATAAAATGAACTTAATCATTGTTATCAAAAAGAAAA